>NC_046320.1:69752681-70065572 GCF_009819535.1 Lacerta agilis
ACAAGACTGAAACTGTCGTTAATGGGAAGAATTGCCGTGATAAAAATGAATGTCCTACCAAGGATGCTGTTTTTATTCCAAGCCATACCAATTTTGGACAAACTGGATTGTTTTAAGAAATGGCAAAAGGACTTATCAAGGTTTATATGGCAGGGCAAAAAGCCAAGAATTAAGTTTAAGATTCTAACAGACTCTAAAGAGAGAGGAGGCTTTGCCCTGCCGGACTTAAGACTTTACTTTGAAGCAGCGGCCTTTTGCTGGCTAAAGGACTGGTTCAAACTAGAGAATGTTGATGTATTGGACTTGGAAGGATATGATAATATGTTCGGTTGGCATGCATACCTTTGGTACGACAAGGCTAAGATCCACAGAACTTTTAAGTCACACATAGTTAGAAAATCCTTGTACCAGGTCTGGATTAGATATAAAGACTTGTTAGAGAGAAAGACCCCTAGATGGATCTCTCCAGTGGAGGCCAAAGCCTACAAAAGACCGAACATGTCTGCAAATTGGTTAAGATATATGGACATATTGCAGCAAGAAGGGGACTCTTTTAAGCTAAAAAGCTACGACCAAGTAAAAAGTCAGGTCCCCGACTGGTTGCACTATCATCAGGTACATGAAACATTCAAAATGGACAAAAAAGTTGGTTTTCAAGTAGAAAAATCAAAACTGGAAACAGAATTGATAGAATCGAACTTTAAAAACCTTTCCAAAATGTATAATCTATTGCTAGAGTGGCATACGAAAGATGAACTGGTTAAATCCTCAATGATAAGTTGGGCAAAAGATATAGGACATAATATTATGATGGATGACTGGGAGGGATTGTGGCAAAAAGGTATTAAATTTACGGCTTGTCATAGTCTAAGAGAAAACATAATGAAAATGGTTTATAGATGGTATTTGACACCAGTTAAAATAGCTAGGATGAATACCAAAATGTCAGATGTATGTTGGAAATGCAAACATGCGAAAGGTACCTTTTTTCATATGTGGTGGTTGTGCCCAGCGGTGAGTGCTTTCTGGGATAAGATTTATAATGAACTCAAGAAGGTAATGAAGGTTACCTTTTGTAAGAAACCAGAGGCATTCCTTCTGAGCATAACTAATGAAGAGATACCCAGTCAGGATAGAGTGTTTTTTATGTATGCCACAACAGCAGCTAGAATCCTATTGGCAAGAACATGGAAAGGCGAAGAGATACCAACGGTGGAAGAATGGCAGATGAAGATGATGGAATATATGGAACTCGCAGAACTGACCGCCAGAATCCGGGACCAGAGGGAGGAGAAGGTGTCACGAGACTGGAAGAAATTTAAAGACTATTTAGTTAAATCAGTAAAATTGAATATTTGAGCAGAATCAAATAGAATAGCGGCTTTTGCAGGTATATGTTAGGTAAAATTGTTATTAAGATTTTTTGGTGTGAATGATCTAATTGTTAGAAAATGCGTTAAGATTTGTTGTTTAAGTTAAGATATGATTAAGTAAAGTAAAGCGTATTAAAAATTGAGTAAATGTGAATAGAATAAGATACAAAGCTACCTAGAAGATATAAATGATTTTGAAGACAGTGGAGGGAATGGGGGAAGTCCCCCAAAATAGAGAAGATAGTAACAAGAGAAGTAAGAGGATAAGTGTTAGTTTATAGGTTTGTATATGTTTCTTTTTATTGTGATTGTTGGATTGTGTTTTTGTGTTGTGTTTATGCATTGTATTTTTGTATTGTTAATGTTGTTGTTTATGCTATGTTTTTTCTTTTTCTTTTTTCTTTGTCTTAATAGAAAATAATAAAATCTTATAAAAAAAGAAAAGAAAATAGGGACATGCTATCCATACCCTCCAACATTTCTCTGGTGAAAATAGGGATGTCCTTGGCTCCTGGTAAGCTGGCAAGGAAGAAGGAAAATGATGCTATGAAGGAGGAAAGGGGGAAATGGGCACCAAACATAAATCTCTGCCAATGTGAGTACTGTTTTGGACCAACCTTGCATTACACGTACAGTTTCCAAAGTGATGTGTGAAATTCCATGGTGTCCAACAAACGGCTAACGTCATCTTCCAGGGTGTTCTCCTGCACAGACTCGATTTAAGTTGGCTTTTGCCAACCAATTGCCTTCAGATGTTTTGGATCACAACTCCCATCAGCTTCAGGGAGCTGAGGTCAAAAACATAAATAAATCTGATAAATAATAATAATTGCTTTGCTGTTTTCAGCTTGGGAAAGGTTATGGAAAGCTGATTTGAAATTCTCGGTGTGCTGTACATTGAGAGAAAATTATATGGAAATGATGTACCGATGGTATTTGACTCCCAGCAAGTTAGCAAAAATGTATAAAACAAGTACAAATATCTAAATATCTGTTGGAAATGTAAAGAAAAAGAACTCACCTTTTCTTATATGTGATGGTCATGTAAGGCAATAAGGGCTTACTGGGAAATGATATATAATGAACTGAAAAAATGTTTAAAATAACTTTTGTAATGAGCGTTCCCCCACATCAAATGGGGCGCGCCTTTTGCGTGGTCGCGAGTAGCCCCCTTGGATCACGGTGCAGCTCCTGGCAGTTGGGGTCTGGCACCGCCTTCCCAGGTTGGATACCTGTGAACTCCACCTACTTAGCAGCTGCCCAATCCTGGCTGGGGAGGCGTTGCCGGGGGGATTGGCCAGGTAGAAGGAGGGATTATTCAGTACACACAATAGAGCTTGAGTCATACCTGGGAAGCGGCTTTTGGATTCAGAGCTTCCCCACCCTCCACTCCCTCAATTGATGTCTACTTTGCAGATTTAACCACCTTTTTTCCACAACCACACAGGCACGCTGGCGCTGCTATGACAAAATCGCTGTTGAAGGGCCGGAAAGGACATTCCCAGCATTGCCAGGTTTCGCCTTTTGCGTAGCAATTCGTCACAACTTTGGCGGTTGCAGGCCTTGGGCGGAATCCTTTAGTCATCTACAAGATTTGGGGGGCGTGGGGCGGTGACCCCCGCCCCCATTGCGGCGTCGATAACAGGGTTCCCGTTAAAGGGGTCTCAGGGGGAGGCATTGACCATACGCCCTGAGGTCGTCACTGCCCTCCCCCTCCAGTGTCGGCGAACAGGGGGGCGGGCTATCTGCTTGAACATATGTTCTCCAGACTAGCCCACTCCCCACTCATGCTGGATAACCCTGAAATTACCCAGAACCCCGGCTGGGGGGCTGGGAAGGATAAACACCCAATGCCTGAGCCAAGGTCTTCCTACATCTGAATATTAATAAAGTTGTGGCCAATTTAATCCTATAGAACGTTGTCATGTGTTGTTATTTCCCTCAGGGGCTGCCCAGGGGGTTGGGGGACTCCGCCTGGCCACGCAAAAACCAAACCAAACCGGAAGTGTTCTTATTAGGAATTGTAGGTACCGATATCCCAAAGGAACAGAAAATACTTTTTATGTAGGCGACCCCAGCAGCATGGATGCTATTAGCCCAGAGATGGAAAGAAGAAAGAGCCCCTACCAGAGAGGAATGGCAAACCAAGCTGATCGACTACGCCGAAATGGCAAAACTGACCAGAAAGCTCAGAGATCAAGAAGATAAAAAACTTCAAGAAAGAATGGGGGGGAAATTACAATTTATCTAGGAGACCACTGTAAGCAGATGAAAACATTAGCAGGATTTTAATCTCGCTTGTAAGGTAACAAATACTATGGAAAATATGGATAGATATAAAATATAGTGTATGAATAATATGCAGTTGAAAACGTTGACAATAGGACCCATGGAAACCCAGATGGGCAGGGTATAAATATATTATTATTATTATTATTATTATTATTATTATTATTATACGGAAGTGAGAGCTAGACCATAAAGAAGGCTGATCGCCGAAGAATTGATGCTTTTGAATTATGGTGCTGGAGGAGACTCTTGAGAGTCCCATGGACTGCAAGAAGATCAAACCTATCCATTCTTAAAGAAATCAGCCCTGAGTGCTCACTAGAAGGACAGATCCTGAAGTTGAGGCTCCAAGACTTTGGCCACCTCATGAGAAGGGAAGACTCCCTAGAAAAGACCCTGATGTTGGGAAAGATGGAGGGCACAAGGAGAAGGGGACGACAGAGGATGAGATGGTTGGACAGTGTTCTTGAAGCTACCAACATGAGTTTGGCCAATCTGCGGGAGGCAGTGAAGGATAGGCGTGCCTGGCGTGCTCTGGTCCATGGGGTCATGAAGAGTCGGACACGACTGAACAACTGAACAACAACAACTATTATTATTATTATTATTATTATTATTATTATTATTATTATTATTACATTATTATTGGGGAGAAGTCTCAAGATTCAGAGAAATCGCTTTATATGGATATGTATGTGGTTTTGTTATAAATTTACATCTGTAAAATCAAATAAAAATGATTAAAAATAAAAATAAGAAAATGGGCATGTCCAATGCTATTTTTCTAGAAAAAGAGGTGCCAGAACTCACCATGAACACCTCCCTTGTTCTCTTAGAATGGCAACTGAGAGGTCCCAGATCTGTGTTCTGGCTGGGGGAAAAAGCCCCGGGGATGTCCTATTCCATACCCTCCAACACTTCTCCAATGAAAACAGGGACCTGCCAACATTTCTTCAATGAAACTAGGGATGTCCTAAGGAAACGTTGGACATTCTGGGATGAAATCAGAAACCAGGATGGCTTCTGTAACTCCAGGACTGTCCCTGGAAAATAGGGAGACTAGGAGGGTCTGTGACTCCTCCTGTCCCCTTCGCTCCCTCACCTTTCAAGGTGGTTGCCGGGAGAAACTGGCAGACCATGCACGGCGAGTGAGTTTGATTTGCATAATTAGCAACCAATTTGCAAAATATGCAGATGAGGCGGCCTGGATTTGGAAGCCTGGGGAATGGAAAACCTGCAGGCAGGATAGAAAGGAAAGCTAGAGGTTTATGGAGCCCCCGGCAGGGATTCCCAAGGCACTCTGCATATGTTCGGAGGCACTCGGCTCATGGCTCCAGAACAATGGAAAGGCAAAATTGGCAGCCACCCTGGCACATTAAGGCTGCTGCAGCATCTGCCAGCTTCTTGATGCATGGACTGGGTTATAGCTCTGTAACTATTAAATAAATTGAAGGGACCCAGGTGGCGCTGTGGGTTAAACCAGAGAGCCTAGGGCTTGCTGATCAGAAGGTCGGCGGTTCGAATCCCTGCCACGGGGTGAGCTCCCGTTGCTCGGTCCCTGCTCCTGCCCACCTAGCAGTTCGAAAGCACGTCAAAGTGCAAGTAGATAAATAGGCACCGCTCCAGCGGGAAGGTAAATGGCGTTTCTGTGCGCTGCTCTGGTTCGCCAGAAGCGGCTTTGTCATGACGACCACATGACCCGGAAGCTGTCTGCGGACAAACGCCGGCTCCCTCGGCCAGTAAAGCGAGATGAGCGCCGCAACCCCAGAGTCGGTTCCCTGATGGTCAGGGGTCCCTTTACCTTTACCTAAGATGAAAAACTCTTCCTAATAGAAAAGAGTTTGATAAGTATAATAAATAACTCAGAACAGTGTATATTATTATTATTAATAAAATTTGTATACTGCCCTAGACCCGTAAATCTCAGGGCATTTCATGACATAAAATTACAATATGAAAATGAGCAAAAACAAATCCATCACATTGGTTATAGGAGATAGCCCTGTCGGTAGAGCATGAGACTGTTAATCTCAGGGTTGTGACAAAATAGAAAATTCTTTCCAGTAGCACCTTAGAGACCAACTGAGTTTGTTCTTGGTATGGGCTTTCGTGTGCATGTATCTGAAGAAGTGTGCATGCACACGAAAGCTCATACCAAGAACAAACTCAGTTGGTCTCTAAGGTGCTACTGGAAAGAATTTTCTATTTTGTTTCAACTATGGCAGACCAACACGGCTACCCACCTATATCAGGGTTGTGAGTTCGGGTGAAATATTCCTGCGCTGCAGGGGGTTGGACAAGATGACCGTCGGGGGTCTCCTCCAACTCTACAATTCTATGATCCTATGAATACGAGTCAACGATGCAACGAGAATCAGGTATCCACCCATCAAGTCATTATGCAATTTATTTATTTAATTTATATCCCAACCTTTTTATCCTAGGAGCTCAATGGAATGCACACGGTTCTTCCCCCTCCTCATTTAATCCCTAAAACAGCCCTGTGAGGTAGGCAAGGCTTGGGGGCAGCGACTGGCCCAAGGTCACCTAGTGAGAGCTTCATGGATGAGTGGGGGATTCGAACCCTGGTCTTCCAGGTCCTAGTCTGAAATTCTCACCACCACATCACACATATCTACTTGGGAGCAAACCACACCAACCACAGCGGGGCCTAAAAATGTAAAGGGAAAGGTAATGGACCCCTGACAGTTAAGTCCAAACTCTGGGGTTGCAGCGCTCATCTCCCTTTACTGGCCGACAGGGGCATAGCAGGGGGCGGGGGCGGCCCACCCCGTGTTCCAGGGGAGGGGGGGTGACACTTTGGCTGGGGCCTCCAACCCCGCCCCGCCAGGCGGGCCCTGAACGGGGACATGCCGCCTTTCCCCCCTTTCAGCAGCTATTTTTCGGCGTGAGGGGTGGGCCAGCGAGGAGGGGGCATCACGCTTGTCACTGGCATGACACCCCCTCCTTGCTGGCCCACCCCCCGCACAGAAAAAAAGCCGCTGGAATGGGGAAAGGGGGAGGCAAAGCATCCCTTTCCCCCCCTCCCAGCGTTTTTTTTTCCGGCGGGGGGTGGGCCAGCGAGGAGGTGGCGTCATGCCAGGGACAAGCGTGACGCCCCCTCCTCGCTGGCCGCCCCTCGGGCCCAAAAAAAGCTGCGTGCTTGCTTCCCTTTCCCCCCCTTTCCATCACATTTTTTTGGGGGGGTGGGCCAGCAAGGAGGGGGCATCATGCTTGTCCCTGGCATGACACCCCCTCCTCGCTGGCCCGCCCGTCGCACAGAAAAAAAGCCGGGGAAAAGGGGATGCTTCCCCTTCCCCCCCTGTCAGCCGCATCCATGTGCGTCGTGACGTCACGACGACGTCACGACGCACGCGTAGTGCCCCTCCCCCAGGGGGGTGCCTCCGCGCCGCCGCCCCGGGCTGCGCAGAGGCTTCCTACGCCCCTGCTGGCCAAGGAAGACGGCGTTTGTCCGCAGACAGTTTTTCCGGGTCATGTGGCCAGCATGACTAAGCCGCTTCTGGCAAAACCAGAGCAGCGCACGGAAACGACGTTTAATTTCCCACCGGAGCGGTACCTATTTATCTACTTGCACTTGGACGTGCTTTCGAACTGCTAGGTTGGCAGGAGCTGGGACCGAGCAACGGGAGCTCACCCCGTCGCGGGGATTCGAACCGCCGACCTTCCAATAGGCTCAGTGGTTTAGACCACAGCACCATCGGCATCCCAAAAAGGTAAAGGTAAAGGTAAAGGACCCCTGACTGTTAAGTCCAGTCACGGACGACTCTGGGTCTGCGGTGCTCATCTTACTTTACTGGCCGGGAGCCGGCATTTGTCCACAGACAATTTTTCCAGGTCATGTAGCCAGCATTTTTTGGGTAAAAAAAGGGGGGGCGGTACAGGATTGTTCTACAAGCTTTTCTTCTGCCATCTTGGTGCCACATTAAATTACTCAGTTGTGGAAGGCTCAAAGCTGCTTGAAAAGTAAAAAGGGTCCCCCTCCCATCTTTTGCTTTGGTTAAAAATATACCGGGGAGAAATAAAAATTATCCTGTGATATAATTTGTTAGAACTTAGGCTCCATCTTCACCAGACGTTTAATCAGTATCATACCACCTTAATCTGTCTTGGCTTCCCCCAAGGAATCCTGGGAGATGTAGTTTGTTAAGGATGCTGAGAGGTGTAATGAGACAAAACACACACCTTATCCTCACTACAATTCCCAGAGTGGCTGAACAGTCAATCTCTCTTCCCAGGGAATTCTGGGAACTGAAGCTCTGCGAGAATAGGGTCTCTGAATGGCTCATGTGAGTATACAAGGTTTTTTTTTTTTTTTAAAGAAATAAATTAATGCAGAGTTTTTGCAGAGATGGGTGGGTAAATTTGGGGAATCCAGCCCATTCTTTTTTTTCAATAATAATTTTTTATTGTTTTAATACACAAATACCACAAAAGAAAGATTAATTCACACATAATCATCCATATTTTCCACCTTTCTGGCTTTCATAGCCGTGACGTCCCTCAGACCTTCCACATGGTTTTCAAATTTCTATCTATACTTCTTTAATCTATCCTTGCTTAAACTATCATATGCATAATAATCACTATAAAATTCTAATTACAATAATATTTCTTCATTTGTCTACAAAGCTTCTTGAAGTCCTATAAACCTATTCAACTGAGTATCATTGTCTTTCAAATAATTCGTAAATTTAGTCCAGTCTTTGATGAATTTCTGGTCCCGCATTTCTCGGATTCTCCCCGTCATTTTGTCCAGTTCTGCATATTCCATTAATTTCACTGTCCATTCCTCCTTTGTCGGTGTTTCTTCCTTTTTCCACCTTTGTGAATCCAGCCCATTCTTAATGATACTTTGTGTTGTTACAGAGACAACCCGTATGGACAGCAGCATCAGTTTCCTAACAAAATTGTATAGATTTCAAGAAAGGAATTTATATGGAGAATATCTTAGGCAGCTGCTTCTGCAGGCATTTAAAGACAAATAAGTTGCCACTATCTGTGAATTAAGTGAGGAAGGGGGGCTATTTATTAACAGTGTGGACTGAGAGAGAAGCTCTTGAGGGGGAAGGGGTGCATTTTTAAGCAGATTTCCCAACTGAGCAAGTTCCCTTTCAGACACCCCACATGAATATTATTTTTTTAAAAATATGTGAATGGTCACAAAAGCATGCCTTGCTCTTTGCTTACACCCTGTATCTGTGGCAATTCCTCCATCGGAGGCAGTGGTTCTCCTCTAATATAGAGAGATTTATGATTCTGTCTTCGTTCAATAATGAACAGGCGCAAAAAGAGGAGTGCCTTTACGGCTGTTTGCAAGGGTGCAGTGAAGTGGTACCTGCCCCAAGGTGAAGAAGGAAGCGCTTTAATATGTTTTTAATATGGTTTCTGAAGTTTGTTTCCAGCATGGAAATGGAACACCTTCTGCCCTGATGTAAGTGCTTAATAAACACACACACCTACTGTGCATCTTCCGTTTTTCAAATGACACACTATCTGTTTTTTCCAGTGGCGCATTTTCCCAGCCGCACATTTTCTGTGCAACCGCACACAAACAAAAACCTTGGGTGCTCTGTGAAAAGAACAGCTTGTGCGTTGGCCGCCAACTTGAGTTTTACTCTTCGAAATTAATCAGTACAGCCAAGTTAGGTCCATTGATTTCTTAAAAAAAAAAAAAAAATTATTCATTTTTTAAAAAAATACAAACATAAAACACAAACAAAATGGAAACAAACAAAATACACACAATTCTCATATCATTTTCACTTTTTCCATAAACATTGTGGGGTGGACTTTCCCCTACTTCCCCTTTCTGGTTTTCATTGCCAATCTTCCGTAAGCAGTTTCCACTTCCATTAATTTATCACATATATTCTTACTTATAAAATAATTCTTCTCATATTAATTCTGTATTTCTGCTAGGAACCTCTAAGCACTTCCCTAGAATTTCAGCAATATCAAACATTACAATATTTCTTTAAATAAACTTTAAATTTGTTCCAGTCTTCCTGCCTCCTGTCTCCTCCCTCTGGTCACGCAGTCTCGCTGTCATCTCGGCAAGTTCCATAAAGTCTATCATTTTCAATTGCTAGTCTTCCACTGTTGGTACTTCCTGGTTCTTCCAGTTCTTTGCAATTAGTAGTCTAGCTGCTGTTGTGGCATACATAAAGAAAATATTGTCCTTTTTGGATAGAAGGGGAAGAATCTTCCTCTTGGGGCTAGTGCATCGGAACACCCGCCCACCTCTCCCTATATTTAGGGCTTGTGCTTGACCTTGCTATGCCATCGTGTGTCGCCTGTCATTGGGACAGGGGCACGGCAGGAATTTCCCCCACTTGGCTGATTGGCTGGTGCCATTTGGGTTTCGCCTGCCGCTTAGCAAATCGTCACAACTTGTAAGGTTGTGGATAGGCTCTGGTTCAGGTGATAGGGATGGGGGAACGCTCTCGCCATCCCTATTCGAAGGGTATTCCGGTAAAGGAATCCAGGGACTCCATGGTTTGGTCAACCCTGAGAGGGGTTGTGCCCGTGCCAGAGTCCAGGGAGACATCTGGGTGGCGGACTGGCCTGAACCCGCTTTCCGCTGTCCCTGGTGTTCACCCTTAGCTGACCTACGATATAGCTCTGGGTCAGCGCTACCTGCAAGGGTGCAGGGAGCTAGTCGAACCAGAGCCTATGCAACCCCTCACTTGATTGTAATCAATAAAGATGTGGCCTAAATTCTGACAAAAACCAAACCAAAAATTGAGTCTTGTCTGAATTTATTTATGGGGGTGGATAACGGTCTAAACACGCAATAGCATGTCCTTTGCAAGGCTTGGCAAATGCAGGGCAGGTGGTACGTGTGTAGTGTGTGTGTGTGTGTGTGAGAGAGAGAGAGAGAGAGAGAGAGAGAGAAAGTGTTGTCTTTCACCATATCCAGATAGCTTCCCTCTGCCAGGCCTCTGTTTAGTCGCCGTCGTCCCCAGATGTTGCAATTTTCAGAACATCTGAGTTGCATTTCAATTACACGGCAGCTTCCTGGGGCTGTTGGGAGGGGGGGACATAACGTGCTTGTTCTTTATGAGAATAACTTACCTTGCTTCCTTTTATTTGGGGGGAAAGGGGGGGAAGAGGGAGTGGAGGGAAAGGAGTGGGAGAAAGGCTGCCACATCCAGCTGAGTTCAGAGTCCCAGAGCAGCAATTCAGTTCCCAAGAACGCCGTCTCCTTAACCGCTGCGAAGGGGCAAGAGCTCAGCCATGACCGCTACACAGGGCACACTCGAACACAGGTCTGTAGCTCAGTGGTGGAACATCTGCCCTGAATGCAGAAGGCCCCAGGCTCAATCCATGGTGGCAACTCCTGCTAGGGCCGGGAGAAATGCCGTGCCCGAAACCATGTAGAGCTATGAACAATACTGGGCAAGGTCGACCCATGTCTCTGACTCAGTATATGTGCCTCCAAGCCCCTTCGGCCAATGCACAAGCTCCCTCTGGCTCTGTCTGCAAAGGGCTTGAACAAAACAGATTTTAAAATTTGCCGGACCCATTTGCTGGTATGTTCCTGATGCCGTCACAACGGGGCTATATTATATAGCCCAACAAACTCACCAGAATTTTAGTGCACATTTCTCCTAATAATACTCATTTCTGCAAGCATTTCCCCCCCCCCCAATACATAATGCATGTTTTGCAGTATTGTCATGAATATATGCATTTTTATGCACACTTTCTCCATAAAATACACATTTTTGTACATGGTTTTGGCTGGAGAACCTGGGAGAGATGTGTTTGTTTGTGTGTTTTGTTTTGCAAAGTGCTGATGAGGTAGGATCACGTTAATAGGCAAAATGAACCAGATTGCTCCGCTCCCCCCCCCGCCCCGCCCCGCCAAAATCTCCCCTGGCAATATATATAAGGATACAATTTGCTTATGGCCGAAGAGGATGCTCCTCTCTTTCCTCCTTTAGACATATCGGGTCCTCCCTCAAAAAGGGCACGTGTTGCGGTGCGACCTGGCAACCAAACCCTGTGTTGTGGGTGGGTACGATCGGATAGCCACAACACCCTATAGGTAGGTCCCTCAATGCTGGGTTTGATCAGGCCAATGGGACACTAGCCAAATGGATCAAGAGACCTATATATGCCCATTCACGTGTCCCTGAGCTTCCTCTTTGGGCCAGTGCATCGGAACACAAGGCCTACCTTTCCCTATATTTAGGGCTTGCGCGCTTGACCTTGCTATGCCGTCGTGCTATGACGTTGGGACAGGGGCACGGCAGGAATTTTCCCCACTTGGCTGATTGGCTGTTTCCATTTGGGTTTCGCCTGCCGCTTAGCAAATTGTCACAACTTGTAAGGTTGTGGATAGGCTCTGGTTCAGGTGATAGGGATGGGGGAACGCTCTCGCCATCCCTATGTGAAGGGTATTCCGTTAAAGTAATCCAGGGACTCAATGGTTTGGTCAACCCTGAGAGGGGTTGTGCCCGTGCCTGAGTCCAGGGGGACATCTGGACGGTGGACTAGCAGGTCCCCTGCCTTCCGCTATTCCCAGTGTTCACCCTAGGCTGACCTATGCTGGTGCCCTGGGTCAGTGCTACCTGCAATGGTGCAGGGAGCTAGTCAAACCAGAGCCTATGCAACCACTCACTTGCCTTAATCAATAAAGTGGTGGGCTCAATTCTGCCAAAAAAACAAACCAAAATTTGTGTTTTGGCTGAATTTATTTATCAGGGAGCTTTAAAGGTCTAAACACGCAAATACCACCGATGCATCATTTTCATGTACGGTAGTTTTCCTTCCCCCTTCATGGATCACTGCCTTGTCATGGCGAAGGGGCTTGAATTACTCAGGGAAGCTATGGACAGGTCAAGATGGACAGGTCATAGTGGAGAGTTTGGACCAAACGTGATCCACCTGGAGGAGGAACTGGCAACCCACTCCAGTATCCCTGCCAAGAAAACTCCATGGACAAAGACAACAGGCATATAAAAGTTATGACACTGGAAGATGAGCCCCTCAGGTCGGAAGGCATCCAACATGCTACTGGGGAAGAGCGGAGGACAAGTACAAGTAGATCCAGAGCTGATGAAGCGGCTGGGTGCTCATCTGAGTGCTCACTAGAAGGACAGATCCTGAAGTTGAGGCTCCAGTACTTTGGCCACCTCATGAGAAGAGAAGACTCCCTGGAAAAGACCCTGATGTTGGGAAAGATGGAGGGCAAAAGGAGAAGGGGACGACAGAGGATGAGATGGTTGGACAGTGTTCTCGAAGCTACTAACATGAGTTTGGCCAAACTGTGGGAGGCAGTGAAGGATAGGCATGCCTGGCGTGCTCTGGTCCATGGCGTCACGAAGAGTTGGACACGACTGAACGACTGAACAACAACAAAGTTTTCCTTCAACGCAGGCTCTTCTCATGTTTTTATGCTCTTTGTCCTCCAATACTTTCCTGCCATGCGCACCCTTCTCTGCCTCATGGAAAGGCGGCACTAATTCATAGAATTGTAGAGTTGGAAGGGACCCTGAGAATCATCTAGTCCAACCCCCTGCAATGCAGAAATGTGAATCTCTCCCATACGGGGATCGAACCTGCAACCTTGGCGTTCGCCACCAGCACCACGCTCTAACTTGAACTGGTCCCTCCAAAAGTACAACCCGGTACTTTGCTCTCCCTGTATGGGATTTTCCTAATAGAACAATATGTCTTGCTGCGCGTATGCCCTTTGATTAAAACTGTTATCGGACTGCTTATTGACCCATCCACTCCCTGAAAGCATCTTTCAATGGAATTAAATTATTA
Source organism: Lacerta agilis (assembly GCF_009819535.1). Taxonomy (NCBI): domain Eukaryota; kingdom Metazoa; phylum Chordata; class Lepidosauria; order Squamata; family Lacertidae; genus Lacerta; species Lacerta agilis. The sequence goes on from NC_046320.1 coordinate 69,766,142, forward strand.
TTATTTCCCCTTTCCACGCAATAGTCAATATCCTGCCCAATTTGTTTCTATATGAGCTTTGCTTAAGTGACAGTGCCCAAGTACGTTCTTCAGATAAATTGCATGGATTTTGTGTGTCTGAGCAATACTGGCTATCCACAGCAACTGCAAGTGAGGAAGTGAGATCACAGCCGGGGATGTGCTGTTCATAGAATCAGAGAATGACAAAGACCCCCTTCATCTGGCCTCCTGCAAGGGTCTGTGTGTGTGTGTGGGTGGGTGGGTGGGTGAGTCTATACTTGAAACTCTTCCAATTACCTCCCTAAGGAGTCTTTTTAGAAAGGAGTGGGGGCACCCAACATCATTATTTTTCCCGGTTCTTCATTTCTTTTCTGCCCCAAAGAGCTCTTGCAAAGCTTGGGGTCATCAAATCCAATCTGGATGCTGTTATTTTTGCTATTTGCGAGGAGAAGGGGGGGGGGCAGAATCTAATATTCTTCATTTAATATACTTACCTTTCCCTTGCGGGGTGGGAATCACAAATTGGCAAACTATTTCATTATTGTCCAAATTCCCCCTTTGCTCTAATTCTTCCTCTTCGTAAAACATTATGAAATAATAGAGACATAAACAGTGCCTTAGATACAGTGAATCAGAGGAAGACTTATACCGGGTCAGACTTTGGGACCATCTGCAAAGATTGGCAATGGTTTGTTCTGGGTTTCAGGCAATACCTGGAGAGATGGTGGGGATTGGAGCTGGGACATTCTGCATGCAAGACAGGTGTACTGAGCGACGCCCCTTCCAAGCGCCCATCCTGACCTCTCTTACAACACACCCATGAATGGCAGTCGCCTGAGCTTTACTCAGAGTAAACCCATTGAAATCAATGGACCTCGACTTGGAGGGATTTGATAATGTGTTTGGTTGGCATGTATACTTATGGTATGATAAGGTAAAGGCCCACAGAGGTTTCAAGACTCATATAATCAGGAAAGCATTATTTAATGTTTGGATGAGATATAAAGATTTGCTTGCAAGTAAGACACCTAGGTGGATTTCACCTTTGGAAGCTAAGACTAGGAAGAAATGCTTTGATGGTGTTTCCTGCTTGTCAGGGGGTTGGACTGGATGGCCCTTGTGGTCTCTTCCAACTCTATGATTCTATGATTCGATTCTATGATTCTATGAATAAGGGAATTTCCCTTTAAAAAAAAGGGAAAAGTTGACAGCTATGGTGGAGACACTCCTTCAGGCTCCTTGAAGGCCAACTTAAATTGAGTCTGTGCAGGAGAACACCCTGGAAGATGACGTTAGCCGTTTGTTGGACACCATGGAATTTCACAAATCACTTTGGATTTTGAATCCAATTGGCCGAGGGCAACTCATGGGTCTATTTATGGGGGTCACACGGGTTGATTTGGCCGATGCAATTAGATTCCAACGAGGGCTGATGAGGACAGTGAGGGCAACGAAGGAGAGCTGAGAAGCAGTGCTGGCCGGGGGTGAAAAGGGGAACGAAACACGAAAGAAAAAGAAGGTGCAGCCAAAGAAGCGAGGCATCAAAGCCACTCGTGAACACTCCCTGCGGGCGACGAAAGTTGCTTAAAACAGGAGGCATTTTTGAACAGTCAGGGAAACGGACACAGAATGAAGGAAGGAGCTTTGGCTCAGAACTAGACTGTTCCCTTTATGTATAAAGTAATTCAGAGAGACGGCTCTGCATCCCATTGTCTTCCTGCGCACGGTGGATGCCGCTAATAAAATTATTAAAGCAGCAGGAGGTGACAGTAGTGGGCTCTTCATATTCATAAAAGCCCGTGGAAGCTTTCAACTTCTGGAAATTATAATTAAAGAAACAGTAAAACCCATGCTGGCTTTTTGCTAGATCACATTTTCTCCTCCCTAGCAGCAGACATGGAGGAGGCAAGGAGCCCACGGCTTCGGGACGGCGCCATCCATTTCCCAGGCGCCATCTGGACGCCCCGTGCTATGGTTCCCTTCCCTCCATTAGCACGTCCTTTGCGATCAGGGTCGAGGTTGCCAGAGGACAGGTTGAGGTCTGGGCCGGCCCACCCATGAGGCAAGATGAGGCGACTGCCTCAGGCGTCGGGATCTACAGGGGTGACAGATCTGGCCTCTGAGGAATATTTTGCCCGCTGTTGCTACAACTCCTCACCTCTTCTTGCCTGGTTGAGGTGGGCTCCATTCGTGGTTCACCTCACGTGCCAAAATGTCTTGAGCCAACCCTGGTGGCACAGAGTGGCGATATTTCCTGAGATGAGCGAGAGAAGGCACATATCTCTCTCTCTCTCTCTCTATTTTTCTATTTATTGAATTTTCGTTGTTTTCATTTGTGTGAGCCAGCTTGAAGGCAGGGTGTTGTTGTTGCTAAGTTGTTGCTCACTTTTGCCTCCTGCTCCATCCTCCCCTGGCATGTGGCCCTCGGAAGGTCACTCAGAATCGAATTTGGCCCTTGAGCTGAAAACGTTTCCTCGCCCGTCTCCTCAGCAACCAGTCACCTCCCATAGGAGAGGTGAAAAGGCTGGACTGGCTGGGGTCAGTGTTGGTGCACACGGCTTTGACTCATTCCTGGGTGCTAAACCTGATTCCCAGTGATAATTGCTTATCCAAGCTCACCCTCTGTCAGTGTTTATTTCATAATTTATTTCTTAACAGTTATGCACTGTTTGATTGTAGAAAGAAAACCCTCAGAACGGTTTACAAGAAAGATAGAACAATAACATAGCTCAGCCAGTAGAGCACGAGACTCTTAATCTCAGGGTTGTGGGTTCGAGCCCCACGTTGACCAATAGATTCCTACATTGCACAGGGTTGGACTAGAAGACCCTCGTGGTCCCTTCCAACTCTACTATTCTGCAAGGTGCAACCGGAAAGCTCGGTGAATGGTCACAGAAATCGGACAGCGAGAAATATTCGAACATACAATCGGCATCGGAAACCCATGATATGCTCACAATTGTGTACGGAGATGAAGCTGTAACTCGAAAGACAGTGTATGAATGGCAGAAGAATTGCATATTCCGTGTGAATGCATTACTGCGGTTACTGAGTTGTCCCACCTTCCATATTCTCCCGATCTGGCCCCACTGGATTTCTTTCTTTTTCCAAAAGTGAAATCTGCACTGAAAGGGCACAGATTTTCCAACATTTCACATGTCCAAGCTGCTGTGACAAGGAAACAAAAAGAGGACTTCTCCAGAAGTTTCCAACAGTTCTACGAATGTTTTTAATGGTGCATTGTATCAGAGGGGGCCTACTTTGAAGGCCTGTAAGGCATGGATGTTCGAATATTTCTCGCTGTCCGATCTCTGTGACTATTCACCAAACATTCCAGTCACACCTTGTATTATCAGTAAGAAAACTTTACAACGTTACAACTATAATTTAAGACTTTTGAAAAGTTACAATAGCAACAGACTAATGGACTGCAAGAAGATCAGACCTATCCATTCTGAAGGAAATCAGCCCTGAGTGCTCACTGGAAGGACAGATCCTGAAGCTGAGGCTCCAAGACTTTGGCCACCTCATGAGAAGAGAAGACTCCCTGGGAAAGACCCTGATGTTGGGAAAGATGGAGGGCACAAGGAGAAGGGGACGACAGAGGATGAGATGGTTGGACAGTGTTCTCGAAGCTACCAACATGAGTCTGACCAAACTGCGGGAGACAGTGGAAGGCAGGAGTGCCTGGCGTGCTCTGGTCCATGGGGTCACGAAGAGTTGGACACGACTGAACGACTGAACAACAACAACAAATGGATTGAAACTTGTATCATTTTTCAGAGCAACTGGGCAAGCTTTTGCAACAGAAATGTTTTTAGCAGGCACCAAAAAAAAGTACATTGAAGGTTCCTTGTCTAGTGTCAATAGGCAGGGAGTTCCAAAGTTTAAGTGATGCCACTCTAAATGATGGATTTTTTTACAAGTGCAAAATGGATACTGTTTGGCACCTGTGGCAGGGACAGTTCCGCCAATAGAAGCCATTGTGTGGGTGCATCTGGGGGAAGCGGATCTTGTTGCCATGCCTGCAGAGAGAAAGACGTAGCCCGGAGTACACCAGAGTTCGCAACTTGGCTGTTCCCTATGAAACGTCCACGCATACGCTTGCCTGCCCACACAGCGTTATAGAGCGGTCAGATCGCTGCCTTTCCTGTGCAGTGTTAATATGAACACTGACCAATGTAGCGAACACAAATTTAATTGCAGAGCAAAGGTTTCCATAGTGGTACGGAAGCCGGAGGATGCTATGAAAAACGGCGTCTTAATAGCTCCTTACAAGCCCGATGTAAAGAATCGTTAACGCAGGCGGAGGCCGGCGTGCAGTTGTGTACCTTGGCTCCCTGTAAGCTAAACGGACCATTTGAAATAATCTTGTCGGAGGAGAGGCTTATCTGCCTATAGAACGAAAACATCGGTTCTTTTCTCCTAGCGCCGGTCGATAATGCTGACTTAGGCACAATAGAAGAAACTCCTTCAGTTTCTGTTCCACAATAGGATGGAATCAGCCAGAACTGGGAAGGGAAGGGAAGATGAGCTTGTGAAGAAACTAGCTTGACTCACACATTGGTCTGACTCACACAGGACGGAGTGGGGCCCTAATATTACGTCCCCCCTTCTGAATAGGAGTATAGCGTCTAGATCAAGGGAAGTAATAATACCACAATATTCTGCTCTGGTCAGACCTCACCTGGAATACTATGTCCAGTTCTGGGCACTACAGTTCAAGAAGGATACTGACAAGCTGGAATGTGTCCAGAGGAGGGCAACCAAAATGGTCAAAGGCCTGGAAACGATGCCTTATGAGGAACGGCTTGGGGAGCTGGGTATGTTTAGCCTGGAGAAGAGAAGGTTAAGGGGTGATATGATAGCCATGTTCAAATCTATCAAAGGATGTCATATAGAGGAGGGTGAAAGCGGACACGGGGCAATGGATTCAAACTACAAGAAAGAAGATTCCACCTAAACATTAGGAAGAACTTGCTGACAGTGAGAGCTGTTCGGCAGTGGAATTTGCTGCCAAGGAGTGTGGTGGACTCTCCTTCTTTGGAGGTCTTTAAGCGGAGGCTTGACAGCCATCTGTCAGGAATGCTTTGATGGTGTTTCCTGCTTGGCAGGGGGTTGGACTGGATGGCCCTTGTGGTCTCTTCCAACTCTAAGATTCTATGATTCTGCCCCTGTGCCCACACTTGGAGCAAAGACCTCTCGAAAGGAGCCAGTGGGGGAGCATGATGGTGGGGTTCAACCAGGATTCGTGGCCCCGTCACCTGGGCAAATCTTATGCACGTGGAAGAAACCAGAGGCTTTTCCTTTGGGACTTATGGGACTAGAGATTCCTCAACAATATAAAAATCTATTTATGTATGCGAACTCAGCTGCCCAGATGTTATTTGTCCAAAGATGGAAGGGAGAAAAACGTCCCGACAAAAGCGGAATGGCAACAGAAACTCTTGAACTATGCAGAAATGGCGAAGCTTACCGGAATAATAAGAAATCCAGACGACAAAGTTTTTAATGTAGAGTGGAAATCGTTTATTGAATGTTTACAAAAATATTGCAAACGGATTAAGACATTAGCAGGATTGATGTAAAAACGAGCAGCGATATTAAACAGTTATTGATTATATGTGATAAATAATAAATAGGTTTAATTTGGAAATGCAGTAAAACTATTACAAAAATAAGGAACCGCAGAAAGAGGGGGTGGGGGAGTCAAAATGTGATATGTGTAATAACTTTATTTTTAAGAATTCATTTTTGCTTTTTGTTTGTTGTAAAATGAAAATTGAAAATATTTTTTTTTTTAAAAAAAAAATCTTATGCACATGGATAGCCTAGGAAAGGGGGTTTCTTTTTGCCTCCTGCAAGTGCAAGTAGAACGAGATATTCTGTCTCCTGCTGATGGCATAACAAGCTATTCAAGACCAGGAACACAATGCCCCGAACGCCACAAGGCCAATTTCTTTCAGCTTGACATATACCAACGGCAAAGACTATTTAACCCCTAAGAGCCACCTCATTCTTCCGCACAGACCTTGCTCCAATATTGTGCTCGCCTTTGCAAACCTCTGTTAGGCAGATGATGGAATCGCCTACAAAATTTGGCTGAACTTGCTACGTGCATTTTTCTCTTCCAGGGGAAAAGGAGCCAAAAGGCTGAGGTCACTGCAGAGCCAGGTGGGGGAGCAGGCTACCAGGACAGAACGCAGGAGGAAACGCCTGTGTTAGTCAAGGCCTGCGAGTAAAGGTCCGGCGAGGTTTTCAAAACCGATCAACAATGGCATCAACAAGACATGGTTTCAGAAGGCAGGCTTGCCGGTTGGCAAGTCAGAGCAGGAGCTATTCTGGAAGGCAGAGGAATGTGGCTTTCAGAGGGTGACGATGCCACATTGCAAAGGATGGAACAATCCAGTTTTCTGTAGCACATTCCTTAGGAAAGAGCCATTTCCAAGGCGATTTACTTTGCTGGTGAAGCTACAGACCCAGAGTGAATGGATCATCATCATCAGCAGCAGCAGCAGTAATTACCGGCATATAAAAAGTGAATACAGTACAATCCTAGGCTGCATCAATAGAAGTATAATGCCCAGATCAAAAGAAGGAATAGAGCCTCTCTATTCTGCCTTGGTCCGATCCTGCCAGGAATCCTGTGGATTTGATACAAGTTTTTCAAAGCCAGAATCACCTGCTGCCAACTTCTTGGCTCTTAGTGCCCCCTAGGTAATCCCACCACGCCCCAGGGAGAGTTGCCACCAATATCAGGAACTGCTGGTATAGACAATGTTAAGTATAATTGTTTAATTGTACACTGAAATGGAAAATAGCTCCCTATATGTTCTGTATGTGTATTGCTAAAGGGAACATTGGGGAAATTCCACTGAATCTATGTAGGAGCAGCAGAACACCTAACAGTTGGTGATTGACGAGTAATGTATCTGTGCTGGCTCTGTCACATGCCTAACCTTAGATCACATGAGTAAGGTATTCAGTTGCAAATCTCCATTTTCAGGGTGTGACCTTTATTCTCAAGCCATTGTAGAAGAAAGGTATGCAAATGAGTCTCTCCTGGGGTCTCAGGCTGGAATGTCGGCTAATGGAGTCTGCTTGTGGAGAGAAAGACCTTCGATTTTAGGTGTGTAATTTAATATTTGTAAGTAATTTGTAAGTAATTTAATATTTGTGAGAAGCCAAACCTGTGCTTGGACAAGCACATGATTTTATGAAAATGTTTGGATGTAACGTTATTTGTTGTTGTGTCTGTTTGAAGAAAGTTCTGTTAGTGAAGCTTTGGAGACATATTTTGGTCTGGACAATTTTCATTCTGAGAGGGGTCAGTTTTCATTCATCCCATTGCTTCAAACTGCACGATATTGATATCTGCAACAGACAATTCTGAGCAAGTTGGATGAATGCATAAGACCACTTCCTACATTTCTGGGGGAAGCTGGCTTTTTCTAACCTTTCCGATTATTCCAAGAAATGTGTTAGGACAGCAGGCCTTTGCTAGAAATCTATCTCGGTAGTAGAGCACATGCTCCACATTCACAAAGTCTCGGATTCAATCTCTGGTGACTCCAAGCAGAGGTGGGGAAAAACTCCCGCCTGACACCCTGGAGATCTGCTGCCAGTTATTGTGGACAATATTGAGCCATATGGACCATTGTTTGATTCAGTATAAAGGAGCCACATGTGATCATTCTTCAGAAAACAGAAGATACAACTACAGTATAAGGAATTGCTAAGGCATAGGATGGAGGCAGTGAGAGATTTTACTTTCTTGGGTTCCATGATCACTGCAGACGGTGACAGCAGTCATGAAATTAGAAGACGCCAGCTTCTTGGGAGGAAAGCAATGACAAACCTAGACAGCATCTTAAAAAGCAAAGACATCACCTTGCCGACAAAGGTCCATATAGTTAAAGCTATGGTTTTCCCAGTAGTAATGTACGGAAGTGAGAGCTGGACCATAAAGATGGCTGATCGCCGAAGAATTGATGCTTTTGAATTATGGTGCTGGAGGAGACTCTTGAGAGTCCCATGGACTGCCAGAAGATCAAACCTATCCATTCTGAAGGAAATCAGCCCTGAGTGCTCACTGGAAGGACAGATCCTGAAGCTGAGGCTCCAAGACTTTGGCCACCTCATGAGAAGAGAAGACTCCCTGGAAAAGACCCTGATGTTGGGAAAGATGGAGGGCACAAGGAGAAGGGGACAACAGAGGACGAGATGGTTGGACAGTGTTCTCAAAGCTACTAACATGAGTTTGACCAAACTGCGGGAGGCAGTGGAAGACAGGAGTGCCTGGTGTGCTCTGGTCCTTGGGGTCACGAAGAGTTGGACACGACTGAACGACTGAACAACAACAGGTTGGTGGCCACCCTGCTTCCTGTGGGAGGGAGTTTCACAGTTGAACTGAACGCTGCAAAAATGATCATGGACCCAAATGGAATAGCTGGGATGGAACAGTGATATGTCAGGTTCATAATTCATAAGCCGGTGACCTTAACTCATGGCAGTGATGTTAATAATAGAGTGAAATCACATTGAAGGGATCATACACTAGTAGCTAACTGATGATTTGGATGGGTTAAGGAGGGAGTTATGAGCAACCATCTATATATAGTAAATCCTAGGTATCAGCTTCAGTGTGTATGTTGCTAGCAACTATTCGCTAAAGAGCTGTTTAGCAATATATGTTTGTGTTATGTAATGGCTCATTATCAAGGTAACAACACTCATATGTATAGGATTCATGCTGTATCTATAGCAACTGGCTATTTCAAGGAGAAAGCAGTCTTGTGGGTGGCTAATTATCATCAAAGTAGTTTGTGCACCCCAAAAAATCTATTAAAATGGGATGAGTCACACAAATTCACAAGCCAGGTGACCCCTTTTCTGAGATGTATTGCTGACTATTGCACTTCAGCATACAACAAAGAGAATGGGTCTTTGGTATGGGACTAGGTCTGTTTCAAGTGAGCGCTACAACAAAATGTTGCAGTGTATTGCCAACACAAAACAGGACAGTTCTTGTTTAATTATCCCATCTTCCAGGTAGCCGTGATGGTTGGGGCTGATGAGAATGATAGTCCAAAACATATGGAGGGGACGAGGTTGGAGAATGCTGAATTATATAAGACCAAGATGATGAAGGACCTGGAAACCAAGCCTTATAAGGAACAGTTGAGGGAGCTGTGTGTGTTTAACTTGAAAAGGAGGAGACGGAAAGGAGATATGATAGCCATCTTCAAATATCTCAAGGTCTGTCACATGGGGGATGACGCAGGCTTGTTTTTTCCTGCTCCAGAGAGTAGGACTTGAACCCATGGCTTCAAGTTACAAGGAAGGAGATTCCGACTAAACATCAGGAAGAAATTTCTGGTGGCAAGAGTTATTTGACAGTGGAACAGATTCCCTAAGAAGGTGATGGACTCTCCCTCATTGGAGGTTTTTAAGCAGAGGTTGGATGGGTGCTTTAGCTGAGATTCCTGCCTTGCAGGGGGTTGGACTAGATGACACTTGGGGTCCCTTCAGACTCTACAATTCTATGATTCTGCGATGATGAATTGGGACGGGAGCATGCTTTGTAGCTTCAACATGCTGCCTGTTGCCCTGAGTTTTCTGCACGTAAGAGGCTGTCAGTCCAAGCAGATGCCTCTCTACCAGGTAATGCGTCCCGATGTTCTCCACAATGGGGCTGCCACATCCCTCCCGCGTATCAGTTCAAGACGCTGCCGTGCGGAGCCCTTGCAAGCGATGTGTCGATTCTCTGGGGTCAAATGAACCCAATGACCTTTTCCCTGCGCCTTCTGCAGACGTTGACTTCTGCCTGGCCCTCGCCTCTGAGCTGCGGGCGCTGTGGGACACTCTGCTTCTCCCCATGCCTGAATCCGCACCCCCACCCCACCCGCTTTGCCTCAACGTCCTGCAGGTGCCACAACCCATTAAGCTCTGCAGCCCCGGTGGCTGCCCCGACACATTTGTCGTGCCACGCAGGGAGCTCGCCTGCGGTGGCTGAAGGGAAGTGGGTGTGAGGAAGCTGCTCGCAGGAAGTGGAGTGTGAATGGCAGGGCATAATCTACCTGGGCAGGAGAACCAACATCACCCTGCTGCCTTTCAAGGATGGAGATTATGCACTGCCAGAAGAGATTTCACTCCTGCCTGTTGCTTCCGCCTTGCAAAGGTTGCGCAAAATTCAGGGGGGCTGCATCGCCAAGCAGGGAGATGCCAGGCAGGGAGAGAGAGAATCATAGAATTATAGAATGGTGGAGTTGGGAGGGACCCTGATGGTCATCTAGTCGAACCCCCTCCAAAAAAGCAAAGTGCTGCACCAACAAGCACAAAACAGCCCCTCTGCAGCACCACAAACCTGACTCAATGGTGTAACATTGGAAAGCATCGATCACTTCTCTTACAAGGGGAGTTATTTTTCCACAAGGGCCGACATCGATGGCGAAACCCAAATGAAGTGCAGAGTGTTTGAGGACCGGGGCATTTGCAGGGAAACCAAAAGGCTTGTTTACAAAGCTATTGTACTACCAACCATACAGTACTGTATGCTTGTGAAACGTGGACCACTTATAGATGCCATCTCCAACTCCTCGAAAGATTCCTTTTTTTTTTTTTAGTAAAAGTTATTGGATTTTCCAAATTAAACCAATTACAAATACCCACATCCCATACAAAACAACACAATACACCAACACACACAAAACAACACAATTACTTTAAAATCCTTCACTTCTTCCAGATCTTACTTGGGACCTCCTCTCGCCCACCCTTGTACGTTCATTTCGAATCTTCTTTAGTAACTTTGTAACATTGTAAAATCTAAATCCTTATAACTAATCTTAATCTTACAATTATAATCAACAAATCTTATATCATGAAACTTATTCTTATCAAATGATACATCACATTTCAAATCTTAACTTCTTATATCCTTTCTTCTCTTAACTCAGTAAAACTGTTGCTCTTATTACTTCTAATTCTAACTTCAAAAATATTATAATCAACTCATTTTCCTAAAACCTAAATATTTCTTCCATTCTCCAAATCCTTTTGCCCTCTGACGTTGGAGTACCATGGTTAGCCTTCCTATTCAAACTCAAAAATCCCCTTAACCCACCCCCCTCCTCACCATCTTCCCCCCTCCCAATCCAATCCCCCACCAGGCTACCCCCCAACATTTTCCCAGTCCAGATTTTCCTTCTCCCACAACAATGCAGTTCCCTTCTTCTTCCAGAATGTCACCTTTTCCTTGATACATGCAAACCAAAACATTGTCACAAAGTAACTTTACTCCACTCTTCAATTCAAATTGTATCTCCCAGAGTTGTTGTTCAGACATTTCTGAGCTGCCACCCCAGAAAGCCGTTATACAGTCTCGGTTGCCAGTTTCGGACCTCTCACGTCCATGAAACTTTTCTTCTTGTTGTTCTTGTTCCTTTTCTTCTTCAGATACAGTATCTGGAATATAACTCTCTCTAATTGATTCTTGGAGTTCCTCAGTTCTTCCACGTACTTTGAAGCTGAGAAAACTTATCAATGACATTCTGTTGCAAAAGTTGTAATCCCAAAAGTATTTTCCTCTGCACTGGAATCATTGTTGGGTCTGGAAAGACCGCGGGAACCAAACAGGCAGGAGTAGGCAGGAAATAACAAAGTTTCAGTACTTTTCCATCTTCACTGCTCAAATCCCAGCCGCCATTTCCCCCTTAATCAGAGGGTAAACTTTCTCTTTCTATAATTCACTGTTGATCGGGAGAAATAAATCAAATTTCTCAGCCTTGCCCCAAACAGGGGTTTCTTAGGTAGTCAGAATCAGAATCAGCATAAAACTTCAAAACAGTCTTAAATAGCAACAGCCAAATCCGGTGTTACTTTAATCTTGCCGCATCAGAGAGAGACGGACTTCCTCTTTTTAAATCTCACTCTGTAAGCCTAATTAAAACATTTAAAGTCCAAATTATAATCCGTACTTACAGATTTCTTTTTTAAAGTCCAGATTGAGGAAAAACAGAGCGCTCAAAGTCCAGCGGCCGGCTGCCGCTTCATTCCCCCAGTTGGAGATGGCTTCCACAGCCCCGTGCAGGAGCCCGTTCACTCAAGCCTCCCTTTTGCAAGGGAAGCCTGAGAGCGGGTTGGCACCGCGGAGCCCGCTGGAAACCCTGGACCAAGGGACTCTCTTCCCGTGGCTTACTGGAGCCCGGAGCACGGTTGCGGGGCTCCAAAACCCCCAGGGGAAACGGAGCTGCCTCAAAGCCAAGACAGCTCCCAACCGCTGGAGATGGCGCTCACGCCGGAAGTCCCAACTCCTCGAAAGATTCCATCAACAGTGTCTCCGAAAAATTTTACGCATCACTTTGGAAAACAGGGAAACTAATGCCAGTGTACTGGAAGAAGCAAAGATCGCCAGTGTCGAAGCGATGATTCTTCAACATCAACTTCGTTGGAATGGTCATGTTGCGTGGAGGCCTGATTATCATCTTCCAAGGCTTCCACTCTATTCCAAATTTAAAAATGGAAAGCGTAATGCTGGTGGTCAACAAAAGAGGTTTAAAGACTCTCTCAAGGCAAACCTTTAAAAATGTAGTAAAAACACTGACATTTGGGGAACAGCGGCCTGAGAGTGCTCCAGTTGGAGAACAGACTTCACCAAAGGTTTTATGGGCTTTGAGGACACTCGAACTCAGGACGAAAGGGAGAAATGTGCTAAGAAGAAGGCACTCTTGGCAAACCCTCACTGTGATCAACTCTCATATGGAAACCTATGTCCCCACTGTGGAAGGACGTGTGGATTCAGAATTGGCCTCCCCAGTCACTTATGGACTCACTGTTAAGCTCATACCAAGAACAAACTTAGTTGGTCTCTAAGGTACTGGAAGGTACTGGAAGGTACTGGAAGCCTTGGAAGGATTTTTTTGTTTTGTTTTGTTAAGACTGTGTCCATGGAAGACAATCTTCCTCGGCTGCGAGTGATCGCCAAAGAAGAGAGAACAAGTATAAGAATGTAGGAATCTCAGGTGCCTGGAGATGTTGAAAGCCTTCCCCAACCAAGTCAAAGGAAGTATATGCAATAACGGCAGCCCGAATTTTGGTAGCGAAAGGATGGAAAGATCAGGAACTCCCAAAAATTTCAGAATGGCAGACTAAACTACAAAAATATGCTGAAATGGCCTGGTTAACTAACAATCTTAGAGGAAAGTCTAAGCAGAAATTTGTGGGGAAATGGGAGATATACACGAGATATGTACAAAAGTACAATAACAGCTATGCTTCCATGCCAGCTTTTGAGCGTTAAATGAAGGAAGACGAGCCGGGAAATTTCGGAGGTATAAAGTGTTAAGAATGTACTGGAAAATATATAGTTGAAAGTGTATTGTTTGGATCACATTCTGCAACAAGAAATGTAGATGCAAAGGGGCATGACAGGAGGTCAGATTTGTGGAATTATTTTTTATACTTTTTTTCTTCTTCTTTTGTGAACAGGAAGGTACGCATGCATATATATAGGAGTGTTAAAGAGGTGTTTTGATGGGGGGGTTCTTCTCTTTTTCTTTTCATTTCCCCCCCTCTTTTTCTTTTTTTGGTCAAGGATCGTTTAAGACATAAAAAGACGAATTATAGACAAGATAATGTTGTATGTAAAACTTTATTTTGTATTGTCATACAATATACGGTAGTTGGATTAAGATGCTTTTTCTTTGTTTAACTAAAATAATCAATAAAAATTATTCAAAAAGAAAGAAAGAAAGAAAGAAAGAAAGAAAGAAAGAAAGAAAGAAAGAAAGAAAGAAAGAAAGATAGCAAGTCTTTCCCTCTTGGAGCATGGGGACTATTGTTCCAGTTGAAAAACGTGGGAAAGTCCTGCCTCTCTCACACAGACACATAGAATTATAGAATTGTAGATGGAATGTATTTGTCTAATCCTTTTCTAAAGGCATCCAAGTTGGTGGCCATCACTTCCTTCTTTGGGAGGGTATTCCATTGTTTACCATCTGAATGTAGGAGTACAATTTTCTTGTGAGATCCGCAGTGGGGACAGCGAATGATGAGCATGTGCCCTCTTGCACGTTTAAGCTAACTGGGCATGCCAGCATGGGGTCCTGACTCAGATCAGCACTGCCTGCCTTCGAGAGAGGCTCCAGTGATCAACTAGGGCGCTGCCAAAAGGCTGATGGGCGATAATTTCAGGCATCTGATGTGCCACAGCGATTTGGATCTGCATTGCGAAAATCGCATCTCTGCTCTTGCCGATAAGAATCCCAGACATGGGATGCCCGCTGTTTGGGAAGGTGGAGAATATATGTGGGACTAAAGAGATAGATTTCCATATCCCTAAGCCATCTCGGCAGGAGGTGCCTGCCGCAGGATTTCTAAGGGCTGCAGAAAAAGCAAAGGCGTCAATCATCTAATCAGCCTTACAAAGCAAGGGGACGTGAAAGAGCACAGCATTGCCGCTTTTTGCAGTCGTTCTGGAATATGATTTAAATGAATGCAAATATTAGAGCATTGTGCTCAGCCTGCTGTTGCCTGGCACAGGGCTGGCCAGAAGTAAAACTTCTTCATACAATGCGTTGCATAATAAATTTCTGGAATTCATGAGTCGGTGCTGTGCTATGAGCCTGGGGTCCAAATGCCAGGTCTCTTTGTCAAGACAGACAATGACCGTTCCCCACATTAAATGGGGAACGACTTTTGTGTGGTTGTGCGCAGCCCCGTTGGACACCAGAGCGGCTCCTGCCGGTTCAGGCTGGCGTCGCCTTCCCCGGGCTGGATACCTGTGGTCTCCGTCTACCTCAGCCAGGATCCAATCCCGCCTGGGGGAGGCGTTGCCAGGAGGATTGGCCAGGTAAGGGGAGGGACCATCCAGCCCACACAATAGAAGGCGTAGTTTACCTGGGGAAACGGCAGTTGGGCTCCAGAGCTTCTCACACTCTCCACTCCCTCAATTAACTCTTAATTTTGCAGGTTAACCTCTTCTCCACAGGTGTGCAGGCGCTTCTATGTCAAGGCCGCTGTTGAAGGGCCGGAAAGGAATTTCCCTGCATTGGCAGGTTTCGCCCTTCCCGTAGCAAAACGTCACAACTTTGGCAGTTTCAGGGTGAAATATACTTGGAGTCAAGTGTGGATTTCATGCTCTTTATTCAGCTCATTGTAGCGAGGAATGTAGTTCCCCCAAAATGTCTGATTTATATACACTACAGTGGTGCCCCGCTAGACGAAAATAATTCGTTCTGCGAAAATTTTCGTCTAGCGGGTTTTTCGTCTAGCGAGGCATTCGTCTAGCGGGGCACCACTGTATTTACACAATGGGCCCCATGTGATTGGCTAATTCCGGGATACTCCTGTATGCCAATCAGATTGCGGATTCACTTCCACCTGGAGCTGGATTGGGTGGCTCCAGCGGACAAATCAGACTGCTGCATTCTGAATCCTATTGTTCTAGGACCAATCAGACTGCTGCATCCTGAATCCTATTGTCCTAGGACCAATCAGACTGCTGCATTTTGGCTCCTATTCAACTCAGTACATAACACCGGGCTTGGGCGGAATCCTTTAGTCATCTTCCTAAATGGGGGAGCGGCGTGGGGCGGTGACTCCACACCCCCAGTGCGGCTGCGATACCAGGGTTCCCGTTAAAGGGGTCTAGGGGGGAGGCATTGACCATACGCCGAGAGGTTGTCATTGCCCTCCCCCTCCGGCGACAGCGAACGGGGGGGGGGCTCTCTGCTTGAACATATGTTCTCCAGAGCCAGCCCAATCCCCACACATTCTGGATAACCCTGCAGTTTCCCAGATCCCCGCCTGGGGGGTGGGAAGGATAAACGCCCAATGCCTGAGCCAAGGTCTCCCTACATCTGAATCTTAATAAATTTGTGGCCAATTTTAATCCCATAGCATGTTGTCTTGTGTCATTATTCTGCTCAGGGGTCGCCTGGGGTTTGGGGGACTCTGCCTGTCCACACAAAAGGAAGTCCTTCTTCTTGCAGCACACAGTCAAACTATGGAACTCCCTCCCAACTTGGATGGCTTTAAAAAACAAATTCCTGGAGGAGAAGTCTATTGAAGGCTAGTAGTCCCGATGGCTTTGCTCTGCCTTCATGTTTGGAGACAGCAATGCTTCTGAATACCAGTTGCTGGAAACCACAGCAAGGGAGAGGGATCTTGTGCTCAGGTTCTGCTTGTGAGCTACCAGTGGGGCATCTGGTTGGCCACTATAAGACTAGGATGGTGGACTAGATAGGCCACTGGCCTGATCCAGCAGGTTCTTCCTACAAAGGATGCGACTTCTCTCTATGGTTTCAGACAGGAGACATTCCCAGCCCTGCCTGGAGATGCCAAAGCTTGAAGCTGAGACCTTCTGCCTTCAAAGCAGATGCTCTGCCTCCGAGCTATGGACCTTCAGACCTGCTGGTTCGGGGTCATGTGCCCCATTTCACAGGGAATGGTCCTCCACTTGGGGGTCCCAGGATCCTTACAGATCCACAAGAAAAGGAGCCATCTGTTTGAAGCAGTGGTGTAGCATGGGAGGGCCATAGGGGTGGTCACCCTGGGCACAAAATTGTTAGGGACACAAAATTTCAACACCCGGTGCTGCCTCAATACAGCTGTGTGCTTCCATCACTGGGCTCCATTGAAAATGGCTTCTCTGTGTGAACCAGGAAGTGATCGCTCCAGACAATGGAAGATCTCTTTTTTTCTTATCTCTGTGGCTGCGATCTCCTGGGTGACAACGACACAATTAGGCAGCTGAATGTGCATGTGTACTCCTCCAGCTCAGTGCTGTCAAGTATCCCGGATTGGCCGGGATTCCCCTGTATTTAAACGCGTTTCCCGCTCTTGTCCCAGATGACTAAAAAACCCCGTATATTCCTGGGTTGTGTGAGAAAGTGGATGGGGTGCTTTGGGGCAGCAGCTTGTTTCGCTCGCCTCCGGCCGTGCGCCTTGCAGGCCTGCCAAGCAAAGCGCTGCCTGCCCCCCCCCTGCCCCATTCCCAAGCCGGCCCCTTCTCAGCGCACAAACTTCTTGCCGGGGGAACAAAAGGCTGTGCGGCGAGGCTCGCTCGTATGGAGGAATGCAGAGCGCGCGAAGGCTGGCTGGCTGGCAAGCCGCTCCTCTTCCTCGCCCTTGGAGGAGGGCCGGCGGGGCGAGACCAAGCAGCAGACCACCCCCTGCCTGGGAAGCCCAACTCTGGCAGGAGAGCTCCGGCCCTCAACACCAACGGCTGCGAGATTCCGGCTGGGCCAACAAGCTGCCAACTCCGAGGGGAGGGGACGCGCCGAGTGGCGGAGGGGGAGGGAGAGAGGGAAGGGAGGAGGAAAGCAGACGCCAAAGAGGCAGGCGAAGGGGCCGGTTCGGTTCCTGCTGCTGCTGCTGCTGCTCCTCCCCCTTGCTTTTTCCCCTTTGAGGAGAACGAGGAGTCTGCTCGCGACCCCCACCCCTCAAACCTTGGCGTTAAAGCGTGCATGCAGGCGCAAACACACAGAATCCACCCCTTTCCTCTGGTTCCCTCTCAGCAATGCAAACATTTCTTTCTGTCTGTAAAAAAGCAGAGCGAGGAGCGTGGAAAAAAATGGGGGAAGAGCGCGGATGCCGCGTTCTAGCTGCTCCGCCCACTTTTGCTTCTGGCTCCGCCCACCACTGCCACGTGACTGTCATAGGTGAGGCTGCTGATCCCTTATTTTCAAATCCGAAAGTTGACAGCTATGCTCCAGCTATGCCACTGGTTTGAAGGACCATTTATTAAAGAGAATAAACCCTAAGAAGGGAGTGCTTACCTGGCAAGCATTAGGACGTAGGTAACAGGTGGATGAAGCACCTGTCTCACCTGCTCAATGTCTCCCCTCCTCCAACAGGGTTATAGGTATTGTATTTCTTTTTTAATTTTTTAGCAAGTACTCCTAAATTTTCATCTCTGCATAAACATTAGCAAACTTAATACTAATCTTTGTCTCTGTCCCTTTTTGTGATGCATTTCTATTGGGGGTGGGAGTGTATTATCAGATAATATTGGCATGCAGGTTCTCTAGCTACACCCCAAACCCAAAGGCCACAGCCTTTCCCCCAAAAGCAAATCTGAAACTGCAGCCAGCTGCGTAAAGAACTATTTACTACAAAACTGGAGGAGGAATCGCCCGTCTTCCAAGAAGGATTTCTGTGGCTCTATAGACTAAACTTGTTGTACCCTGACTGTAATCCTTTACATTGCTTACCTGGGAGTAAGCTCTGTTCAACTCAGGGATGCTTGCCTCTGACAGCAAGGGATAAGCAAAGGTCGGCTAAAATGTGACTTTACACTTTTAATTAGAAATTCAAAGATTTCCAATTCAAATGCAGCGAAGTGCTGGCATTTAATTAGAAACCCCATCAAGGAAGAGGACTTGGAAGCCTCATTATCACCTCATTTGCTTGCCAGAATGGATGGGCCAAGATGAATACATCAATTACATTGACACGCCGACACATGGAACCATTGTCCCTGCTCTGGAAAAGTCCCAGAGCAGTGCTCTTCTACCACTTCAGCACCCATACCCATGGATCTGTGGGGATCAATGGTACCTTCGTTCTCAAACTTAATCCTTTCTAGAAGTCCGTTCCAAAACCAAAGCGTTCCAAAACCAAGGCACGCTTTCCCATAGAAAGTCGTGCAAAATGGATTAATCCGTTTCAGACTGTTGTGTATTGATTCAAGGGTTATCATATCTGTATTCACATTAGGGGAAAGTAGCTGCCTTTCTGTTCCAGAAGGAACAGCTACTATTGGTTCATTCAAGTTGCTGCATTTAGATCCTCAGTCTTATTGGTTCCCACCAAAAGGCAGCTTTGTGAGTGCTTGAGATTGTCCCCTCCAAAATGTATCCTTTCTAGCCAGTCTTCTGCCCCTATAAATGTAGCTTCCTTCTCCTCAGTTCCCCAGTCTTGTTTGCTTGAATAAAGAGTGTTATGTGAAGAAGCTGTCTCCTGCCTGCTATGTTAGAAAGCAGAAATCACTTACTGAAATCACTAGCCCCACGCTACAATACAGACTTTTAAAAACAACCCCTAAAACAGCAATTTAACATGAATTTTACTATCTAACGAGACCACTGGTCCATAAAATGAAAGCAATAACAATGTACTGCAGTCACACAATCAATCATTCAATCAATCAATCAATCAGTAGCTGAACTGGGTTCCACACAGTCACACACACACACACACACACACACACAGCTGCAAAAACCAAAACACAAAATAAATAGCAGAAACAGACAGACCTCAAAACGGAGGTGTGGCGCTCAAATTGGAAGGGTAGCACTCAAAACGGAGCACGGTTGGCTTCCCAAAAAAGTTGGCAAACCGGAACACTTACTTCTGGGTTTGCAGTGTTTGGTTGAGCAGTTGTTTGAGCAGCAAGGCGTTTGAGAACCAAGGTTCCACTGTACTCAGATTTTGCATCAGACATGGGTGGGGGGAGGGCGGGAATAATGGATATTTGCAGTAATCGACTTCGGGTTTCGCACCTTCATGTGGTCCTAGAAGAAGCGCACAGAGAGACTGCTCTTCCTCCCCCCGAGACTTTGGTTTTAGTGCTCCATTATCTACTGGACGGCAACTTCTGTGAGAACATAAGGATTACGTTGATTGTTCCTTGGCTAACAGCGAAATCATTTTTCCCCCAATAGTGCAGGAGATAGAACTTCAACTGAGTAACCGAAATCCACGAGTGATTCAAGCAGCTGCAATTTTTGTTAAATTAGCGGCTGAAGCTGGAAGAAAGATAGGAAGGAAGCTTTATGTTGCTTTTTTCTTTAATGGAATCCTCACGAATGTACGGCATTACCATTTTATGATTGCGTGCTGGAAAATGGCACCATTAAAAAAAAGAGGGGGGGACCTTTCTGGCTGGGAGTAGCTCCATAGGTAGCTATTCTACTACATCATGGGACCGGGCAATCCCACAGTCTGGCATTTGGATCTGAGTGGCTAGTTGCAATCCTATGCCCTCCCAGCAGCAGAATATTTAAAATTATTTTTTCTTTTACATATAAGATGCTATTTTTGAAAGGGAACAAAGTGAGAAAAAGAAGAAGAAACAAACAAACAAACAAATTATTATTATTATTATTATTCGTTTTTAAGCAGAGGTTGGATGGCCATCTGTCATGCATGCATTAGTTGAGATTCCTGCATTGCAGGGGGTTGGACTAGATGACCCTTGGGTCCCTTCCAGCTCTACAATTCTTTGATTCTAAGGTTCTATTATTCTTCCACTCTGCAGTGAATTATTATTGAGAGTGCCATGATCAATAAGCAGATGCAGTTATTCATTTAAATTTCCAGATCAACCTGCATTGGGTGGCTTATGCTGGACAACAGCTAGGGACAGCAACAAAATTCAGAATGGTTGGGTGGTCCTAGATTCACATTTTGGTCTCTTCCAACTCTACAATTCTATGAATATCTCACCACCAACCTCTAGAGGAAAAATTGGGCAGGGCGATAGATGTGACTTTGACTGCGTGCACACAGCGGGTGGCGCTGTGGTCTAAACCACTGAGCCTCTTGGGCTTGCCGATCAGAAGGTTGGCGGTTCTAATCCCTGCGACGGAGCGAGCTCCCGTTGCTCTGTCCCAGCTCCTGCCAACCTAGCAGTTTGAAAGAACGCCGGTGCAAGTAGATAAATAGGTACCACTGTGGCAGAAAGGTAAACAGCGTTTCCGTGCACTCTGGTTTCCATCACGGTGTTCTGTTGCACCAGAAGCGGTTTAGTCCTGCTGGCCACATGACCTGGAAAGCTGTCTGTGGACAAACGGCGGCTCCCTCAGCCTGAAAGCGAGATGAGTGCCGCAACCCCATAGTCGCCTTTCACTGAACTTAACCACCTGGGGTCGTTTACCTTTTACCTTCCCATACATTTTAAGCACATTTTAAGAATTCACACCCTACCCACCAAAAAACCAAAAAAAGAGTCCTAGGAGATGTAAAGGTAAATGTAAAGGGACCCCTGACCGTTAGGTCCAGGCGCGGACGACTCTGGGGATGTAGTTTACCCCTTAAAGGACAGGGGAAACTCCCAAATCTACCTGGAGACTGAACCTTCTGCATGCAAAGCACATGTCCCACCACTGAACTACACAAGAAGGGTCACATTCTGCAAAGAAGCCCCCCTGCTCTCTAGAATAGGATTCAGAGACCCGCCCCACCCCTGTAGTTCCCAGTCTATCGGGCAGCTGGCAATCTAAGATGATGCCAATGAAAACCACCATTTGTTTTATTACCGTTTACAACAAGGCTTACCTCATCCGTGATAAACATCCGTCTTTGGCTATCACCGCTCTGCCTCTGATCTTGCTAATGAACAAAGAACCACTTGATACAGTGAAAGGGCAAATGTATCACCACCCAGAAAATTAGCTTATCTTCCCCGGCTGGGAAGCCACGCACGACGCAATCAGAGGAAGGAGGTGATGTGTGGAGAATCAGACAAGGGTCGTATTGATCCTTTGCAATCTCTCTCTCTCTCTCTCTCTCTCTCTCTCTCTCTCTCTCTCTCTCAAACCCCCACCTTCCAGTTCCTCATCTCCTAGTGAAAACAGGAGATTAATAAAAAGGCTCGCATGGAACTTCGCACACACACAAACCGTTCTTGCAAACTTTCCGGTCGTTTTGGCGGAAACGGAAGACATACAGCTGGTGACACACATGTTGTTGTTGTTCAGTCGTCCGGTCATGACCAGAGCACGCCAAGCACTCCTGTCTCCCACTGCCTCCTGCAGTTTGGTCAGACTCATGTTGGTAGCTTCGAGAACACTGTCCAACCACTTAGTCCTCTGTCGTCCCCTTCTCCTTGTGCCCTCCATCTTTCCCAACATCAGGGTCTTTTCCAGGGAGTCTTCTCTTCTCATGAGGTGGCCAAAGTACTGGAGTCTCAACTTCAGGGTCTGTCCTTGCAGTGAGCACTCAGGGCTGATTTCTTTAAGGATGGATAAGTTTGATCTTTTTGCAGTCCATGGGACTCTCAAGAGTCTCCTCCAGCACCATAATTCAACAGCATCAATTCTTCAGCAATCAGTCTTCTTTAAGGTCCAGCTCTCACTTCCATACGTTACTACTGGGAAAACCATAGTTTTAATTATACGGACCTTTGTCGGGAAGGTGGTGTCTCTGCTTTTTAAGATGCTGTCTAGGTTTGTCATTGCCTTCCTCCCAAGAAGCAGGCATCTTTTAATTTCATGACTGCTGTCACCATCTGCAGTGATCATGGAACCCAAGAAAGTAAAATCTCTCATTGCCTCCATTTCTTCCCCTTCTATTTGCCAGGAGGTGATGGGACCAGTGGCCAATACTGTACATACTATAAGAACAACTTTTTTAAAAATCCCTGGGAGTCCCAGATTTTGCAGGGAAGCCATGAACCCCTGCAGGGCAGGGTGTGGGGGGGGGATCTGGAGAGGAAGGTGCCCCCCAACAGAAGAGCTGGTTGAGGAAGCTGGCAAGTACTTGTGACCCCAAGAACTTCCCAAGCAGAAGAGAAACCTCTGTGTCTCGTGATGGCTCACTGATCCATACATTGATCGCCTGCCGTGAACCAACCAAATGTCATAGCTTAGATGCAAACATCTCTCATTCATTTTTCTGTGTCATAAAGCAGCTCTTCCCTGATTATGGTGATTTATGACATGCGTGGAGGCATGAAGCAATTGCTGCTCATTAAGATCAGCTTCCTTCATTTTGCCCACACCCTTTGCTTATCATCAACAGATCTGTATAGCTGTTCTATGACTTGGCTAAGGAGAACCCTGTTGTTGTTGTTGTTGTTGTTGTTGTTGTTGTTGTTGTTGTTGTTGTTGTTCAGTTGTTCAGTCGTGTCCGACTCTTCGTGACCGCATGGACCAGAGCATGCCAGGCACCCCTATCCTCCATTGCCTCTCGCAGTTTGGTCAAACTCATGTTAGTAGCTTCGAGAACACTGTCCAACCATCTCATCCTCTGTCGTCCCCTTCTCCTTGTGCCCTCTATCTTTCCCAACATCATGGCCTTTTCTAGGGAGTCTTCTCTTCTCATGAGGTGGCCAAAGTACTGGAGCCTCAACTTAAGGATCTGTCCTTCTAGTGAGCACTCAGGGCTGATTTTTTAAGAATGGATAGGTTTGATCTTCTTGCAGTCCATGGGACTTTCAAGAGTCTCCTCCAGCACCATAATTCAAAAGCATCAATTCTTCGGCAGTCAGCCTTCTTTATGGTCCAGCTTCCATACATCACTACTGGGAAAACCATAGCTTTAACTATACAGACCAAACGTAGCCAAACAGCCAACACTGCAGGAGGTAAAGTAAAGGTAAAGGGACCCCTGACCGTTAGGTCCAGTCGCGGACGACTCTGGGGTTGCAGTGCTCATCTCGCTTTACTGGCCGAGGGAGCTGGCATACAGCTTCCGGGTCATGTGGCCAGCAGGACTAAGCCGCTTCTGGTGAACCAGAGCCGTGCACGGAAACGCCGTTTACCTTCCCGCCAGAGCGGTACCTATTTATCTACTTGCACTTTGACGTGCTTTCAAACTGTTAGGTTGGCAGGAGCAGGGACCGAGCAACGGGAGCTCACCCCATTGTGGGGATTCGAACCGCCGACCTTCTGATCAGCAAGCCCTAGGCTCTGTAGTTTAACCCACAGCGCCACCTGCGTCCCACGGAAGTTTGGGAGGCCAAATTTCACATGTCAATTTGAACTAATGGGCCAAATCAGTGGCTCCCAGCCTTTAGCTGTTCTCCAACCCCCAAGCTGCCGCTGGCAGCAGCTCAATTTCTCTGTCTGGCGTATGCAATTCCCTTTTTTGCTGTTTCCCCATCTAGCGGCTTCTCGAAATGTGCAAAAATCAAGGCAACTACAGCGGCCGACGCAATCAGTCGCCGGTCTTCGCCTAGAGTCGCCGGCCATTTCTGCTCCTTTTCAATCAGCTAGATTACTCTGTCAGGCGACCGGTCCCTCGCTCTTCTCCAAACAAGAGCTGGAGAGAAAGAGAGATTACATCACGAGGAACTCAGATCTTGTCAACGCGCCCCTGGAAGTGATGGGACGGTGCTCTCCTCCGCCCCGCTGATAAAAGGGAAACTGGAGCTTGTTGCCCTATGTGTATCTGCAGGCTGAATAGGGAGAGGGAAGGAAAGTAATTGATGCGAAGGGTGTTGAATAATGGGATGCAGAGGAGGAGTAAGCAGAAGAAGAGATTGGCAGGCAAACCTTAAGCATGCTGCGTGGGGGGGGGAGGAGACCCCACAAATTGGGCTATTGATAGTAGCTAGAAATGAGTGCTGGAGGCTGGACTGAACTCCTATAGGAATATTCTAGTCCCTTTCCTTAATTTCCAGCTTTTTTCTTTCCTTTTTAATAAAGTAGCCCTCAGTAATTCTATGTTTACAGCAGAGACACAGATTTTTAGGTCCAAGGGGCCGCTTTCCTTCCTCGGCAGCCTAATGAGGGCCGCGTGCCAATTTTTGGACATAGAGGCAAAAGTGCACACAGATGCAGGTGTGCTTTGGTTCATCAGCCTCATTTTTACATAAAGGTAAATCTCGAAGCGACTGGCATGAGTTTGCCCAAGCTACGGGAGGCAGTGGAGGATCGGGGTGCCTGGCGTGCTCTGGTCCATGGGGTCACGAAGAGTCGGACATGACTGAACGACTGAACAACAACAAAGGTAAAGGGACCCCTGACCATTAGGTCCCATCGTGGACGACTCTGGGGTTGCGGCACTCATCTCGCTCTATAGGCCAAGGGAAGCGGCGTTTGTCCACAGACAGCTTCTGGGTCATGTGGCCAGCATGACTAAGCCGCTTCTGGCAAACCAGAGCAGCACACGGAAATGCCGCTTACCTTCCCACTGGAGCGGTACCTATTTATCTACTTGCACTTTGACCTGCTTTCAAACTGCTAGGTTGGCAGGAGCAGGGACCGAGCAACAGGAGCTCACCCCATCGCGGGGATTCGAACCGCCGACCTTCTGATCGGCAAGCCCTAGGCTCTGTGGTTTAGACCACAGCGCCACCCACGTCCCTTTTTATATACACACACACAAAAGTAAGGAGAGCCTGCTGGATCCGGCCAATGGCCCATCTAGTCCAGCATCCTGCTCTGACAATGCCCAACCAGATGCCCATTCTGGGAAACCCGCAAGCAGGGTCTAAGCAGAACAGCAGCACTCTCCCCTCCCGTGGTTTGCATCAACTGGGTTTGAGAAGCATTGCTGCTTCCAGCTGGAAGCAGGGCAGAGCCATCACGACTAGTAGCCACCACTAGCCCTCTCCTCCATTAATTCTTCCAATCTTCTTTTAAAGCCACCCAGGCTGGTGGCCATTGCTGCCTCCTGTGGGAGGGAGTTCCACAGTTTCCCTATGCACTGCATGAAAAAAGTCTTTTCGTTTATCTGTCCTGAATCTTACATGCACACCCTTCCACCCTCCCTCCAGATACAGAAGAGGCATTATTGGAGTTCAAGGACGCATCCCAGCCAGGCAAGAACCCTCGAGGTGAGTGCAGAACGGGTCTAGTGAAGGCTGTGTCCTGGGAAGAGTGTTGAGGGCCAGATAGAGAGGCCCAGAGGGCCACATCCAGCCCCAAAACATGAGATTCCCTACCCACTCCTGACTTACATAGATATAGGGAACATCTACCCAACGGCTCCACGGTGAATTATGGGTACCCACCAATGACTCCCTGGAAAAGACCCTGATGTTGGGAAAGATGGAGGGCACAAGGAGAAGGGGACGACAGAGGATGAGATGGTTGGACTGCCGGAACTTCCGGTAGAGCTGCGGACATCGCTGGATGCGCGGAAAACCCTTCTGGGCTTCCAAGCGTCCCGTGGGGGGAGGGGGAATCCGTAAAGGCTATGCGGCTCCCAGCGCTTCAAGGGGGCTACCTTGAAGCTCAGATACCCAGCGGCGCCTCATAGGACCCTCAACTGGTAGGGGCTCCAGGAAAAAGAAGAAGAGGAGCCTCTCGGAAGGGAGAGTGTGTCTAGGGCGCTAAGGGGGAAATCGCACCCCACGGAGACGCGAAGTCTCAGGCATCCGATGGGAAGCAGCCTGCCTCCAGGGAAATAAGTACGTTCCCCGAGAGAAGAGACCCCGAAACATCCAAGGGGAAAGGGGATCGAAGTGAGCAAGCAAGGCGGAAAAAGGAACCCCCTCCAGCTCTGGTGTGAAAATGGCGCTCAGCGGGTCGTTGCAAGACGAACGAAACGAAACGTTCCTGTAGAGTGTGAGTAAGACGCTATTTTTCACCCCCCCACTCACATCTAGTCGGGGGAGGAGAGGCAAGTCCTGAAATAAATTAAAACATCGGAGGGTAAAAAAGAGGACCCTATGCTCTCTTTGGGACTGGACTTTAAAAAAAATGGGAAAAAAGCTGTATAAGAAAGATCTGGGGACAGAATAAGGCACAATACCGCCATTCTGTTACACTGCCTAAGAGACTGAATCAATCGGGCGATATCCGAAGGAGATATACGTTTGGGGGCAGCTTATAATAAGGCTGTCCATTACGGGTCTGTGTTTTGAGGATCCCTGAGCTGACCCTTTTCTTCCCGTTTCCCCCTCGTTTTTCTTCTCTTTTGTATTGTTTTTCTAACGGGATTTGCCTGGTCCGGAGAGAAAGAGGAGAAGGAGCTGATTTTGCCTTGTCACGATCGGCGTGGTGGAGTTTGGGCTTGCGCTGGATCTTTGAACTTACTTTCTCTCAGCGAAACGTCAAAGGAAACTTTGTAACTTTTTTAATAGATTTGAAGTATCTGCTCCAGGGGGAAACTTGAAGCTCCCTCTCACAATAATTGAGAACCTTTTTTGCCTTTTTTTTAATCTTTTTTTCTCAATTTTTGGAGTGGGGGAGGGGGAGGGTTTCCCTTTGGTATTTTTCTTTCCCTTTGCAGGTACGAAGCCAACGTGGAGGACAGAGAAGATCGACTGAATTCAACTGACGTGAGGAGAAAGAGGAATAAGGACTGGACTGGGAAAGATATAAAATAATCAGAAGGACTGAAGCTGAGAGGAGAACAAAGACAAAGACAAAGGAAACGAAAGTGAAAGTGGCTGAGTTAATGGACTGAGTATATCCTAGACTGTATCTAGTGTGTAGGAGAGTGACATCTAGAGGGCATAGAAATAATTGCAATACTTGAAGTTCAGAAATTTGAAGTGTTATAGTAACAAACTGGGGCTTCAAGCAATAGACAAAGTATTAAATTATTTTAGAACAAATAAAATGAAAGGAGCAAAGGGGAATGTCACTCCAGCAGAAAGAAGAGCCTCTAGACAGGAGGAAAGCAAAGAGTGGGAAGGGTTGCTTTCAGAAATAAAAAAAGAATTAAGGCAGAGTGAACAAAATATAGAAAATAAGATAGGGGGTCTAAAGGAGGCAATTGATCAGAAAATAGAGAAAGTAGTAGGAGAATTATCAGGCCAAATAAAAGAACTCTCAGTGAAGTCAAAAACAATTGAAGATTCTGTCAAGAAAGTAAACAAAGAAATCAAACAAGCCAAGAAAGAAACAGAAAAAGTGAGAGATGAAGTAGCAGACCTAAACAAGATCCAAGAAGACATCTTAGACAAGATAGCACTTCTCGAACTAAGACAAAAACAATTAAACATAAAATTCAGAGGAATACCAGTGGAACCAAATGAAAACATCAGAGATAGATTAATAAAAGAGCTGGCAAAATGGCTAGACAGGAAGGAGGAAGATATAGACTACTCCATTATGAATGCCTTCAGAATCAGTGTCAAATCAGCCAAAGCAAGAGCGAAGAAACTCCCAGGAGATTGCTTAGTAATATTTAACTCGATGGATATAAGAAATGAAATACTGAGAGTTAGCCATACACAAAAATTGATAATTGGAGGAAGGGAAATTTTAGTGTACAAAGAAATCCCTACAAGATTTCTTCAAAAGAGAGATCCTTATCGCCAGCTAACAGGAATCTTAAACAGTAAAGGAATACAATTTCGTTGGGAGTTTCCGGAAGGAATATCATTTTATTTCAAAAACAAAAGATACAGAATTGGAAGTGCTCAAGAATTAAAGAAATTTACCAGACGCTACCCAAAAGAACTGGGACTGGAAGGAAAGAAGAAAAAGGGAGAAGCAGAAGAGGCATCAGGAGGAGAGATAGATAGAAGAGAAGAAGGAGAAGAAGAGGACGAAGAGGAGGGAGAAGGAGAAGAAGGAGAAGAAGGAGAAGAAGAGGAAGAAGCAATACAGAAAGAAATTACAGAACGATAGGGAGAAAAGGAGAAGAAAAGGACACAGTAACTTGATCGAACCTGTTTTAAAATTGACTAGAACATGACCTTGAGAATACAATCATGGAACATAAATGGCTTAAACAATAAAAGGAAGAGAAATAAAGTACAACATGTTTTGATGAAACAAAAGTTAGATGTCATTTGTTTACAAGAGACACACGTCACAAAAAAACACAAAAAATTTTAATAAATAAGAAATTAGGAGTAGAATTTATAGCTGCAGATGCCACAAAAAAGCGAGGCGTGATAATTTATATCAAGGAAAAATTCGAACCAAAATTGATTTTTAAAGATGAAGAGGGAAGAGTAATAATTACACAGATGACATTTCAAGGCGAAAAATTGTTAATAGTGGGGATTTATGCCCCAAATGGTAAAAAGACAGAGTTTTTTAGAACATTAGAAGAAATATTATTCGAATATATGGATCAGAGGATAATCATAATGGGAGATCTGAATGGAGTGGTAAATCCAACGATAGACAGGTCGGCAAGGAAAGGGAACTCGGCACAAGGAAAATTACCTAAAACATTCTTTGCATTAAGAGATAATTTAGAACTTGTAGATACCTGGAGACACAAACACCCAATCACAAAACAATTCACACACTATTCAGAGCCAAATCGAAGCTCGGGGAGAATAGATTATGTATGGACATCTCAAGAGATAGCTGATAGGGTGAACAAAGTTGAAATTCTTCCAAGAACATTATCTGACCACAACCCGATATATCTGGAAATTAAAGGAGAGAGGGTGCAAACAAGATGGAGGATGAATGAAAGTCTATTCAATGATCAGGAAATAGTGGAAAAAAACAAGAAAATCATTAAAAGAATATTTTGAACTGAATTTGGATAAAGGAACAGATATAAACATAGTGTGGGATGCAAGTAAAGCAGTCCTAAGGGGCTTCTTGATTTAAAAATAGGGAAAGCCCTGGGTCCAGATGGACTGACGGCAAGGTATTATAAAGACTTGACAGCCCAGTTAAGCCCAACATTATTAGAAGTTATGAATAACATACTAAGGAAAGGACAAATTCCAAATTCTTGGAAAGAAGCGTATATTACATTGATCTCAAAACAAGATACGGACTTATTTGATGTCAAAAACTACCGCCCAATTTCTCTGTTAAATTTAGACTATAAACTCTTTACAAATATCTTGGCCAATAGATTAAAAACAGTGGTAAACAAAGTAATACATAAAGACCAAACAGGTTTCCTACCGGGCCGACAAATGAAAGAAAACATCAGAACCATAGTAGACATAATCGAGTATTTAGAAATGAAAATAAATAAAAAAGCTGCGCTAATCTTCATAGATGCCGAAAAGGCATTTGACAACGTGTCGTGGATGTTCATGGAGAAGACCTTGGAGAAGATGGAAATCAGAGGGAACTTTCTGAGAGGAATTAGCGCAATATATAGTGAGCAAAAAGCAAAAGTAATCATCAACAATGTACTATCAAAGACATTTAATATTACAAAGGGCACCAGGCAGGGGTGCCCACTTTCACCACTTCTGTTTATCATGGTTCTAGAAATATTAGCAAACAAAATAAGAGATACCGACACAATTAAAGGTATCAAGGTGGGAAAGAAAGAATTTAAAATCAAAGCATTTGCTGATGACCTGGTAATTACATTAGAGGAACCTCAAGAGAGCATTATAGAAATGTTGGAAAAAATAGAGGAATTTGGAGAATTGGCAGGATTTAAATTGAACAAAAGAAAGACAAAAGACCTACAGATTTATTACGAGTCGGCCTGTGTAGTATGGTTAAGGGAGTGGTTCAAATTAGAAAATGTAGAACTTCTGGACTTAGAAGGATTTACAAACAGATACGGCTGGCATGCGTACCTGTGGTACGACAAGGTCAAAGTCAACAAGGCCTTTTTGAACCATTCAATAAGGAAATCATTATATTTGGTGTGGGCTAAATATAAAGAATGGTTTGAAAGGAAAACTCCAGGTTGGATATCCCCTCAAGAAGCACTCTCTGTCAAAAAACAAAACTCGGAACAACAGTGGCTTTCCTATAGAGACATTCTAGTAGAGAAAGACAATGAATATGTAATGAAACCTTATGAGGACATAAAAGATAGATTGCAAGGATGGCTAGAATATCGACAGATTCATAGTTTGTTCTTGAAAGATAAAAAAGAGAAAGGGTTTGAACAAACAAAAACAATACTGGAGAAAACAGTCATATGTGATAACACTAAAAATCTATCGAATATCTACAATTTTCTACTAGAATGGCATACCAAAGACGAGGAAATTAAGAGCTCTATGATCAAGTGGGCAATCGACTTAGGGTATAATATTGATTATGAAAAGTGGTATAAGCTATGGAATGTAACAATCAAGTTCACGGCATGTGTACAGCTCAAGGAAAATCTATATAAAATGATGTACAGGTGGTACCTCACACCAACAAAACTGTTTAAAATGTATAAGTCTGGGGATAAGAAATGTTGGAAATGCGGAGCCAAAGAAGGTAATTTTATACATATGTGGTGGCTCTGTGACAAAATAAAACAATACTTGGAAAAAGTATACAATGAACTAAAAAAGATCTACAAATATAACTTTAAAAAAATACCTGAAGCATTCCTGTTAGGAATGGTAGGAGAAGACATCGAGAAAAATGATGTGAGAACATTTCTTTATGCAACAACAGGAGCGAGAATTTTGCTGGCCCAAGTTTGGAGACAGCAACAGATTCCTACCATAGAGGAATGGAGGCAAAAGATGGTCGAATACATGGATATAGCAAAATTAACATCAAAGATTAGGCAACAAGGAGGTGAAACTTTTGGAAAAGAATGGGACAAATTTAGGGTGTATTTGAATAAGTTATATGGAATATAGAAAATGAAAGGGAAATGCAAGTCTCATAGTTATTCAAAAAAATTCTTTATTGGGAAATCAAAGAAGTTATAAAACAATATTAAGAGAGAAAAGATACAAATGGAATATGAATACATGATTTAGTTCTTTTATATTTATAACAAAGCTGTTTTTTTTCTGGACAATATAAGTTAATGTTTTATTAATAATATAAGATAAATTTGAAGGAGTGGCTTTACAATATGGGAACAGATTGAAAATATGTGACAGATGATAATCATAATAAAGAAGCATATATCCGTGGATACAGGTGGCAAAGGAAAACAGAAGAAGAACAGGGGGAAGCAGAAGGGGGGAAGGGGTTTTTTTTTCCCCCTTTTTTCTTTTCTTTCTTTCTTTTTCTATATAACAAATTGTACAAGTTTTCTACAGGATAATAGCATAAGAGTATTATTTATGTGTGTGAGATATAATCTCTGTATATATATGTAATTTATAAATGCTGTACAATTTCTGTTTAAAGAAGAATTACGAGAAAACTTAATAAAAATTATTAAGGGAAAAAAAGAAAGACAAAAATGCTGGTTAAAAATATGAACAGGACTGAAAGTGAGGAGCTAGAAAAAAAATTTGGGCTGTCAGTGGTTAAACAGATAAAATATCTCGGTATTAACTTAACAGCGAAAAATATAAATTTATTTAACGACAATTACTTACCAACTTGGAAAGAAATTAAAAAAGATATTGAGGTGTGGGGAAGATTGAATTTGTCATTTTGGGGAAGAATTTCAGCTATCAAAATGAGTGTGTTACCCAGACTATTGTTTTTTTTTCAAATGATACCAGTAATTAAAGGCACAAAAATTTTCAAAGAATGGCAAAAAAACACTATCCACATTTATATGGCAAGGAAAACGGCCTAGGATAAAACAAAAAATATTAGTAGACAGGAGAGAAAGAGGAGGCTTTGGGCTACCAGACCTGAAAATATATTACGAAGCCTCATGTCTAATATGGTTGAGAGAATGGATCTTGCTGAAAAATACAGACATATTGGACCTAGAAGGGTTTAACAACAGGTTTGGGTGGCATGCATATTTGTGGAGGGAAAAAGTTAAAGTTCACAAAGAATTCCTAACACATGTATTTAAAAAATCCTTGTACGAAGTCTGGGAAAGATACAAAAACTTATTAGAAAGGAAGACGCCAAAATGGTTATCCCCAACAGAGATCCTGACGGTGAAAAAAGTGAATATGGCAGAGGTCTGGATTACATATGAAGACTTATTGGTAGATTCAGATAAAGGATGGAAGTTAAAACCTTATGAGGCCGTAATGGATAAAATGACTGGATGGATACAATACCATCAAGTGAATGAAATATTTAAGGAGGATAAAAGAAAAGGCGGTTTCGAAAAAAGCAAATCTAAATTTCAAATGGAGATTGTGGAAGGGAAAGGGAAATTGCTGACCAAGATGTATGACTACTTATTAGAGTGGTACACAAAGGATGAATTTGTGAAAGAGGCCATGATAAAATGGGCGGTTGATTTGGGGTATAACATTCAGTATGATAGATGGCAGAAATTATGGAATCACACCATTAAATTCACGGCATGTACAGTATTAAAAGAGAATCTGATGAAAATGTTATACCGCTGGTACATAACCCCAACCAAATTAGCCAAAATGTATAGAACAGGAAATAAGAAATGTTGGAAGTGTAAGATGAAAGATGGGGACTTTTTCCATATGTGGTGGGGGTGCGAGAAAGTAAAGCAATATTGGGAAGCAATATACAATGAGCTAAAAAAGATGTTGCAATACACTTTTCACAAAATACCTGAAGCCTTTTTACTAGGATTAATGGGAAGTGACATCATAAAGAATGACCAAAAGATATTTCTTTATGCTACCACGGCGGCAAGAATTTTGCTGGCCCAAAAATGGAAAATGCCGGACCTACCTACAATTGAAGATTGGCGGAATAAATTAATAGAATATTTGGAATTGGCTAGATTAACAGGAAGGATAAGAAACCAGAGGGATCAAAAGGTCATAACAGATTGGAGTAAATTTATTGAGTATCTTAAAAAGTCTGGTAATAAAATGATAACACCAACAGGTTTTAACAAAATACTTGCAATGTGAGAATATTTGATAACAGATGTAGATAAGAACAAATTAAGAATGTACATATGGTGAATGGACAATAATTAAAGCAAGAGAATGATGAGAAGACTGAAACCCAGGGATGGAAGGGAGGGAAGTCACAATACTCGGCAGAGTATAGGGATATACAAAGAAAATGTTTGAATACACAATTGTTTGTAATAAGTCATGGAATTATCTTTATTATTATGTGAATTTGTTGATGTAATTAATAAAAGCAATAAAAAAACTTTAAAAAAAAAAAAGAGATGGTTGGACAGTGTTCTTGAAGCGACTGGCATGAGTTTGGCCAAACTGCGGGAGGCAGTGGAGGATAGGGGTGCCTGGCGTGCTCTGGTCCATGGGATCACGAAGAGTCGGACACGACTGAACGACTGAACGACTGAACAACAACAACAACCAATGCTATGAGACTTTTAGCAAATCTCTGACCACCAGGGGCAGGGAGAATCTAGCCAAAGTCAAGCGTGGAAAAAGAAGAAGAACAGAAGAAGAGTTTGGATTTGATATCCCGCTTTATCACTACCCGAAGGAGTCTCAAAGCGGCTCACATTCTCCTTTCCCTTCCTCCCCCACAACAAACACTCTGTGAGGTGAGTGGGGCTGAGAGACTTCAGAGAAGTGTGACTAGCCCAAGGTCACCCAGCAGCTGCATGTGGAGGAGCGGAGATGCGAACCCAGTTCCCCAGATTATGAGTCTACCACTCTTAACCACTACACCACACTGGCTCTCAAGAGCCAAGAGGCTCAGTGGTTTAGACCACAGCGCCACCCGCGTCACAAACCAAGCCCAGAAGAAGGTGGTGCAAGATTCTGCATGCCAAGAAGCTCGGCTTTCCTTTCCTATTTTTTCAAAGTATCTACTCGGGGTGGCAGAGAAGTCAAGTGTTGGGTTTTCTGTGTTTTGCATAACACCTTGCCCCTCCCCATTATTAGCAGAAAGAGGGTGCATTATAGAAAGCCAGCAAACGAGCAAATTCCCATTCCATTTACAGAGGCCGGAGCATTCAGCTTGACAAAACGCAGAAATTTATACAGATTTATGACAGTGGGCATCTTAAGTTCCCGAGAATCATCAGCAACACTCGACTGAAGTAAGAGCTCATTTGAAAGACGGCACTCAGCGTGGGCTGACAAGTGGGAAGTGGTTATCATTTTCAACAGCACTCAAAAACGATGCCTTTCAGAGTATAAACCTGCATTGTGGATTTAGGAGATTACATGGTGGAGCCCACCCAGCTGTTTTCACGGGAGGTGAGATTTGAACTCTTGTCTGCTGAAATCCCTCCAGACCAGCATTTGTGGGTGATGGGCCACAAGAACTGCAAAAGTTCTCGGAGGTAAGTTTTGCAAGGAGAAACTTATTATTATTATTATTATTATTATTATTATTATTATTATTATTATTATTATTATTAAATTTCTGTACTGCCCTCAGGGCAGTTCACAACATAAAATCTAAAAAACACAAAATACATAATAAACTTAGGAACAAATACAGATCAATAGTTGTCGTCCCCTCCACACACACACACATTTAATACAATTAGGACAGTAATCTCTCTTGAACCTCTTTGGGTCCTGGATTCACAGATGCTGTAGGAACCCTATTCTTGGGAAATGGGAATGAGGGGGACCGAATTAATTGTCACACCTTGCGGTCATAGTCATCACTTCTCTGGCGGCTATTTTTGGGATGGGGAAAGTCATCTTAGCGCGTGACCCCAGGACTTCATTTCTGTTGTCTGTGATCTTGAGATGTATCCAAATGACTTTTGGGTCCTGGGAGAGGTGGGCTTCTCCAGGGCTTCCCACCTGTCAGGGGCTGGGCAGAGGAGGAGGAAAGATGGAGACTACCTCCCCATCCTGACCTTCTAGGGAGGAGGAAGAGGAAGACAGTATAAATTTACAACAGGGGGTTGAGGGAGGTCACAGCTCAGGGGCAGATGAGGGGGAAAGTTGGGAAATAATGGGAGAGGAGGAGAAGGAGGCAGAGCCAGATCAGCAGCTGGCTGACACGTCATCACTAGAAACCATTCCAGACCCTCCATCTCCCAGAACCCGGCAAGCCATAAAAGTAGGAGAGCAAAGAGCTCAAAGACAGAGGGCACTTAGTGGCACCCATAGAGGAGATGATGGTGGTGATGACGAATGAGGAAGTGGGAGAGACAGAGGGTGGAGATTCACTCGGGACAACGCCATTGTCCAAGAGGCTGGGTTCTATAGCCCAGTGTTTTTCAACCACTGTTCCGCGGCACACTAGTGTGCCGCGAGATGTTGCCTGGTGTGCCGTGGGAAAAATTACTTTGTATATAGTCAATATAGGCACAGAGTTGATTTTTTTAACATTTTCTAATGGTGGTGTGCCTCGTGATTTTTTTCATGAAACAAGTGTGCCTTTGCCCAAAAAAGGTTGAAAAACACTGCTATAGCCTGTCTCTGTAGAATTTGAAAGTGATGCATGCTCTTGTTATCTCCCGCTTGGACTACTGCAATGCGCTCTACATGGGGCTACCTTTGAAGGTGACCCAGAAACTAAAATTAATCCAGAATGCGGCAGCTAGACTCGTGACTGGTGACTGGGAGTGGCCGCCAAGACCACATAATACCGGTCCTGAAAGACCTACATTGGCTCCCAGTATGTTTCCAAGCACAATTCAAAGTGTTGGTGCTGACCTTTCAAGCCCTTTAAAGCACAGTATACCTGAAGGAGCGTCTCCACTCCCCTCATTGTGCCCGGACATGAGGTCCAGCTCCGAGGGCCTTCTGGCGGTTCCCTCCCTGCGAGATGTGAGGTTGCAAGGAACCAGGCAGAGGGCCTTCTCAGTAGTGGCACCCACCCTGTGGAATGCCCTCTCACCAGATGCCAAGGAAATAAACAACTATCTGACTTT
Organism: Lacerta agilis; assembly: GCF_009819535.1. Taxonomy (NCBI): domain Eukaryota; kingdom Metazoa; phylum Chordata; class Lepidosauria; order Squamata; family Lacertidae; genus Lacerta; species Lacerta agilis. The sequence continues at coordinate 69,802,343 of NC_046320.1, forward strand.
TAGCAGACATCCGAAGGCAGCCCTGTTTAGGGAAGTTTTTAATGTTTGATGTTTTATTCTGTTTTTAATTTGTTGGGAGCCACCCAGGGTGGCTGGGGAAACCCAGCCAGTTGGGCAGGGTATTATTATTATTATTATTATTATTATTATTATTATTATTATTATTTAAAAAGGACTGTAAGAAACTGTTCCTTGTCTTTATACCTTCCTGGGCAACCAGCCGGGAGCTGCTGACAGCAGTCTGACACTACCAAATTCATCTCAAGGCTGGAATTCTGTGCTGCAAGGCCTTCCCTGTGGAGAAGACCTTCCTTCTGTTTCACTCATCTGCAGGGGAACTGAAACTTGCCACGATACAAAATAAAAAAAATGCTGAAGTAAACATATTCTTGTCAGGCTCCCCTGCCAGACCCAGAGAGACAGAGTCTGCAGCATCCACCCAAAAGACAAGTTGTTCTCCGGAGTCACACAACTCCTTTTGATTCCTCCTTGCGAGGAGTTCTCTGTCATCTTGCTGTGCCTGAGAATAATACTGTTTACACTGTGGACCTTCTGACCCTCAAGAAGCCAATGCCAACCCCTTTGAAGCCACACTGCCCTGGTTCCTCAGGCAGTTGTACCTATATTTGGATCTCCCCTTGTTGTAAGAATATTAAAGCTATATATATACTTGTTATAACTGTACCAAGCAGACATGTATACACATGTGTGGGGCACCACAGGAGAAACAGCCCTGAGAGCCATTTTCCACTCCCAAAATGACAAACTGCTTCTCTGCAAGGAAGGAGGGGTTGGGGGAACCTTCCCATTATCTCAGGAATTAAAGTGAAAATCCTTGGCATCCTGATACCAGTGCCAGACAAAAGGGTGTGATTAACTTGGCTGGGAAGCGGGGAAATGTAAATATCTCCTTTGTTTCCACTTGATGGGTTTTGTGGAGGGCAAGAGGAGGCAGGGGGCAGGGTCGAGGATGCTCAGATTACTGCCACCAGACCTCCCCCTTCATGATGTGTCCATGATGTTTCTGGGGGTGGCCTTGAAGGCAGCGGGGGAATTTTAAATTGTCTATATAAGCTCAGGCAGACCTTTCTTCTGGGTTCCTCCTCCATCCAGCATGTGGTGAATGAGGACCCTGTTGCAACAGTTTTTTTGTTAATAAAGATCAGGCTTACTCAGGCCTGTCTTAGAGGGATCTGCCGCCCTGGCGCAGCGATCCCTCGGCGCCCCCAGCCTGCCGCCTCTCCGCCCGCCTCCCTCCCGCGCTGGCCGCCCCTCGGGAGGGGGGGGTGGGCGAGCGGGGGATGAGAGGCGTGGCGTTGGAGCGGGCGCCCGCGCTCCGGCGGGCGGAGGATGAGGGGCGGGTGGACGGGCGCTCGCGCACCGGCGGGAGGGCGGGCTGCAAGCCGGCGGGGGGGGGCGGGCTGCAAGCCGGCCGCCCTCGCCTCCCAGAGCCCCAGCTGGAGTGCTGGAAGGTCGCGCAAAGCCCCGCGCCGCTTCAGCGCTCCAGCTGGGGCTCCGGGAGGCGAGGGCGGGCGGCTTACAGCCCGCCCGCCCGCCGGCGCGCGAGTGCCTGCCTGCCTGCCCATGGGGGCGGGGGCGGGTTGGGGAGGGGGAGCCCGGTATGCCGGCGGGCTCACGGGGGCGCCCCTGGGGTGCCCTGCGCCCTGGCGCGCCGCGCCACCGGCCTCTATGGATGAGACGGCTCTGGGCTTACTAGCTGCCTTGCTTTCCATTAGAACTCTGGTCTGGTCTCTGTCTTTTCTGCGTAGGCAGGGTTTTCAAAATAACGCCCTGCCGAGGTTCAGGATTCCACCCGGAATTGAACCCTTTATTTAGATAACCCTTATAAAATTCTTACAACACCCTCAAACGACTTCCTCTCCAAAAATTGCAGGGCACAGGAAGGAAGGGCAGCACTGTGGAAGCTGCAATTGGGCAAGTGGGTCACTGTGTGCATGCAGAAGCCTTTCTGGGTCGTCGTCCCTCCTAGTGGGTGGGATGGTGGAATTTGTTGCCATGGCAAAGATAGCTTTCAGTGCTGGAAACCAAGCAAAGGTATGAGGACTGTGTGTGTGTGTGTGTGTGTGTGTGTGTGTGTGTGTTAAGAATAATTATGCAAGAAAATTTATTTGCACAATGAGGACCTAAATTTCTGGTTGTTGTTTTTAACGTCGCTCAAGTCTGCTAGAAAAGCGGGTTTCTGCAACCTGAAACCCCCACCCCCACCCCAATCTGAAATATGAGGAAGATAGTAAACAAGATGATCAAGGATCTGGAAACCAAGCCTTATGAGGAACGGTTGAAGGAGCTGGGTATGTTAAGCGTCAATGAGAGGAGACTGAGATGAGATATGATAGTCACCTTCAAATATCTCAAGGAAGAGAGAGCCAGCTTGTTTTCTCCTGGAGGGTAGGACTCGAACCAATGGCTTCAAGTCACAAGAAAGGAGATTCAGACTAAATACACGGAAAACATATGGAAAAACCTTCTGACAGAAAGAGCTGTTCAACAGTGGAATGGTCTCCCTAGGGAGGTTGTGGACTCCCCTTCCTTGGAGGTTTTTAAGCAGAGGTTGGGTGGCCATGTGTCATGGACTCTTTAGCTGAGATTCCTGTGTTGCAGGGGGTTGGACTAGATGACCCTTGGATCCCTTCCAACTCTACGGTTCTATGATTCTATGATCTTACACGGATATTGTCAAAGATAATTCAGGTGAACTAGCCCCCCACTCCCAAGTTCCAATAAGGTGCAGAGGTCATTTTGATACATCTCAAGATCCTAGAATCACCCGCTAGGATGGCTTTCTCCATCCCAAAAATAGCCATCAGAGGAACGATGACTGACTGCATGGTTCAACACTTGACCCAGCTTCTCTCATTCCTGTTTCCCAAAAATCGGGTTCCTATAGCATCCATGAATCCTGGATCTAAAGAGCTTCAAGAGACAGACAGACAAATCATTTTCCAAAATATATCAGAGAGAGAGAGAGAGAATTTGTCATCTGCTTTCAGGGTTAAAATGCCTTGCACTGCTCTAATTTCCCTATTTTACTGTGATTTTATACTGTTAACCACCTCACAATTTAGCCTGATTAAAACAAGCAACATGTAAATACTTCAGATAATAATACTTCAAATAAATAAATGTGTTTTTTTTATAAAAAAAAAAATCTCACCACTTTAACGGCTCATATATCATTGAAGCTTATCTCCACAGCAGCAAGGGTACGGAAACCAAAATTCTAAAGGAGCTGACTCTAGAGTCCAAATCCCATGCTTACCACCACACGCGAAAAGAGGCAGATATTCCTTTATTTACAAAACGGTTGAATTGCTGTTCCAGTTCAAAGTAATATACATGAAAGGGATTAAACCACACAAAACCCAACGATAAAAATCACAGCATGCCATTGCAGACACTTAGCCAAAACACAGAAAGTGAGCCGAAGTTGGAAGGCGAACTTAAAAAAACAGTCAACATGGGAAGAGAAATGTATTATTCTGGCAGCGGAATGAGGGCAGTGAGGGGTCAACCGGTATGCTAAGACGTTCTTCTTACTCCTATCTCCCTGCCTCCCCATGGAAAATTCACCGCTCATTCTGTCCGTGGCAGGAAGTTCAAATGGGGATCATAACAAACCACAGCCCAGAATCCCCCTGGTCCAAGAACCAGGTGGCCTTGGGGAGCCATTTCTGAGCCTCTGCCTGCTGTACTATAACCCCGTGGCCCACCCCAAACCATCAGTTCTGGGCAATTTAGGCAACTGCTCAGACATGAGGCAATCCTTCCTTGCTTCTATTCTACCCAGTGGCATAGCATGGGTTGCCAGGGCCCGGGGCAAGGCAAGTATCATCCTGGAATGAAGGGGCAATAGCTCAGTGATCTGAGTGGCAGCCGCGGTGCCCTGTGCATGTCAAGCACAGCGGAGAGCAGGACAGGATTGGTCAGGAGAGGGTATGCTATTAAAGTCCATGCAGAGGGCACCCTGGCAACCAACCGTTGCCCAAATCTGCTCCCCAGTCTGCTGTGTGAACAATGAGAGATTTTATGTGTGAGGGGCAGGGCAGGCCATTTATTGATTATTACTGCTTTCTCCTTTTTCTTTTGAAATGTTGTGCCCCTAAGAACGTTACACCCAGGGCAACTGCCACCCGTGGCCCCACCCATGCTATGCCACTGGTGCCACCTCCATCCTCACTGCAAATTACCTATCACCTCTTTGCTTGCTGGGGCCGAAGGCATTGCCAGGATCCAAGGGCACCTGAGGCTCTGCATCTATTAGACGCCCTGCATTTGGGGTGGCACCACAATGCATCTGGGATCTTAGAAGCCTTTTTGAGATCTCCAAGCCAGTGTCTCCCAAATAACTGCGTGCTCCTTTGGAGAGTTCAGCCTTACTAGCGTAACCCCTTGTCGAGCAAAGATCATTTGGGAGCCAGTGTGGTGTAGTGGTTAAGAGCGGTAGACTCGTAATCTGGAGAACCGGGTTCGTGTCTCCGCTCCTCCACATGCAGCTGCTGGGTGACCTTGGGATAGTCACACTTCTTTGAAGTCTCTTAGCCCCACTCACCTCACAGAGTGTTTGTTGTGGGGGAGGAAGGGAAAGGAGAATGTGAGCCGCTTTGAGACTCCTTCGGGTAGTGTCGGAATACGTTTCACGGATCCGCCATGGATTCATATTTATTTGGTTATTTTATGAGTTTTTCGAGGTCTACTTTTGGTATAACTGCGCGTAAAAGCGAAAGTGAAAGCATGAATGAATAGTGTGGTTCACTTACAAGATTAATCCGCCTTTATTTTATAGATCCGGTCATGTTCAAAGTTGTTAATGAGCGTTAAACTTGCTTCCCGCCCTTTTGGAGGGCAGCAACAGTGATTTTATTGGTTAAGGCATTATTGATGATGTCACGTTTGTTCCCTAATAAAAGGCAGAGGCACCCCGCTTAGGCACGAGACCGCACGTTCTTCTTATGTTCTTTTAGTTGGGTTTTAGTTGAAGTCAAGTTTAGTTTAAGGGACTAGGAGCGGGCTGGACGGGTTGGATGGGTTTTTCTTTAGTTAGAGTTAGATCGCGGAAGATCACTCGGTTTTAGTTTTAGATAGGTTCTTTTAGGTTAGCCTAGGGTTAGGCCCGCGGAAGACATTTCGGTTTTAGTTTATTTAGTTAGCCTCGCGGAAGATTGGGCGCGCAGGGACTTTAAGCTTAGGAGAACTTAGCTTAGGGGACGAGCCTATGCGGGTTCTGCCGAAGCCACTAAAGATACAACCGGTGTCTGTCTTCCTTTGGGGTTAAAGGGGGGAGTAAAGTAAAAATTTTAATTTCTTTAAACTGGTCCGTCTATTCAGAGTCAGGGTATATATTTTATTTCACGAGGCAACTGTTCATTAAAGAAGGCAATTAGGAACTCACACTTCATCGGAGTCGTCAATTGGCTTACTCAACATCCTTCAGACTGTGAGGCTTGGCCGGCGACCGTGCTCAAAAGCACGCGGAACGCTGGCCGCTTTCCCCGCAACTGGTACCTCGTGCATAACCAGTCCAAGGCCGTGCACGAGGAGCTCCAGCACCCAAACCCCGACAAGTGGTGCCCCGTGTGAGGCGAAGCGTAGTTGAAAATCGCTTCCACGAAGACTCCGGTTAAAGGCAACATATCGGAAGTGGCTCGGAAACAGACATTGAGAGGTGAGGTATAACGGCCCGGTTTATCCAGGATTTCGCTGCAGTAGCGCGAATCCACCGCTTGCCCAAAGTAGTGTAAATAGAAGTTGCGCGCGTATATTTTGCCCCAAGGGGTCCCCGGGTAGAGCGGCAAGGAGTTTAGTGTAAGCCTACGGGCAGAGTAAGGTCTTCCCTAAAGCCTACGGGTGGGAAGGGTTCTGGCAAAAGCCTACGGGTGCCAGGGTTTTCGGTCAAAGCCTACGGGTAGGGCCGGTGTCTCCCGAAAAAGCCTACGGGTGGGAGGGAAAGGTTTTCTGGCTAAAGCCTACGGGTGCCAGGTTTTTCGGTCAAAGCCTACGGGTAGGGCCGGTAGCCCCTAGTAGAAGCCCACGGGTGGGGGCGGAGGTTTTCTGGCTAAAGCCTACGGGTGCCAGGTTTTTCGGTTAAAGCCTACGGGTAGAACCGGTGTCCCCTAGTAGAAGCCTACGGGTGGGGGAGGAAAAGTTTTGGAAAGGTGTTAAAAATGGGCTCCTCACTCTCAACTGCTCAAGTTAAATTTTGCGAAGATTTATTGTACCTTTTGAAAAGAAATGGTCACCCTGTCTCTGAATCAGAAGTAGAGCTTTTAGTTAAAACTATTGGGGAAGTTTGCCCTTGGGTCCCTAGGGAGGGAACGAAAGATCTAGCTTCATGGGAAAGGATCGGGTTAGAATTTATGGCCAACCCGAAAATCGGAATTCCTGTACAATTAGTATGGAGCAAAGTAAGAAACTGCTTTCAACAAATCACTCCAAGAAATGTTTTGCTTAATGGAACAGTGAATTTGGGAAATACTGCTTTTAATAGTGCCCCTGTGCTGCCGCTTGCGGTTGTGCCATTTTCGGCCCCCTCGCAGCAGCCAGTTCAGGCCCCGTTGTCGTACACGCACTCGCCCTTGTCCAATTTGTCATTGCCAGATTCATTGCCGCCTGTGCCGGTGCAGCAGACGCCGTCGGCCTTTCAAGCCCCGCCGCGGACTGCCCCACCGCCAGTCGCTCAGCAGTCATCGCAGGCCCTTTACCAGCCAGCGATCTCAAGTCAGCAGCAGCCGCGGACCTCGCTCCAAGCAACGGTCCCGCTTCCTCCATCGCAAGCCGCGCTTTTGCCAGCGATCCAGCAGCAGCAGCAGCAAGCAGCCTTTTTGCCAGCAAACCCTGCTGCCCTGCAGGCCGCGCTCAAGCCAGCAGCTCCAGTTTTGCAGCAAGCTGATTTCCAATCAATAGCAATCCAAGCTTCAATGCAAGCAGCACAACAGCAATTTACCAACCCTTCAGCACCTCCGATGCCAATGCAGATTCCAAGACAAGAGCAAAGCCAAACAATGATGATCCAGATGCCAGGACTTGCAGTACAGAGCCAACAACCTTATGCTCCAACTTCAAGTCAGCCATCTTGTCTTCATCCAACTTCAAGTCAGCCATCTTGTCTTCATCCAACTTCAAGTCAGCCATCTTGTCTTCATAGTCAGCCATCTTCAAGGCATCCAGATGTCAAAGACTCTTTAGCACCATCTAGTGGCTCATCATTTGGAAAGCATCAAGAAGATTTAAACTCACTGATGCCACCTACAGATCCAACAGCAATGCAACCCATCTGCAGAACCCAAGCTTTGGAAGCAGCTTTGGGACAAATAGACTTTAGTGCTGATCCAATGCACATCTTTCCAGTGATTCGTGCCAATGGAGGACAACCTGCAAGATATCAAGCTATTCCTTTTGAAACACTACGTGAACTACGAAAGGCCATATGCGAAAATGGACTTCAAGCTCCTTACACTAGAAGTTTACTTGAAGGACTGTCCACTAGTAGACTTCTGCCATCTGATTGGAAGTTGATTCTTCGCACCTTCCTGTCGCCTACAGATGCTCTTCTGTGCCTGCAAGAGTGGAAAGAAGTAGCAGCCAGACGTGCAACGCCACTCGCCACAGAAGATATGCTCACAGGATCAGGACATTACTCCAATCTCAATCAACAGCTAGCCATACCTGATGCTGCACTCGTCACCATAGCAGACATCATAGCCAAAGCTTGGCGCAGATTACCCAATCGCACAGATGCCAGCTCAGTATCAGGATTCGCTGCAGTTAGGCAAGGTCCAAAGGAGCCTTATGGGGACTTCGTGGATCGCCTGATTGTTGCAGTGGAACGCCAGATAGAAGATCGTCATGCCAGAAACATGCTGACAAAACAACTCGCCTTTGAGAATGCTAATGATGACTGCAAGAATGCCCTAACAGCAGTTGCAGCTCGCCCAGATGCCACATTGACTGAGATGCTACGCGTCTGCCAGAATGTTGGTACCCACTCCTACAAAGCACAACTCTTGGCAGCTGCGGTACAGATGCCACGTCAAGACAGCTCTACGCCAGTCAAGAAGTGCTATGGGTGTGGAGGCGATGGGCATTTCCGGTCGCAGTGCACAACAACGCCAAGGCCTTCTGCCAAGCCGCCAGAGAGATGTCCCATCTGTCAGAAAGGATTTCATTGGGCGAATGATTGTCGCTTGAATCCACAAAACACATCACCTACCTCATCTCCAGTTCAGGGAAACGGTTCTGCGGGCCGCGCCCCGGCCCCGGTAAAACAATAGGGTGCAAGTTCAAGAACATCATGAAGGTCAACCATCCCAGAAAGGTGAACAACGCTACTCCTTATCAAGGTCATCAGGAAAAAAGAGTGATCCAGAGAGATATCTACTCTCCAGATGTCCAGAGAAAAGATGTGACCTCATCAAGCATTCAGGTTCCAGAGGTTTCATCATCTGCCTTACCTATTCAAAGGGTTCCAGTAGAGAATACAGCATTCAGTCCACCTTCTACTAACCGCCCTTCAGTTCCTGCTGATGTCACCCCCGCTTCACAGCAAGCAATCACAGTCAAGCCTCTGATCGCAGAATTGCCTTCAACGTTGAGAAGACATCCTACTGAGGTCAACCTTGCAGCACCTGAGCTTTACTCATCTTCAAATCAAGGTCAACCTATTGCTGAAGGACATTTGCCCTTGATGAAACAGCAATATCCAAGTTGCAACCCAGCTGATGATCACTTTCCATGTGGCCAAAGACTACAAATGAGTGAGCCAGCTCCCTCTTATGGAAGCTTAAACATCACTCCAGTTAACAATGTCCACACCTTTGTGTCACCTCCAGCTTTTAAGCTCAGCCCGCCACAATCAAACAACTATCAGGAACAACAACTTCGACTGCCTTGTGTCAAAGAAGAAGTTCCATCCTGTCACTTCGATACACGAATGACCGAATGCCAGCAGGTTCAACAGCATCAGCAACTTTTACCAACGGAAGAACCTCAAGTTTGCCAACTCAACGCCAAGCAGCTTCAGAGTTGCCAACTTCAGCAGTGCAAAAAACCCGAAGCCAAAAAGATGTCTTCAGACACTGCCAACGAAGAACAAGAAGAATCTTCTGTCCCAGGTATACCACTCTTCTTAACAGAGGACTGTTACTTTTCAAATCCATGGTTTGCTCAGCAATTGCCAACATCCATTCGTGGTCCATTCCCAGACACTTCGATTTGCCTTATCCTGCCTAGGATGGATCGCCTCCCTGCCACAGTCACACTGACTGCAGGCCTAGTTCGAATCACAGATTCATCGCAGTTGCTGATTCCAGGATTCTCAACTGTTCCTTGTGTCCTAACAAAAGGTTTGGAAATTGCCAGACTCTATTTGCTTACTTCCACACCTACAGCTCCTGTAGACTCTTTGCCTCCTCAGGCAGCAATGGCGCTAATCAAGATTACAGAAGAACGCCCTCATCTCGTCTTAGAAATGGGTGGACGAAAGATCAAGGGTCTTCTTGATACAGGCGCAGATGTCACAGTGATCGCCAGAAAGGATTGGCCTGACCAGTGGGCAACGACTGTCACCCAGGAAGTCTTCGGAGTCGGAGGTTTCGAACCCGCCCACCAGAGCGTGCATCCGATTACCTTCCAGTCAGACTCAGGCTCCATGGTGCAGCTCCGTCCACTTGTTATGGATGTGCCTATCACCCTTTGGGGTAGAGACTTATTGTCTAAAGCAAGAACTGTTGTCCATACACATTTTTGATGTGGGCCTTTGCATCAGCGCCAGTACATGCTCTTCCACTCACATGGAAGGAAGGACCCCCTGTATGGGTCGACCAATGGGCGCTGACGTCAGAAAAGCTCGCTGCAGCAGAGGCCCTAATCAAAGAGCTGCTACACCAGAATCACATGCAACCCTTTACTCTCCGTCAGTACCTCATGGATAAAGCTCCACAGTCATTGACTTTAGAGCGTTCCCTTGATAGTCTCAAAACTGTTCTTTGCTATAAGCCTATTGCAAAGTTCCCCTGGAAAGTTTCACTGCTTGGTAAGGTGAATTCTCCTGTCTACAAGTTCTGTTCAGCAGCATCTTCAAGCGCTCTCACGCCGTTGAAACTTTCCGTTGTCTCAGTGATCCAATCGTCAACCATGGGACGCTCCTTGCTATGTTCCGTGCTGTCTTTTGCATGGGCATTCTGTTGGCTGGTTTTGAATGGTACTCACCGTGCCTACAGATTGCTGCCATCACTTCTTGCAGCATACCTGTTTCCAACCAAAACCGCAAACCCTTTTCACCTGCTTTTTGTTGCTCTCTACCTGATTGCAAATATGCTCCGCATCTCCCCAGGTATTCTTCTGGAGTATCTTTTCCTGCATCGACCAGGAACTCTACTACAGGCTCTTCAGACAGTTCCTCCTTGTGCTCAGAAGTACTGTCTTCCGCAAGGAACTCTTTACCTGAAGATCAAGTCATGTAACCCTGCGTGGTACTTGCCAGCCTGCATCTTCAACGACAACCCCTTGTTGCTTAATCCTTTCAGCGAAGGACTGTCCCTACTTCTGCGGAAAGAACCCCTATTTCCCACACCTGTTTGTGTGTTCAACTCCTTTCTTCACTCAAGAAACACGCTGGACAAACTTTGCGTGAAATTCGATACTCCCTTTTCATCGCAAGCCGTGATGTCTAACTCTGGTTGTTAGCTATTCGCTAACTTCTCAACTTCCTGTCAAATGCAGCAACTCTTCAAAAGTGCTCAACTAACAGCACCAGTTGAGTTCTGGGCAGTTTGCCTTACCCTCCTACTGCCTAGGCCTCTTGTTTGCCTCTGGGCAGCCCCTTGGTTCCTGGCTGCCTAGATTTATTCCAGTTGCTCCCATACCTGCATTCACTAGCAGATCACCTTGATTTGCTTGCTTAACCTCCTTTCTTCTACAGGTATCGTTGTTTCTTCAGAACTCGATGTTTCAGTACTTTCCTGAGCTCCATGAACTTTTCCTGAGTTCCAGGACTATTTCTTCTACATGGTCGTGTGTAATCGGAGAGGAAGACGACCGGCAACTCATTCATCGTCTTCATCCTCCTCTCCAACACCATTTTGCAGTTCTAAACCTGTCTTGTACTTTATATCGTACTTGTAAAATTGCATATTTACCTTTGTATGCTTCTTGAAATATCCGCCTCGCATATTACATGTGTTTTCCATATAGCTTGGTAATTAATGATATGGATGTTTATATGTATGAAACTTTTCTGAAATGGTTTCCATTTAGAGCGTCACAATTTTGATGATATGGAAATGTTTATGTAAGGTCAAAGCATCGTCTTTGTGCAGTTCTAGTCATAGACATATTTATGCATATATGTTTTATTTCAATAATCCTAAATCTCCACGTTGTGCTTGCAAAAGTTGTAGTTCAAAATGTGGTAACACTTATATACCTTATTTGAAATATTTCCTTTGGTCAAAGAATTGGTCATTCTCGGATTTGTTCAAGTTATATATGTCAAGTCTGGTGGCGTCCTACCCTTTTGGTACCCCTATTTCCTTTGAAGACTCCCCCTCTATATGCTACCTTTTGGCAGTAAACCAGGTTCCCAGCTTTTCCCTTCACTCTGTTTCCTGCTGTTGATGGGAGACCCTTATGTAGCTGGTTTAAATCCCATCTCGTTTCGCTGGAAACCCTTGCGTAGATGGTTTAAATCCTCATCCTGGCTGGGACACCTTTATGTAGGTAGCTTAAATCCCCTCTTGTGGCGAAAACCACTTGTACATAGGTGGCTTAAATCCCCTCTCTGGAATCGGACCCTAGTTCCCCGTTACCTGTGGTCGCTGTGGTAAGTCCAGAATCTAAAGTTCCCTCGATTCTGTAGCCTCAGAGCCACAACCCTTTTCTGTTACCTTATCCATTTTACTTCAGTTTTCCAAATAAAAACTAAAAAAAATGGGGGAGGGGTCTGGGTAGGCCATGTAGCCCCAGCTCTAGTTATACTTTAATTTTGGGTCCCGGATCGGGACCTCTCTTATGTTTGGGCAGTCGTTATCCGTTATTTTTAATTTTGGACCTGTATCAGGTCCTCTCTTGTGTTTGGGGAGTAATTTGTTGTTTTACGCTGCACGCGAAAGTATACATGCTTATGAGGTGATTTGTTGTGTTACACTACATATTGAAGTATTTATATATGCCTAAAAGGTTTACAGTGTATCGGATCAATCACTTTTTATGTTCGGCTAGTGGTTTGTTATTTTCATGACTTTATTGCTACATTATTGTACAAGTATTTCCTCTTATGAAGGGGGTGGATGTTGATGGTTTTGCTGGTGTTTATATCACAGTTTTTGATGTGGACACTGTCGGCATTGTCGACGTTCGCCATTTCATGTCGAGGTCTTTATCAAAACAAATGGTAATGTTTGTGTCAGATAAATGCTTATGATATCTTTAACCTTCTTTTTTATATAACTAAATCAAAAATAATTTAATTTAAAACAAAAAAAGAAAGATGATATGTCGGAATACGTTTCACGGATCCGCCATGGATTCATATTTATTTGGTTATTTTATGAGTTTTTCGAGGTCTACTTTTGGTATAACTGCGCGTAAAAGCGAAAGTGAAAGCATGAATGAATAGTGTGGTTCACTTACAAGATTAATCCGCCTTTATTTTATAGATCCGGTCATGTTCAAAGTTGTTAATGAGCGTTAAACTTGCTTCCCGCCCTTTTGGAGGGCAGCAACAGTGATTTTATTGGTTAAGGCATTATTGATGATGTCACGTTTGTTCCCTAATAAAAGGCAGAGGCACCCCGCTTAGGCACGAGACCGCACGTTCTCCTTATGTTCTTTTAGTTGGGTTTTAGTTGAAGTCAAGTTTAGTTTAAGGGACTAGGAGCGGGCTGGACGGGTTGGATGGGTTTTTCTTTAGTTAGAGTTAGATCGCGGAAGATCACTCGGTTTTAGTTTTAGATAGGTTCTTTTAGGTTAGCCTAGGGTTAGGCCCGCGGAAGACATTTCGGTTTTAGTTTATTTAGTTAGCCTCGCGGAAGATTGGGCGCGCAGGGACTTTAAGCTTAGGAGAACTTAGCTTAGGGGACGAGCCTATGCGGGTTCTGCCGAAGCCACTAAAGATACAACCGGTGTCTGTCTTCCTTTGGGGTTAAAGGGGGGAGTAAAGTAAAAATTTTAATTTCTTTAAACTGGTCCGTCTATTCAGAGTCAGGGTATATATTTTATTTCACGAGGCAACTGTTCATTAAAGAAGGCAATTAGGAACTCACACTTCATCGGAGTCGTCAATTGGCTTACTCAACATCCTTCAGACTGTGAGGCTTGGCCGGCGACCGTGCTCAAAAGCACGCGGAACGCTGGCCGCTTTCCCCGCAACTGGTACCTCGTGCATAACCAGTCCAAGGCCGTGCACGAGGAGCTCCAGCACCCAAACCCCGACAGGGTAGTGAAAAGCGGGATATCAAATCCAAACTCTTCTTCTCTTCTAGTTTTTACAATGCTATCTGATCTCCGAATTGTTTTCTGCAGCTGGGGGGGGGGGAATACGATGGAGTAAAGTAGAAATTCAGCCATGTACCCTTGAAACCCCTTGCATGGACCCCTGTGCTGCATTGTGGGAATGCAGTGCCGTAAGGGAATGTTTCCATTGCTGAAGGTTGTGCTTTGAAAGGAAGACTTCATACAATGTGTTGTGCAATGAATTTCCGGAATTCTTTAGTAGATGTTGTGCCATGGGTCTGGGGGCCAAATGCAGTTTTCCAGGTCTCTCTGCCAAGACAGATAAAGAATAGACTTCTTCATGCAGTGCACATTTAACCATGGAACACCTTCCCACAGGAGGCAGCAAGGGCCACTAACCTAGTGTTAAAAGAAGACTGGACATATTCATTGACAAGAGGGCTATTGATTGCTACTAACCATGATGGCTATCTTGCTTATTTAACTTATATGCAGAATTCATCATGCGAAAGGCTGAGCTGGATGAATCCCAAACCGGAATTAAGATTGCCGGAAAAAATATCAACAACCTCAGATATGCTGATGATACAACCTTGACGGCAGAAAGTGAGGAGGAATTAAAGAACCTTTTAATGAGGGTGAAAGAAGAAAGCGCAAAAAATGGTCTGAAGCTCAACATCAAAAAAACTAAGATCATGGCCACTGGTCCCATCACCTCCTGGCAAATAGAAGGGGAAGAAATGAAGGCAGTGAGAGATTTCACTTTCTTGGGTTCCATGATCACTGCAGATGGTGACAGCAGTCACGAAATTAGAAGACGCCTGCTTCTTGGGAGAAAAGCAATGACAAACCTAGACAGCATCTTAAAAAGCAAAGACATCACCTTGCCGACAAAGGTCCATATAGTTAAAGCTATGGTTTTCCCAGTAGTAATGTACGGAAGTGAGAGCTGGACCATCAAGAAGGCTGATCGCCGAAGAATTGATGCTTTTGAATTCTGGTGCTGGAGGAGACTCTTGAGAGTCCCATGGACTGCAAGAAGATCAAACCTATCCATTCTCAAGGAAATCGGCCCTGAGTGCTCACTGGAAGGGCAGATCCTGAAGTTGAGGCTCCAGTACTTTGGCCACCTCATGAGAAGAGAAGACTCCCTGGAAAAGACCCTGATGTTGGGAAAGATGGAGGGCACAAGGAGAAGGGGACGGCAGGATGAGATGGTTGGACAGTGTTCTCGAAGCTACTAACATGAGTTTGGCCAAACTGCGAGAGGCAGTGAAGGATAGGCGTGCCTGGCGTGCTCTGGTCCATGGGGTCACGAAGAGTCGGACACGACTGAACGACTGAACAACAACAACATGATGGCTATCCTCTGCCTCCATGCTCAAGAGGCAGTAATGCTTCTGAATACCAGTTGCAGGAAACCAGAGGAGGGGAGAGGGCTCTTGTGCTGAGATCCTGGGTTTCCCACAGGCAGAGGTGCAGCTAGCTGCTCCGACACCCGGAGCGGCACACATGCTGTGCACCCAGGGGCTGGGCGAGCGTCCCAGGGGGGCGCCGCCTGCAGCGAGTGTCCCAGGGGGTGGGGCTGCGATGTCACCCCCTGAGGGATGACACCTGGGGCAGACCGGACCACCAGCACCCCCCTTCCTCCGCCAGTGCCCACGGGCATCTTGTTGGCCACTGTGAGAACAGGATTCTGGATCAGATTCAGCAGACTTTCCCTATGTTCTTCTGACACACAAACACACACACCCCACACACCGAATCTGTGGGCTCCACACCTCCCCCAATTTCTTACTTCTTTTCCTTTTTAATAGCCTAGACAAACACCCTCCGAAACAATCCTAACTCCGCACAGGAAAGTTGTGCGTGCGTCGAAAACCCCAGCCGCCTCTCTCGGAAGACGAAAGCAACACGGCAGGTCAAATCTGCATTATGCTGACAATATATTACTGTGTGCAAACATTTTCTGAAGACGTGTCGCAGACTACAATCTGAAACAATGAGGTGGGAAGTTCCAAATAGCTTCTGATGAATGTAATGGCAGTGAAATTACTGTAGATAAAAAATCCGGAGAGCAGGGGCCGCCATGACAAATGATGGAGGAGTCAAACGTGACATCCTTCAGACAACTTTGCTTTGGGAAAGACAATGAAAGTGAAGCGGTACAAGAATGAGAATTGCAGAGGCCAAGCAAAGCAATGCATGATAGATGAGCAGCCAAAACAGCCTCTCCGGAGCCCCTCGGAGCACTCTGCTGCCGCCCCCACCCCCGACACACACAGAGGCTTATGGGAAATAAGAGAAAGTCACCCCGGGATCTTCTCTGCACCCCAAACTATTGCTGTGCTGGAATTTATTTGTTTTTTAAATAGTTAAAAAAAAGTTTTTCTAATTTACATTTCAAGATAACTATTTAGACAACCTTAAATCAATGACTTCCTTTCTTCTCTTTCCGTGGTTCATTTTGCATACCTTACACCCCTGCATATTGTTACGGGAAAGATCCAGGTACGAGGGTAGTCAACTACCTGGCCGTCAGGCAAAAAGCCTGTGGGTACCTGAGGAGAAATAAAAAGGAGTCCAGCCACCAAACGGAGCAAAAGCAAAGATCAAAGTTTATTGTGCAACAGGTTCAAGTCAGGACTGAACACCTGGGAATAGGTTGCAAGAACTTTTCAAAACTTTTCTGGTTCCCACAATGCATCTTGTTACATGTCATAATTATGTCACTACACTACTACATAGGTGAAACGTCAGAAAAGGGGCAGAAAGGGGAGGGTTATACATGATTAACATACTGGTAAACAAGATCAACATGGAGGAAATGAAATGCAAATCAGTGGTAAGCTCTGATGTATTCATCTTGAGTGTTCCTGGGAATAGAACAATGGGATTGCCTGGCCAGGTCTATCACCCTTCAATGGGTCCAGAGGAAGGAGATATGGCCTGTGTTTAATTGTCAATTGCCCTCTGGAATGTCTGCTGTTTTCCTGTGTCCGTGCATTCCCGCTCAAGGGATCATGGCAGAGGCTGAGCAGTCTTGAAGCCCTTGACCAAAATGGCAAGATGGCGGTGGAACCAAGTCTCTGGGAGTTTGTGCACTGCCCATGTAACAATGTGTCAGGGGCAAGGGGACATTGTCTAGAGGGGCTCCCTTGAGGGCATACATTCATTCCTTACTGCTCAGCTTGGGAGACTTTGTTTAGGTGACCCCCCCCCCCGAATTCCATAACAGTATTTTACATGAACTAAATCATTCAGTAATCCATTGTTACACCATCAAAGCATATTTACACTGTTGAATTTATCTTAATGCTACCAGTGTTTGTAAATGTACACAACTTTCACCCAAATAATCAGCAAACATTTTCCAGTCTTTTTAAAACATATATTCTTCTTGTTCTCTTATTCTGTATGCTAAGTCTGCAAGCTGTGCATATTCCATCAATTTAAGTTTCCATTCTGCTTTGGTTGGGACCTTGCTCGTTTTCCATTTTTGGGCTAGCAAAATACAGGCTGCAGTAGTGGCTTACATAAATAATCTTTTTTGACACCTGGGAATTTCCGTCTGAATTATCCCCCACCGAAGAGGACTCTGATACTTTTAAACATTTTTTTCAATTCATTATATATCATTTCCCAATACCCTGTGCTGGAAATTTCCTCCAACCCATCTTCCATCAACCGATAAGGAAATTGATGGTCTGTATATTTTATTTTAGTCCCATGGACTGCAAGAAGATCAAACCTATCCATTCTTAAATAAATCAGCCCTGAGTGCTCACTAGAAGGACAGATCCTGAAGCTGAGGCTCCAATACTTTGGCCACCTCATGAGAAGAGAAGACTCCCTAGAAAAGACCCTGATGTTGGGAAAGATGGAGGGCACAAGGAGAAGGGGACGGCAGAGGACGAGATGGTGGGACAGTGTTCTCGAAGCTACTAACATCAGTTTGGCCAAACTGTGAGAGGCAGTGAAGGATAGGCGTGCCTGGCGTGCTCTGGTCCATGGGGTCACGAAGAGTCGGACACGACTGAACGACTGAACAACAACAACAATATTTTAGGGTGGGCAATGTTTACTTCCCAGCCTGAAGGCTGAATTCCTTTGTGCAGAACCTTAGGGTGGCCATATGCCAGTAGCGGGTGGGGCCAGAGGAAAAAGGGGCGGAGCTGCAGTGGCCTTTGTACAGTACACTCCATTCCAGGCACACAAAACTCAGGGGTTTCTTTTTACACAGACACAAACCCCTTCTCACCCTCTACCCAAGTAAACGTAATGTTAGTTCAAGAGACCTAATCATAGTTCAAGGACACGTTCCGGTCAGGTCAAAGCCCTCCATGGAGTAAGGATTGGGGCCTGGGTAGGGATGGCGTGGCCTAGGGAAAGTCCAGAAGGCACTGTGATCTCGCACAATTTCACATCGCAATTCCTCTGCCAAAAGAGGGTTTTTTTTCAGGCATGGTACCCAAAAACACACATTTTGGAGTGCCACACAAAATCAGACACCCCCCCCCACCAAAAAATGTTTTTTCACGGGGGATCATGGGATGAAATCATGCGAGGTCACAGCACCCAAAATTGCCATCGGCCTCTTGTGAGGAAAAAAAACAGGCTGGCCCATTTTTCTGGGACATTTGCAGGTTATGGGATAATGAGGCTTAGTGAGCCACATTCAGTTTCCAGACCTGTGATTGCTCACCCCTGAACAAAATGACCCTGCCATGGCCTAATGTGACTTTATCTGTTCAGAGATGGCCGCGCCAACCTCTGGGCTGAACCGTCTCAGTTCATGTTCCCACAAAGCCAGTGGGTTATGGACTGTCAGCCAAGCATTGCAGAGCTGTGTAATCAAAACCACCCCGTACAATTCCCAGGATGAAGGAGAGAAGAAAGGTCTTGGGATGTTGGCCGGACCTCCTTCTGGCACTGGCAGGCCCTTCTGAAAAGCGCCAACGAAACCAGTCTAAAGCAAACACCAAGCACTCAGGCAGCCGTTGGAAAGGGCACAGTGGGAGAAAGCCTTCCAGAGAAAATAGCAATTAATACTCTCAGATGGTGACAGATGCTGGAGCTATTTCTTTCAACATCATCAAACGCCAGCAGAATCAAACCCCTAGCATATAAATCAAAAGAAAACGAGGTCCCCATGGCCCCAGGGCTCGCTGTTTATTTCATTTGTAAATGCCCAGCCTGCTAGTCTTCCAAAAGATGACCTCAAAATGGGTGACTTCAGGCCCCATCCTGGAAACCATTGACCGTGCTATCCTTCTGGGGCAGCTGTCCCAGTTAAGGGTGGGTGGCACCGCTTTGCGGTGGTTCCAGTCCTACTTGGATGGTCATTTCCAGAGGGTGATGCTTGGGGACTGCTCTTCGGCCCCATGAAGTCTTCAATGTGCAGTATGTTCCTCAGGGCTCATACTGTCTAACCAGGACCTGTGCTAGGGTTTCTTGCGCCCTAGGCGGACCACCTTCTGGTGCCCCGCGCCCCCCACCAAAGCCTGCTTTAGCGGGAGGTGGAGGTGGTGGAGAGGCAAGCAGCAGTTTCTCCGCTGTAGCGGAGAAGCTGCTGCTAGCCCGTCCCGCCCAAGCCTGGCCAGCGCCCCCTCCATTTTGGCACCCTAGGCAATTGCCTAGTTCACCTAAATGGACGCGCCGGCCCTGTGTTTAACATGAAACAACTGAGTGGGGTTATTCAGAGGTTTGGAGTACCAGAATAAAAAATTGGGGGGGGTGCAGGTAGGCTGCATCCCACATAATCAATCACAAGGTACAGTGCATGCACACCATTTGGGTGGGCCGGCCCCCCAGATATTTTATTGGGGGGGCTGAATGGGCCTCAGTCCCTGGGAGTTGGCTTCTATGTTGACAGCAATATGCTGGTGACGAATGTCCTGGACCGTTGTCTTGCTTCGGGAATTGACTGGATGAGAGCCAACAAACCGTAGCTCAATCCTTGGGCTGATTAACATCCTATACCCCTTCCAATGTGTTTGTGGGAGGGAGTGTTATTGGTCTGCTTGGTTTCTGTTATTATTGTGTATTTAGGTGGACCACCCAGAGATCTACTAATTTAATAAATACATAAGAACAGCAATGATAATAAAACCCACATTGACACTGGTAGCCCAGGGAGCATCCTCCAGATGTTGTTGAACTACAATTCTGATCATGCTTAGAATCATAGAATCCTAGAGTTGGAAGAGACCACAAGGGCCATCCAGTCCAACCCCCTGCTAAGCAAGAAACACCACCAAAGCATTCCTGACAGATGGCTGTCAAGCCTCCATTTAAAGACCTCCAAAGAAGGAGACTCCACCACACTCATTGGCAGCAAATTCCACTGTCCAACAGCTCTCACTGTCAGGAAGTTCTTCCTAATGTTTAGGTGGAATCTTCTTTCTTGTAGTTTGAATCCATTGCTCCGTGTCCGCTTCTCTGGAGCAGCAGAAAACAACCTTTCACCCTCCTCTATATGACATCCTTTTATATATTTGAACATGGCTATCATATCACCCCTCAACCTTCTCTTCTCCAGGCTAAACATACCCAGCTCCCTAAGCCGTTCCTCATAAGGCATCGTTTCCAGGCCTTGGACCATTTTGGTTGCCCTCCTCTGGACACGTTCCAGCTTGTCAGTATCCTTCTTGAACTGTGGTGCCCAGAACTGGACACAGTATTCCAGGTGAGGTCTGACCAGAGCGGAATACAGTGGTACTATTACTTCCCTTGATCTAGACATTGATCATTGGCTTGGTTTGGGCTGATGGGAGTGCGATGCCAGCTGCAGAGCATCACAGTAGCTCACCCAGTGAACTAATCCAGTGGTGGACTTTGCATTGAATGAAAATAACTGGGTACTGAACAAAAAGGTGCGAAAGAAGAACTTACACCCCAGTTAACAGTGGCCCATTGAAGTACGCTTCCAGCAGAGTTAAAGATTAAACGCAACAGAAAAACTGACTTGGCTAAAAAAGCAGGCACCGGGAGTAAAGAAAAAAGGCTTTTCTAAACTAGAGTTTAATTTACGTAAACAAAGTAAAAACGTGAAATCATTTTAATTGTTCTTATACGTGAATATGCTTTCGATGAGATCCATTGTGGGTGGCTTGGACCGTCCTTTCTCTTAGCTTGTAGAATCCCGTCCAGTCACTACATACGGGAAACGTTCCATAAATGAAATAAAGGACAAGGAGCTAATATAATCACGTTGCACACAAATCACATCTCTGGGACTTGCTTCCTCCTGAGTAGTTACACAGAGGATTGCCCTGTCACCCTCCTCATTCACAGATTGATTTGTTTACAACGTTCCAAATCGGCGTATCTCTAACATGCCTTTTGTTTTTGACGGATGGCTTCTATCTGTCTCTTAATTTCCTTTGCTACTCCGTTGCACCGTTTTGTCATAGTTGCAAGCGCTGTTTTTCGTCATTCCAGGGAAGCCGCTTAAGCAAAATTCCACCTGGAAAGGGGGCAAGGCATTCCCAACAAGAATGAATGCAGAATCTGCCGATCCCGGTCCACTGAAGAGCAAGCTGTGTGTAGAAACACACCTCCATCCATGAACCCCCCATCTGGATTAGAACAAAGGAACCTGCCTTAGATACGCCATCAGGTCGTTTCTCCATCTAGCCCAGTATTGTCGGCAGTGACTAGCAGCTGCACTCCAGCATTTCAGGCAAGGGGTCTTTCCTGGTTCTCCTTGGAGCATTGAACCTGGGTCTTCTGCATGCAAGTGGATCATCTTCCACTGAGCTACAGCCCTTTACTCAGGAATCAGGCCCTATACGGCAGGGGTGGCCAACTCCCAAGAGACTGCGATCTACTCACAGAGTTAAAAACTGTCAGTGATCTACCCCCTTTTGGGGGTTTCAGGTCAAAATTGTTGAGCTTTATTTAGGAAGGAAGAAGGCCCATTTTGGGGGGGTTCGGGTCAAAGTTGTTGAATTTTTTTCAGGGAGGAGGTAAAAATGTTGAGCTTTTTTTTAGGGGAGCCACAGTTGTTCAGCTTCTTTGGGGGGAGCCAATGATCTACCAGTGATTTACCGCAGCCGTCCAGTAATCTACCCGTTGGATGTACCTGCTATATGGGATGGAGAGGAGATCTGGCATTTGAAGCCTATGAAAGTGTTGTCATGGGAGGCATGGGTTTTTTTATATTCATCCAGAGCCCACCCAAACAGTTTCACTGCCTAGGATGAAGGACAAGATGGAACATACGCTATGTATGAAAATCTCCAGCTGGGAAGCAGCTGAATCTTATTCCAGAATTGGCTGCATCTGACATACGCAAAAGAAGACTGATCGCCAAAGAATTGATGCTTTTGAATTATGGTGCTGGAGAAGACTCTTGAGAGTCCCATGGACTGCAAAAAGATCAAACTTATCCATCCTTAAAGAAATCAGCCCTGAGTGCTCACTGGAAGGACAGATCCTGAAGCTGAGGCTCCAGTACTTTGGCCACCTCATGAGAAGAGAAGACTCCCTGGAAAAGACCCTGATGTTGGGAAAGATGGAGGGTACAAGGAGAAGGGGACGACAGAGGATGAGATGGTTGGACAGTGTTCTTGAAGCCACCAACATGAGTCTGACCAAACTGCGGGAGGCAGTGAAAGATAGGCGTGCCTGGCGTGCTCTGGTCCATGGGGTTACGAAGAGTTGGACACGACTGAACGACTGAACAACAACATACGCACACTAGTTTAGGGAAGCAGGTGAGGCTGTGGGCCACACAGAGTTCTGTCCTCTTCCTCCAATTACTGGAACATACAACATTCCCTTATTCTTGAATCAGACTGATGGTTTTCATATTTCTTGCAAACCTTGAACTTAAAAATGGAAAGCATAATGCTGGTGGTCAAAAAAAAAGAGGTTCAAAGACTCTCTCAAGGCAAATCTTTAAAAAATGTAGTATAAACACCGACAACTGGGAAACACTGGCCTGCGAGCGTTCCAATTGGAGAGCAGCTTTTACCAAAGGTGTCATGAGTTTTGAAGATGCTCAAACTCAGGACGAAAGGGAGAAACGTGCCAAGAGGAAGGCACGCTTGGCAAACCCTCACCGTGATCAACTCCCATCCGGAAACCTATGCCCCCACTATGGAAGGACATGTGGATCCAGAATTGGCCTCCACAGTCACTTACGGACTCACTTTTAGAACCGTGTTTATGGAAGACAACCTTACTAGGCTACGAGTGATCGCCAAAGAAGAAGATAATCTTCATTAAATGATAATTTAAAAGAACAGGCGTGGGCAAATGCAAACCTGCAGCTTTGGAGCTGTCTTCAAGGGTAACCCCACGCAAAGCCCATTACAGTTATCCAGCTGGGAGCTCACCAGAGCAGTGTGGCGGTGACACGATCCTTGCACAAGCAGAACCAAGAGACAGAAGCCTCTGGTGCGAAAGGAGAAGCGGTGGAAATGAAAGGGGCAGGCCACATGGCTTTGCTTGGTGAGGTCCGTCCACCTTTTCTGCCTGTCTCATAAACTGGTTGCATCTCTTCAAAGGACACGTAACCATTATAATCTTTTGTTCCCAGTCTGGTTTCATTTTCATCTCTTATCAGCCCGGCCCCAAAAAGCTCTATTTTAAAAAGAGGGAACTCGGCACGGACGCATGTGAGAATGTGCACCCAGGAGATAAATGTACCCATTGGGACTGATTAACTAGTAAACCTGTTTTCCAGAAGTTGCTGATTATTTCTGCAGAGAAGTGAGCTTGCCTGCTGAATTAACAATGAATTTGCAGAGATGTCCCAGCTTCTGTTGGCTCCATTAAATTTCCTACAGAGTGAAATGACTCCAGCTTTCTCAGCTTTCATGTTTCAGAGAGAAAAATAACCACATCACACCAGAACAATCATCAAGTCCCATTGCCATTTCTCCACAGTAGGGGTGTGGTGGGGGTGTGAGAGAGATTGACTGACTGAACCCCCAAAATGCTCACTCATGGTTCCTCGTCATCTTGGGGGGGAGTGACAACTGGGGTGCAGTAAGGTTCTCACCTGGGTCCATTGTTGTTCACCATCTTTGTAAACGACATGGATGAAGGAATTGAGGGGGCAATCATCCAGTTTGCAGATGGCACCAAACTGGGAGGGATAGCCAATGCCGGAGAAGACAGAATCGGGATCCAAAATGACCTTAACAGATTGGAGAAACAAAATGAATTTCAACAGGGAGAAATGTAAGGTTCTATACTTAGGCAGGAAGAACCAACTGCACCAATATAAGATGGCGGACACATGGCTTGCTGGTAGTACATGTGAAAAGGATCTAGTGGTTTTTGTGGACCACAAGCTTAAGACTGTGTGGTGCAGCAGAAAAAAGAAATGAAGTTATTCTAGGCTGCATCAATGGAAGTATATTGTCCAGATCAGAGGAAGTAATAATGTTGCTCTATTCTGCCTTGGTCGGGTCACATCTAGAATACTGTGTCCAATTCTGAGTGCCACAATTTAAGAAGGATATTGACCAGCTGGAACGTGTGCAGAGAAGGGCAACCAAGATGATCAAGGGTCGGGAAACCAAGCTTTATGAGGAACAGTTGAGGGAATTGGGTATGTTTAGCCTAGACAAGAGGATACTGAGAGGTGATATGATTGTAGTTGTAACAGTCGTTCAGTCGTGTCCGACTCTTCGTGATCTCATGGACCAGAGCACGCCAGGCACCCCTATCCTCCACTGCCTCCCGCAGTTTGGCCAAACTCATGCCAGTCGCTTCGAGAACACTGTCCAACCATCTCATCCTCTGTCGTCCCCTTATCCTTGTGCCCTCCATCTTTCCCAACATCAGGGTTTTTTCCAGGGAGTCTTCTCTTCTCGTGAGGTGGTCAAAGTACTGGAGCCTCAACTTCAGGATCTGTCCTTCCAGTGAGCACTCAGGGCTGATTTCCTTAAGGATGGATATGTTTGATCTTTTTGCAGTCCATGGGACTCTCAAGAGTCTCCTCCAGCACCATAATTCAAAAGCATCAATTCTTCGGCGATCAGTCTTCTTTATGGTCCAGCTCTCACTTCCATACATCACTACTGGGAAAACCATAGCTTTAAGTATACATACTATATGGTGATATGATAGCCATCTTCAAATACCGGTATCTAAAGAGCTGCCACATGGAAGAAGAAGCAAGATACAGTGGTACCTCGGGTTACAGACGCTTCAGGTTACAGACTCCACTAACCCAGAAATATTACCTCGGGTTAAGAACTTTGCTTCAGGATGAGAACAGAAATATCATGTGGCGGTGGTGTGGTGGCAGTGGGAGCCCCATTAGCTAAAGTGGTACCTCAGGTTAAGAACAGTTTCAGGCTAAGAACGGACCTCCGGAACGAATTAAGTTCTTAACCCGAGGTAACACTGTAGTTTTCTTTTGCTCCAGAGGTGAGAACTCAAACCACTGGTTCAAGTTACGAGAAAGGAGATCCCGACTAAACACCAGGAAGGATGTTCTAACGGTAACAGCTGTTCAACAGTGGAATATCTGCACTGATAAAATTACCAGTGAAAGCTGTTACCAATTTAAAAGATTTTTTTAAAACCACAAAATCAGAAGCAAACTAAAAACAGATTAAAAGACACATCAACACATCTGAGTCGGCTTGTCCAAACAAGGAATACTTGTTTAACAGGTGCCGAAAATCCAGAGAAGGCATTTGCCTGATATCAAGTGGCAGGGAGTTCCGAAGTCTAGGTGGTGACATACGAAAATACTGGTTTATTACAAAACTGGAACAGGGCCAGTTTTGTCTTCACCAATTTTAACAGGCATCCAAAGAACCTCCCAAGACCTTCTGGCCATGGAAGTTTTCCAAAATGGCTGCTTTGGTGTGACACCGCCCTGGGGCCTCCTCAGACTGTTCCAACGTGTTTAACTAGAAAGGAACTTCACTGCAATATCCCCCTTTGCGTGTGTGTGTGTGTGTGTGTGTGCTTGTTTGTGTTTTGTTTACTGGCATTTCTATGCCAATATTTGCTCTGGAAGATCCCCTCTCTTTCATAAATGTTTTTTTCCCCAATGCAACAGCAGTTACTTGCTTGTTTACCAGTTTTATTTTAGACGTGGGTATTAAACCAGCATCACTCTCTTGATAATTATTCGCCTCTGCCTCTCTTCCGCTCTCTCTTTCTCTCGTTCCAATTCTCCATGACAAAACTGCAAGGGCATTTCACATTTTCCACCTAATTGAGCAGATCTAAACACCCGGAAGCTAGCACACCCCTGTCATAGAGAGAGGCTGCCTATTTTTACTCCTCAGGGGAGACACATTTAAATATTGATGTGTTCCTGAGTTATAGTCAAAATAGTCATAGAAAAATGAAAAAAAAAGGAAAGAAAGCAGAGAGTCATCCTTAGGCCAATTTCCTCGTCTCTCTTTCATTGTAAATGTTTTCAAGGAAAGAAAGATAGAAAGTATTAGGGCTGTCAATTAAATCTTTCAGTTGATTAATCACCTCTCTTTTAACTGACTGATTAAATTTAAATAAATTTGCACATTAACAAACCCTCAGAGGATCTTGAAGGATGGGTGTTGTTTCTCAACATACAGCTTGATACATAAAAACTACCTCTAAGTGTTACAAACAGATGCTATGGTTTGCACAAAGCTGGGGATCTGGAGGCCAGGCTAGTTCTTGGTTTCTGCAGAACCACCAAGAATAACTCCACAGCTGAACAAATTCAAGCCCCATCAGTGTTTTGGGGGACTCAGATTCACAGAAGCAGATTGCCATTGGTTGAAAGTAAGCACCATCAACTCCAAGTCAACTCAAATCTGAAGCCCGAGAAATCACCAATTTTAAGGCTTGGGAAACTGGAAGCATTGGTGAGATCTAGGTCCAAATCCAGTGCAAGCTGGTTTTCGAAGGGGAAGAGCAACCAGAGACCAAATTGTAAACATGCACTGGATTATGGAGAAAGCTAGAGAGTTCCAGAAAAAAACATCTACTTCTGCTTCATTGACTACGCAAAAGCATTTGACTGTGTCGACCACAGCAAACTATGGCAAGTTCGCAAAGGAATGGGAGTGCCTGATCACCTCATTTGTCTCCTGAGAAATCTCTATGTGGGACAAGAAGCTACAGTTAGAACTGGATATGGAATAACTGATTGGTTCAAAATTGGGAAAGGAGTACGACAAGGCTGTATATTGCCTCCCTGCTTATTTAACATATATGCAGAATTCATAATGCGAAAGGCTGGACTGGATGAATCCCAAGCCGGAATTAAGATTGCCGGAAGAAATATCAACAACCTCAGATATGCTGATGACACAACCTTGATGGCAGAAAGTGAGGAGGAATTAAAGAAACTTTTAATGAGGGTGAAAGAGGAGAGTGCAAAATATGGTCTGAAGCTCAACATCAAAAAAACTAAGATCATGGCCACTGGTCCCATCACCTCCTGGCAAATAGAAGGGGAAGAAATGGAGGCAGTGAGAGATTTTACTTTCTTGGGTTCCATGATCACTGTAGATGGTGACAGCAGTCACAAAATTAAAAGATGCCTGCTTCTTGGGAGGAAAGCAATGACAAACCTAGACAGCATCTTAAAAAGCAGAGACATCACCTTGCCGACAAAGGTCCGTATAGTTAAAGCTATGGTTTTCCCAGTAGTAATGTACGGAAGTGAGAGCTGGACCATAAAGAAAGCTGATCACCGAAGAATTGATGCTTTTGAATTATGGTGCTGGAGGAGACTCTTGAGAGTCCCATGGACTGCAAGAAGATCAAACCTATCCATTCTGAAGGAAATCAGCCCTGAGTGCTCACTGGAAGGACAGATCCTGAAGCTGAGGCTCCAAAATTTTGGCCACCTCACGAGAAAAGAAGACTCCATGGAAAAGACCCTGATGTTGGGAAAGATGGAGGGCACAAAGAGAAGGGGACGACAGAGGATGAGATGGTTGGACAGTGTTCTCAAAGCTGTCTGACCAAACTGCAGGAGGCAGTGGAAGACAGGAGTGCCTGGCGTGCTCTCATCCATGGGGTCACAAAGAGTCGGACACGACTAAACAACTAAACAACAACAACAAAGGTCTTCCCAGTGGCATGGCCATCTTTCAATAAGTCTTCTCCCATGGAGTTCCACCCTACCCACTTCCTTCCAAGAGGTTGGTAGAGACCTCCTTGCTGAATCAAGAAAATGTTGCATCCTATATCGTCCAACACATTGAAGCAAAAATTCAGGACACCATCTTCCCATTTAGTTATTTCTATCTTGAGAGCACCGCAGCCATTTTGGTTGCTGTCATCTCATGCGATTTCATGCCACACGTCCCCCCAAAAAGCACCTTTGGGGGGCACAGCACCCAAAAACGTGAGTTTTGGGACACCACACAAGATTGCAGCCACCCAAAAGTGCTTTCTTCAGGAGGCAATTGTGCAAAATTGTGGTGACCAAAATGGCTGCCGTTCCCTCGTGATAAAAAAATGAGATGTCCCATTATTTTCGGGACACCTCCTGGGTATGGGAATCACATACCCTCCAACTTTTCTCTGATGAAAATAGGGACATCCTAAGGGAAAGTGGGACGCTCCAGAATCAAATCAGAAACCAGGACGGCTTCTCTAAATCGGGGACATCCTTGGCATCAGAACACTTTGTTTGTGGCTCACCTTACATCTGTCTCTGAAATATCCCTTTTCATCATGTGGTTACTGGTTGCTTTAAATAGATTCTGTGATCACCATTTGAGACTTTTCTTCACGTGCCTCCTCCACAAGGGGTCTAGAGGGCAGCAAAACGAGAACGGGGCCTTTTCAGCAGTGCCTCCCCATTGTGGGATGCTCTCCTCAGAGAGGCTCTCCTGGCGCCTTCATTATATCTTTAAGTGCCGGGTGAAAACGTTTCTCTATAACACGGCCTTTGGCTGATTAACATTCTATGTCTAATAATAATAATAATAATAATAATAATAATAATAATAATATTTGTACCCCGCCGATCTGGCTGGGTTTCCCCAGCCACACTGCTGGGCGGCTTCCAACAGAGATTAAAATACATGAAAATATCACACATTAAAAATTTCCCTGAACAGGGCTGCCTTCAGATGCCTTCTGAATGTAAGGTAGTTGTTTGTCTCTTTGACATGAGATGGGAGGGCGTTCCACACGGCAGGCGCCACCACCAAGAAGGCCCTCTGCCTGGTTCCCTGTAGCTTTGCTTCTCGCAGTGAGGGAACTGCCAGAAGGCCCTCAGCATTGGATCTCAGTGTCCGGGCTGAACAATGGGGGTGGAGACGCTCCTTCAGGTATACAGGACCAAGGCCGTTTAGGGCTTTAAAGGTCAGCACCAACACTTTGAATTGTGCTCGGAAACGTACTGGGAGCCAATGTGGTCTTTCAGGACCAGTGTTATATGGTCTTGGTGGCTGCTCCCAGTCACCAGTCTAGCTGCTGCATTCTGGATTAGTTGTAGTTTCCGGGTCACCTTCAAAGGTAGCCCCACGGAGAGCGCATTGCAGTGGTCCAAGTGGGAGATAACTGGAGCATGCGCCATTCTGGTAAGACAGTCTGCGGGCAGGGAGGGTCTCATCCTGCGTACCAGATGGAGCTGATAAACAGCTGCCCTGGACACAGAATTGACCTGCGCCTCCATGGACAGCTGTGAGTCCAAAATGACCCCCAGGCTGCACACCTGGTCCTTCAGGGGCACAGTGACCCCATTCAGGACCAGGGAGTCCTTTTAAGTGTGTTTGTGGGAGAGGGTTTATTGTTTTGTTTTCGTTCCGATACTGGTTTCTATTATGTATTTTGGGTTCTCATTTCGTGCATTAATGCCGTGAACCGCCCTGAGATCTTCAGGTGAAGGGTGGTATATAAATTTAATTAAAAAATTAAAATAAAATAGATAAGTATTCCTCATCACTAAAAGAGCTTGAAACGAAGAAAACGGCAACAAATAAGCCAGCCCAATTGCTCCCAAGTTGTTCTCAAAAGTGCATCCGAGCAAATTGTGCTGCTGTTGCCAGGTTGTGTTTGCGTCGTTGCCGTCATTCCTCCCGCCTTACCCTGTTGGAGCTGATTCTTACTCGCAAACCGCTTCCGCTCCCTGCCAGGACTGTCACTGAGTGTTTACTCCGGTTCCACGCTGAAAATGGGACGCCAGCCAGACGGGTTAACGGAGGTGGGCAAACGCTGGAACAACTCATTTACCGCCTTGTGCTGAGTGTCATAAATTTATTAGCAAGGAGGCCGAGCTGACACCTTGGTGACAGGATATAATTCCTTTACCCAAAAGCCTTAACAGCCCTTGACACAAAAAATTAAGCTAAATTACATTATTTTAAAGGAGCAGATGGGGAATGCTAAACGTTTACCCAGAGAAACGGAGAAGCTACCTCGACACAGTCCATTACGACTGCTAAGGAAGAAGAGAATGACATCTAATGCCTTTCATTAGAGACTCCCGGGGAGAAGTCCCAGGTAAGAAGATTCACCTAGGAGCTGTTGTAAAAACTGTACAAGAGCTCGGCCATGGGTTGCACAAATGCATTGTCACACCCCAAGCTGAAACTAGTTGTCTGATTGACCTGGATGTGTCTGTCTGTACTGTGCTAGAACAGGGGTGCAGATATTATTTATTATTATTATTATTATTATTATTATTATTATTATTCCCCACCTTTTTCCCTGACAGGGATTCAAGGTGTCTTACAGATAAAATAAATCAAAAAATCTGAAGAAGTGTGCATGCACACGAAAGCTCATACCAAGAACAAACTTAGTTGGTCTCTAAGGTGCTACTGGAAGGATTTTTTTTTGATTTTTTTGATGAAATAAAGGGAAAGGGAAAGGTACTTTGGCCACCTCATGAGAAGAGAAGACCCCCTGGAAAAGACCCTGATGTTGGGAAAGATGGAGGGCACAAGGAGAAGGGGACGACAGAGGACGAGAGGGTTGGACAGTGTTCTCGAAGCTACCAACATGAGTCTGACCAAACTGCGGGAGGCAGTGGAAGACAGGAGGGCCTGGTGTGCTCTGGTCCATGGGGTCACGAAGAGTCGGACACGACTAAACAACAACAAAAAGGTACCCGACCGTTATGTCCAGTTGCGGATGACTCTGGGGTTGCGGTGCTCATCTCGCACTATAGGCCGAGGGAGCTGGCGTTTGTCTGCAGACAGCTTCCAGGTCATGTGGCCAGCATGACTAAGCCGCTTCTGGCGAACTAGAGCAGTGCACAGAAACGCTGTTTACCTTCCCGCCAGAGCGGTACCTATTTATCTA
The DNA here is from genome assembly GCF_009819535.1 of Lacerta agilis. Classification (NCBI taxonomy): domain Eukaryota; kingdom Metazoa; phylum Chordata; class Lepidosauria; order Squamata; family Lacertidae; genus Lacerta; species Lacerta agilis. The sequence goes on from NC_046320.1 coordinate 69,833,048, forward strand.
CTTGCACTTTGACATGCTTTTGAACTGCTAGGTTGGCAGGAGCTGGGACCGAGCAACGGGAGCTCACCCTGTCGCGGGGATTCGGACCACCGACCTTCCGATCGGCAAGCTTTAGCCTCACTGGTTTAGACCCCAGCGCCACCCGCGTCCCTCACAGATAAAATAGGAACAGATAAAAATAGAGGGCAGGGGAGACAATCATTCAAAAACAATTATACATTAATTAAAAGCACATATACATAGAAAAGATCTATTAAGAAACATACAGATAATTACAATGAAAACACCAGCTCCACTGAGCATGCCTGTGAGGGTTGTGGGACTGAGAGAAGGGCCTCCCCTGAAGATCTCAAAACCTGAGCAGGTTTGTATGAGGGAATGTCTTCATATACCATCCTATTCCACCTAGTGTTGTATCTTGGGGCTCCAGCTCCCATCAGCCCCAACCAGCATGGCCAACAGTCAAGGATGATGGGAGCTGTAGTCCAAAGATTTCTGCAGTGCTATCTCTATCCTACACTGTCCTGGAGAGGGGTAGCAATGCTTCCGAATACCAGTTGCTGGAAACCACAGAAGGGGAGAGCTCTTGTCCACCGTGAGAACAGGATGCTGGACTAGATGGACCACTGGCCTGATCCAGCAGGGTCTTCCTATGTTCTCTATTCAGGCAAGCAAGATGCATCATCAAAGTTCAAGGGCACATCTTGGGGAAACACTCAAGGTATGAGACAGGTGTTGTCGAAAAGCAATTACGTCTCCGTCTCTTGAGCTTGTAGTTAATGCATGTGTGACTTTAAAGCACATGAGGGTCTAGTGATCTAACCGCCGCTTGCTCTCTGTGTAAGTTAACTCTGTCCTTAAAACCTGATACTTTTTTTTTGCTGCCTCCCAACTTATTGTCTACCATTTCTCTCTTTCATTTCTAATGTCCTGTAAATAGTTCCTGCCAAAATAAATTGGCTCCTGCATGAATAAAGCCTCGGAACTCCAGAAACTGCAAGTGATTGTTTCAGTCTGACTCACCTGAGCTGCAAGCTCTCCTAACATCAGGGGCAGTGAAAGATGTGCTATGGCAGGGTCCTAGGGTGTGATAGAGACACCTGGAGGGCTGCCCTTACACTAACTCTCTGGTGCTGATTCCTGGCTGATCCCAGGGCATCTGTTTCAAAACCCAGCCCTCATCACACACACCCCCAACCTCTGGCCTTTGGCAGAAGGATGACCACAGCTTCACCCACTCCCCCTTTCCTTCCAAAAATTCAGCAAGCGTGGTTTGAAGGTGAGAACAAGGCTGAATGTGACTGAAAGTGATACGGTTTTACCGACAGGGTTGTTTTTTTGTTTTTTAAGGCACCAAACAGATGGTAATCTACAAAGAAATAAAACCAAAAGGGAAAGAAAACTCACATTAGCAATGAAACCAAGGCAATGGAAAAACCTAACACAGAGAGAGAGAGAGCTGTAAAAGCAGGGAAGAGAGAAGCTGATGGCCTAATTAATGAGAAGAGAAAACTCAAAATAATGGCAAAGGAAGGGAGGAAAATGTTCGTAGCTAGCAGTAAAGTTCCCATCCCAAAATTGTAGCGAAGGTTGGAAATGGGAACTTAACAATGATCTGCTATGATAGTGTTCAATCAGATCTAAGGGAAGAGCTAGGGAAGAAAGTATTCTTTTTTTAACAGAAGCAGCTGAAATTTTAAAATATTTTTCACCTGCTTACACAGAGAGAGGGGGGTAGGGGGGTTGGGAAGCATTTACATTGTTGAAAGAGAGAAAGAGAGAGAGGTGGATCTAGGGGGCTTGTCCGCATGATGCCCAAGTCCCTTCTAATTGCTGGGGTCCTGAATCTAGCAAGGGTTAAAATCTAATGGAGGAGTCCATTATTGAAATAGTCAGGCTCCTTTCTTTGTGAGGTAACAGTAGTACCTTAATTGCCACCTAAGCACCGTCATTAATATAACAAAAGAAGTTGCTCTGTGCCAGGGGAAAAATAGGTGGGCCTTGTCTTCTTCACCTGGGGGCTGGAAGACAAAAGCCAGGGAAGTGAAAACAAATTTAAAAAAATTGTCCAGTAGCACCTTAGAGACCAACTAAGTTTGTTCTGGGTATAAGCTTTTGTGTGCATGCACACTTCTTCAGATACCCTGAAGAATACACTGAAGAAACAACCATACCCATTGAGTCTATCACCCATCTCCTACTACCTTTCGGAGAAAAACCCCACTCCACCCTCCCACTACATATAAGGGTCTGGTGACTTCTGTTTCAGTGTATCTGAAGAGGTCCAGTGCCGAGGGCCTTCTGGCGGTTCCCTCGCTGCGAGAAGCCAAGTTAATGCTGTATTGTTTTAACATTCGTTTGGGAGCCGCCCAGAGTGGCTGGGGAAGCTCAGCCAGATGGGCGGGGTACAAATAATAAATTATTATTATTATTATTATTATTATTATTATTATTATTATTATTATTATTATATTATATAAGTTACAGGGACCCAGGCAGAGGGCCTTCTTGGTAGTGGCACCTGCCCTGTGGAATGCCCTCCCACCAAATGTCAAAGAGAAAAACAACTACCAGACTTTTAGAAGACATCTGAAGGCAGCCCTGTTTAGGGAAGCTTTTAATGTTTAACATATTATTGCATTTTAATATTCTGTTGGAAGCCACCCAGAGTGGCTGGGGAAACCCAGCCAGATGGGTGGGGTATTAATATTAATAATAATAATAATACAGCTACAAAATCCCTGTTTTGCATCCAGAAGGACCCGGGTTCAATCCCTGGCCTTTCCAGCCAAGAAAGACCAAAAGCAGCAGCCGGTGAGAGCAGCTTTGTGGGCAAATCGTCAGCTTCCTAGTGGGCTTAAAGAGAGCCAAAAGTATTTTCAAGCTTCCCCAATCGGCCGGTCCCATCCCCTGAATAATTTTAGCTGCTCTTTTCTGTCCCTTTCCCAGCTCTGGGATATCAACCCAGAACTGTTTGTGGCATTCTAAATGTAGCTGCACCATCGATTTCCAGAAGGGAAGAAGTGTGTTGCTACCACCGCTATATATAGCCCAGAGAAGAGCTTTCTGACAAAGAAGCATGATGATCGTCTTTCATAGCAACTACTCTATTCCGAACTTAAAAATGGAAAGCGTAATGCTGGTGGTCAACAAAAGAGGTTTAAAGAATGTCTCAAGGCAAATCTGGAAAAAAAAATGTAGTATAAACACTGACAACTGGGAAACACTGGCCTGCGAGCGCTCCAGTTGGAGAACAGCCTTTACCAAAGCTGTCATGGGCTTTGAAGACACTCGAACTCAGGACACAAGGGAGAAATGTGCTAAGACAATGGGATGCTTGGCAAATCCACACCGTGATCAACTCCCGCCTGGAAATAAATGTCAACATTGTGGAAGGATGTGTCACCTACGGACTCATTGTTAAAACCGTGTTTATGGAAGACAATCTTACTCGGCTACGAATGATCGCCAAAGAGGAAGTCATAGAGTTTGTGGGGACCCTGGGTGTCATCTAGTCCAGCCCCCCTGCAATGCAAGAATATGCAGGCACCAAATATACGGGGGACCAAACCTGCAGCCTTGCCATTATCAGCACCAGTTGAGCTATCGAGTTTAAAGTTTGGGGCAAACTTAGGAGTCTGTTTGCTTAGAGAGCAGCTTTCAACAACGGTGGGGGAGGGGACCTTCCAGATGTTTTGGACTACATCTCCCATCAGCCCCACTGCTGGGAGTTGTTGTCCAAAACAGGACTTCTTGACTCAGCACTGTTAAATGATAGAACTCAGTCAATCAAACCTTTATCGTGCGAGCCAATGGTATGACAACATCCATAACTTCAACAGGTAAAGGTGAAGGTAAAAAACCTCTGGATGGTTAAGTCCAGTCAAAGGCGACTGTGGGGTTGCGGCGCTCATCTCGCTTTTCAGGCCGAGGGAGCCGGCGTTTGTCCACAGACAGCTTTCCAGGTCATGTGGCCAGCATGACGAAACCGCTTCTGGTGCAATGGAACACCGTGACGGAAACCAGAGCGCACAGAAACGCTGTTTACCTTCCCACCGCAGCGGTACCTATTTATCTACTTGCACTTTGACGTGCTTTCTGTGGGAATGATTTGGGATGCAGGAGAGGATATATTGTTTAAGATGTCCTATTCCAACTTGTGTTTACAAGTCCCAGAAATTAGCAGAGTTCTCATTCCCCTTTTTATCACACACGCAGCAGATGTCCTGGTATTTTTCCCATTAATCCCTCTCAAAATAAGCCATTACAGAGTCTTCTATAAAAGCATAAAGAGTTTACTCACGAGAAATCATCTGTTCACAATTGGATCCCAGACGGCAGACTTAAACTTAGTAAAAGTTACATTTACTCAGGAGATTGTTCCATAAGGGTAAAACAGTTCCTTTGTGGTCTCTTGGCTGGAAGCAGTCTTAGCAGTCTCACTTCTTTGAGAGTGTGGTCTAAAAGAGGAAGACGGAGTCTCGCCCCTGTGGTTTTGTGTTAACCTGCCCAGGTGAGACCTCACCCATCTCCAGTTACACAGAGGAAGTCCATCCCAGCCCAGGAGAAACAGCGAGTTCCGACTGGCTGGCCTAGAGTTCCCTTTCTATGTCCACTCTAGCAATGTTGTGTTTGACTGCTCCTGCGTTTTACATCCCACACTTTCGAACTGCTAAAACAAAATAAAATAAAAAATTCCTTCCAGTAGCACCTTAGAGACCAACCAAGTTTGTTCTTGGTATGAGCTTTTGTGTGCATGCACACTTCTTCAGATACACTGAAACGGAAGTCACCAGACCCTTATATATAGTGAGGGAGTGAGGAGGGGTATGACTCTGAAGGGTGGTGGGAATGGGTGATTGGCTGATAGGTGTGGAAAACCTGTTGATGACTCTTAACGACTGCAATTGTTCTTACAGGAAAAGGCAAGGGGTGAGATGGCTAATGAGATAAGAATCCAATGTCTTTGTTCAGACCAGGTTTCTCCATGGTTTTAAGTTTGGTGATTAGTTGCAATTCAGCCACTTCTCTTTCCAGTCTATTTCTGAAATTCCTTTGTATTAAGACAGCTACTTTGAGATCTTTTATAGAATGTCCTGGGAGTTTGAAATGTTCTCCTACTAGTTTCTCTGTCTTGTGATTCCTGATATCAGATTTATGTCCATTTCGAACTGCTAGGTTGGCAGGAGCTGGGACACAGCAATAGGCTCTCACTCCGTCATGAGGATTCGAACCGCCGACCTTCCGATTGGCAAGCCCAAGAGGCTCAGTGGTTTAGACCACAGTGCCACCCGCACTGACAGACACTAAATAGACAATAAAACCACAATCAGATCCAACAGAATTTACAAGGATACATAAATGGAGTGTGCAAGTTGCAGCTCAAAGTCCCATTGCCTTGGTTGACTTTAAAAGAGGATTGAACAAATCTATGACTACTGGGATGAAAACAGGGATATCCTATTCCATTATTATTATTATTATTATTATTATTATTATTATTATTATTATTTTATTATTATTAACCGCCCATCTGACTGGGTTGCCCCAGCCACTCTGGGTGGCTTCCAACACATATAAAAACATAGCAAAAAAAATCAAACATTAAAACACTTTGCTATACAGGACTGCTTTCGGATGTCTTCTAAAAGTTGTGTAGTTACTTAGCTCCTTGGTTTAGAGGTTGCGTAACTGCTACCAGTGGCTGTTAACCAGGATAGCTATGCCCTGCCATCACAAATGGAGGCAGCAATGCTTCTGAATGACAGTTGCTGGAAACCACAGGAGAGAACAGTGCACTTGCACTCGGGTCCTGCTTGCGGGTTTCCCATGGGCCTCGGCCCTGGATACCTAAAGAAGCGTCTCCACCCCCCATCGTTCAGCCCGGACACTGAGGTCCAGCTCTGAGGGCCTTCTGGTAGTTCCCTCCCTGCGAGAAGTGAAGTTACAGGGAACCAGGCAGAGGGCCTTCTCGGTGGTGGCGCCCGCCCTGTGGAACGCCATCCCACCAGGTGCCAAGGAAATAAACAACTCTCTGACTTTTAGAAGACATCTGAAAGCAACCCTGTTTAGGGAAGTTTTAATGTTTGATGTTTCATTCTGTTTTTAAGAGCCAGTGTGGTGTAGTGGTTAAGAGCAGTAGACTCGTAATCTGGTGAACCGGGTTCGCTTCCCCGCTCCTCCACATGCAGCTGCTGGGTGATCTTGGACTAGTCACACTTCTTTGAAGTCTCTCAGCCCCACTCACCTCACAGAGAGTTTGTTGGGGGGAGAGGAAGGGAAAGGAGACTGTTAGCCGCTTTGAGACTCCTTCGGGTAGTGATAAAGCGGGATATCAAATCCGAACTCCTCCTCTTCTTAATCTGTTGGGAGCCACCCAGAGTGGCTGGGGGAAACACAGCTGGATGGGGTATTATTATTATTATTATTATTATTATTTAAAAATTGTTTATTGTACGAGAATTTTTACATACATTGTATAATCTCCGTCAAGTATTGAATTACCCGTACAGTTTTTTTCCTTTTTCCCTTCCCACCCCCCTCCCCACCCATGGTCCATTGCAAGGGTTCAAACAGTAGACCTCAGCCACGGGCATAGAGGCATTAATTTCCACTGAATGTCTTTTTTTCCATTTGTTATTATCCATTGAAAATAGAGCTTCCATCTGGTCTTGATCATCGTAGCCTTGACCTTCCATGACGTTTCCTGTTTCGTGACTGCAATGATATCCGATTGGATAAAATCAAAAAGATAATTAGACCAGACTTCTTCTGTCCATTTTTTTTCTATCCTTCCACCCCAGCGCTATTGTTGCCTTTCCTGCTAGAATCATGGCTTTCAATGTAAATCTAAATACATAAAATATTATTATTATTATTATTATTATTATTATTATTATTATTATTATTATTAGGTTGGCAGGGGGTTGGACTGGATGGCATCTGAGGTCTCTTCCAACTCTATGATTCTAAGCACGATCCAGCAGGCTCGTCATATTTATGATATGAAGGCTGTTATTCTTCCTATATTGTACCTGTCAAGAGGAAAAACTTTAATGTAACCATCTTACGGACTGGCAAAGCTGCCTGAGCCTTTTCAGGGTCGAGGAGGACATCCCTTTTAACGGAACAAGCTAGCACGAAATACAAACCTGGGAGGTCAAGCGTAGTGGGTTTTTTTTTTTTTTTTGCTCCTGCGCTTTGAAGATATTGTTTCTGGGGTCGGAGTGGCAATAGGAATTCAGTGTCCGTGAAGTGCTCCGTCTCTTCCGAAAGAGCATTTGACAAGGTTTGACTCTCGGAGATAAATGCCTGGGAGTGAAGAGGCTGGGGAACAGGTGGAGAGCAGCGAGGGCGCCTGGGGTTTAAGCTGAGATAATACCAACATCTGCTGGGTTAAAGACACCTTTCAGAGGTGGAGAATGAGCTCGGAGCGAAAAGAACAGAGAGAGACACACAGAGAGAGAATAATTAAAGAACTGGTTGCAAGGGGGGGGGCAAAATGTGGAAAATGGCGATATTTGCAAGCTGTTATTCAGGAGAACACTTAACAGGGAGGTTTTAAAGAGCTGCTGAGCTCCTAGTGCGTTTTTTAAACAAAATTAAATCAAATGCTTCTGAGCACTGACCCTTTGGGTGACTATAAAGGTCCCTCTCAACCGTCTTTCTTAAGCTCATCTGATCTGGAAAATCAGCAGCGTCAGCAAGCATTTCCCCTCTTTCATTAAATCCTAGCATTGCTTTAAAAAAAAAAGCTTTGAGGCTTCATTTTCCAATGCTCATAAAAGGAATAGAGCAGGTTCTGCAAAGGTTCTGCCAGAGTTTCAGGTTGTTGTTGTTGTTCAGTCGTTCAGTCGTGTCCGACTCTTTGTGACCCCATGGACCAGAGCACGCCAGGCACACCTGTCTTCCACTGCCTCCCGCAGTTTGGCCAAACTCATGCTAGTCACTTCGAGAACACTGTCCAACCACTTCGTCCTCTGTCATCCCCTTCTCCTTGTGCCCTCCATCTTTCCCAACATCAGGGTCTTTTCTAGGGAGTCTTCTCTTCTCATGAGGTGGCCAAAGTACTGGAGCCTCAACTTCAGGATCTGTCCTTCTAATGAGCACTCAGGGCTGATTTGTTTGAGAATGGATAGGTTTGATCTTCTTGCAGTCCATGGGACTCTCAAGAGTCTCCTCCAGCACCAGAATTCAAAAGCATCAATTCTTCGGTGATCAGCCTTCTTTATGGTCCAGCTCTCTCTTCCGTACATTACTACTGGGAAAACCATAGCTTTAACTATACGGACTTTTGTCGGCAAGGTGATGTCTCTGCTTTTTAAGATGCTGTCTAGGTTTGTCATTGCTTTCCTCCCAAGAAGCAGGCGTCTTCTAATTTCGTGACTGCTGTCACCATCTGCAGTGATCATGGAACCAAAGAAAGTGAAATCTCTCACTGCCTCCATCTCTTCCACTTCTATTTGCCAGGAGGTGATGGGACCAGTGGCCATGATCTTAGTTTTTTTGATGTTGAGCTTCAGAGTTTCAGGTAGTGTTCTGCAAATTTTGGTTCCCAGGTGTGGTTGGTCTGCCTCTCAAATAATGGAATCAAGGAATTGTAGAGCAGGAAATGATCCCAAAGGTCATCTGGCCCAACCCCGTGCAATGCAGCAATCATGACTGAGGAATCCCTGAGAGATGCCATACAGCCTCTGTTTAAAAACCTCCGGTGACATAGAGTTCACCAACATCCGAAATAATCCGTTCCACCGTCAAACATCTCCCTGATGTTTAGTCAGAAATTCCTTCCTTGTCATTTGAATCTGTTGGTTCAGGTCCTTCCCTCTGGAGCAGCAGAAAGCAAGCTAGCTCCACCTTCCATGTGACAGCCCTTCAGATTTTTGAAGATAGTGAGAGCTGGACTATAAAGAAGGCTGATCCCCTGAAAAATTGATGCTTTTGAATTATGGTGCTGGAGGAGACCCATGGACTGCAAGAAGATCAAACCTATCCATTCTGAAGGAAATCAGGCCTGAGTGCTCACTGGAAGGACAGATCCTGAAGCTGAGGCTCCAAGACTTTGGCCACCTCATGAGAAGAGAAGACTCCCTGGAAAAGACCCTGGTGTTGGGAAAGATTGAGGGCACAAGGAGAAGGGGACGACAGAGGATGAGATGGTTGGACAGTGTTCTCGAAACTACCAACATGAGTCTCACCAAACTCCGGGTGGCAGTGGAAGACAGGAGTGCCTGGCATGCTCTGGTCCATGGGGTCACGAAGAGTCGGAAACGACTAAACAACTAAACAACAACATCATATCACATCTCGGTCATCTCTTTTGTTGGTTAAACATACCCAACTCCCTCAACTGTTCCTCTGAGGTCATGATAATTGACATGGCTAATCTCCTACTTCATAAATCCAGACGTTTCTCAAGCCTAGCATTTGGGTAGAGCTGGTGGCACTTGCTAGCAGCAACCAGTGAGGAGGTCTGAAAGGGGATCTTCTCTTTGGATCCCTCCTTCCACATGTAGCAAGGACACTCCCAATGAGCAATTAGTTGTGGGTGGGCTTGGTCTTCGGTGAGAAACTGGAGGGCCCGTGGGGGCGAGGAATCGAGTTTACCAGGCTTCCAAGTGAGAGGTGAGAAGCCATTGTGGAGCTGTGCCTACAGCGAGACTAGAACTCATGGACCTCCAATGAAGCTGAATGATGCTGGAAGATTCAGGACAGATAAAGGGAAGAAGCAATGTCATAGTTAAACCGCGGAACTCCCTGCCACAGGAGGCAGGGATGGCCAACCACCTGGATGGTTTTGAAAGAGAATTAGACAAATTCATGGAGGAGGGGGCGATTGATGGCTACTAGACATGATGACTGTCCTCTGCCTCCAATATATAATGCTTCAGGATACATGTTGCTGGAAAGCCCAAGAGGGGAGAGTTGCTCTTCTGCTCAGATCCTGCTCATGGGCATCTGGTTGGCTACTGTGAGAACAGGATGATGGGCCATTGGCCTGATCCAGCAGAGCTCTTCTGTTCTTCCGAGAGCATGAATGCAGCTCATAGAATCACAGAATCATAGAATTGTAGAGTTGGAAGGGGACCCGAGGGTCATCTGGTCCAACCCCCTGCAATGCAGGAATCCTAACCCTAACCCTAACCCTAACCCTAACCCCCAAGGAAGGAGAGTCCACCACCTCCCAAGGGAGACTGTTCCCTTGTCATGTTAATGCTGTGAAACCCTCCATTGCAGGCTCGGGTTGTATATATGTGCACACAAACTCCTGATATATATACATGACAAAGCTATCTTTAGCCATCTCACCCCTTGCCTTTCCCTGCAAGACTAATTGCAGCCGTTAAGAGTCGTCAACAGGTTTTCCACACTTATCAGCTGATCACCCATTCCCACCACCCTTCTGAGCAATACCCTTCCCCACTCCCTCACTATATTTAAGGATCTGGTGACTTCTGTCTCAGTGTATCTGAAGAAGTGTGCATGCACACGAAAGCTCATACCAAGAACAAACTCAGTTGGTCTCTAAGGTGCTACTGGAAAGAATTTTCTATTTTGTTCCTGAGGAACACCATTTCACTATCGAACAGCTCATCCTCTCAGAAAGTTCTTCCTGATGTTGAGTCCGAGTCTCCTTCCTTGTACCGTATTTTTCACTCCATAAGACACACTTTTTCCCTCCTTGAAAGTAAGGGGAAATATCTGTGCGTCTTATGGAGCGGATGGTGGTCCCTGGAGCTGAATTTCCCAGGGGCCAAAAGAGGATCATGCTTTTTATTTTACAAAGAGAAAAGGGGGTGTTGAAAGGACCCCGCTCAGCAGCTGATCAGCAAGAGATCGGGAGAGAGATAAGAGTCCCGGCTCCCTTTCAGCCCCGCCCTCCATTGTTGAATGTGCTGCAGAGGGAGGTTTTTGTTTCCCCAGCGACATGTGACTGGCTGATTAGATTATCTGTCTGGAAACTCTAGAAAAGGCTCCCTTTCCTTTAGAAGCTGCAGAAATGTGAGTTGAACCCCATAAAAGGGGGGGCTTTTCCTCTTTGCTTTTCCCTCTTTGCAAAAAGAGCATTGCTTTTCCCCTTTGCAAAAAAGCTGCACAAATCTGAGCTGATCCTCAAAAAACCAGGGCTTTTCCATTTGCAAAAAAAGCTGCAAAACTTTTAGCTGATCCTCAAAAAAGGGCTTTTCCCTTTGCAAAAAAGCTGCAAAACTTTTAGCTGATCCTAAAAAAACAGGGCTTTTCCCTTTGCAAAAAAGCTGCAAAACTTTTAGCTGATCCTCAAAAAAACAGGGCTTTTCCCTTTGGAAAAAAAAGCTGCAAAACTTTTAGCTGATCCTCAAAAAAACAGGGCTTTTAGGGAGGAAAACCAGAAAAAATATTTTTTATCTTGATTCCTCCTCTAAAAACAAAGTGCGGCCTATGGTCCAGTGCGCCCTATGGAGCGAAAAATACGGTCACTTGAAGGCATTGGTTTGAGTCCTACCCTCCAGAGCAGGAGAAAACAAGCATGATCCCTCTTCTATGAGAGAGCCCTTGAGATATTTGAGGATCTAGGGAGCACCAATCTAGTATGATCAGCAGACATTTTGTCCTTTTTGCTGTTTTATATCATTTTTGATGGATTGATAGGATTTGCTGTGCTTTTGCTGTATATTTCTTTTGTACCGATCCGTTGTTGTTCATTGCTTCAGGAGGGCATCTGGGCCAAGCAACGTTATATAAACAAACCATCCCAGAACAATGTTCACAATGCGATATCTGCAGCAGTCCGCAGTGCCAGCATTTTGACATTCCTGCTCCGTACAGTTCAAACCTGATGTACCTCTGCCATTGTGTCAGTGAGGTTGCTGTCAACAGCCCCCTCCCACCAAGAATGAATTTGCTGCCGGCCGAAAGCAGGCATGGACCATCCATCATGGCAGGTGCTGGAGGGGGCGACATATGCCACCGATTACTGAAAATGAGGAAACCGCAGAGGGAGGTGGAGCAATCTAAGAGGGACCCAAGGCCCACAGATGCAAATATTTCAAAAAAAACCCTAATATAATGCAATCAATGCATTTTAATTAAAGCAGATATTAAAATGAGGCATGATGAGGTTGCTGAAGTGAGCTGCTACGGAAGAGAAGGAGATGGTAAAGAAGAAGAAGAAGAAGAAGAAGAAGAAGAAGAAGAAGAAGAAGAAGAAGAAGAAGAAGAAGAAGAATTAGTGGAATGTGCTGCCAAGGAGTGTGGTGGAGTCTCCTTCTTTGGAGGTCTTTAAGCAGAAGCTTGACAGCCATCTGTCAGGAATGCTTTGATGGTGTTTCCTGCTTGGCAGGGGGTTGGACTGGATGGCCCTTGTGGTCTCTTCCAACTCTATGATTCTATGATTCTAAGAGTTTGGATTTGATAATCCCGCTTTATCACTACCCGAAGGAGTCTCAAAGCGGCTCACATTCTCCTTTCCCTTCCTCCCCCACAACAAACACTCTGTGAGGTGAGTGAGGCTGAGAGACTTCAAAGAAGTGTGACTAGCCCAACAGCTGCATGTGGAGGAGCGGAGACGCGAACCAGGTTCACCAGATTACGAGTCTACCGCTCTTAACCACTACACCGCACTGAAGAGGTCAGGAGCAACGGGGTTGAGGTCAAGTTTTCAGGGGCCTCACAGTGGGACTGTGACACTCTGGTGTGGAACATAAAAACTGGCTGGACCAGGCCAAGTGGCCATCTGGCCTGGTTTCCCGTTCTCACATCAGCCTGTGGGAAACCAGTGGAACCCGATCACATTAGTGTTCCCCCTTCCTGTGGTTTCCAGCAACTGGTATTCAGAAGCATTGCTGCCCCCAACTGGGGATAGCCGTGTTGGTCTGCCATAGTCAAAACAAAATATAAAATCAAAAATCAAAAAATCCTTCCAGTAGCACCTTAGAGACCAACTAGGTTTGTTCTTGGTATGAGCTTTCGTGTGCATGCACACTTCTTCAGATACCAAGAACAAACTCATACCAAGAACAAACTTAGCTGGTCTCTAAGGTGCTTTTGTTGTTGTTGTTCAGTCGTTCAGTTGTCTCTGACTCTTCGTGACCCCATGGACCAGAGCACGCCAGGCACCCCTATCCTCCACTGCCTCCCGCAGTTTGGCCAGACTCATGCCAGTCGCTTCGATGATAAGGTGCTACTGGAAGGATTTTTTGATTTTTGAGTTTATATTTTGTCCCAACTGGGGAGGCAGTGGCCTGATCCAGTAGGCTCTTAGAATGATAGAATTGTAGAGTTGGGAGGGAGCTCAGGGGTGATTTAGTCCAACCCCCTACAATGCAGGAATCTCAGCTAATGCACATGTTCTCAAATGAAGAAATAAATGGATCATTGGGGCTACCGGTTTGCGTCCATTTGTCTTGGGAGGCGACGGAAGAGTGCACGATTGGGAATAAGTCTTTTTTCTTTCTTTCTTCTTTATTGCAAAACAATTTACATAAAACATAAAAAACAGCACAAACAAACCATTACCATACCCACATAACAACTAGAAACTAACAAAGAACATATCATTTAACATCGCACACACTTTAGACTTGCGATTCGCCTCATTGTACTTTTTACACATTATTGGTCTATACGCACTTCCTTGTCTGTCCATCCCCCCACTGCCACCCCGTTACCCATCAAGAGAAATATTTGCTTTTATAATTTCCTTGTTATTCAAGATTCAATCTAAATCTGACAGGATTTGCCTATCTGGAGACCCTTGAGAGTCCCATGGACTGCAAGAAGATCAAACCTATCCATTCTGAAGGAAATCAGCCCTGAGTGCTCACTGGAAGGACAGATCCTGAAGCTGAGGCTCCAAGACTTTGGCCACATCGTGAGAAGAGAATACTCCCTGGAAAAGACCCTGATGTTGGGAAACATGGAGGGCACAAGGAGAAGGGGAAGACAGAGGACGAGATGGTTGGACAGTGTTCTCGAAGCGACCAACATGAGTCTGACCATGTTGGGAGGCAGTGGAAGACAGGAGTGCCTGGCGTGCTCTGATCCATGGGGTCACGAAGAGTTGGACACGACTGAACGACTGAACAACAACAACAACAACAGGGTTCTCCTTAGCCAAGTCATAGAACAGCTATACAGATCTGTTGATGATGAGCAAAGGGTGTGGGCCAAACGAAGGAAGCTGATTGGACACGACTAAACAACTAAACAACAACAACAAATAATGCCTATCATCTCCATGTAGGGATTGAAAAAACTTTTGTATGAACCCTGGAGAGTCAATTCTAGTCACTTTTGACAATACTGAGCAACATGAATTGATGGAGTGCCTGTATACAAAGCAGCTTCCAATGTCCTTAAGATAAGGAGGCAGTAACCACTCAGCCTTTTCTTTCATCTTGAGTTGAAGGGAAAATGCATTAGTAGAGTATCAAGAGGATCCCATCAGATTTAACACTGAATTAGTTGTGATCTCGTATTCTAAGAAATAGACCCCGATACAATGTCGTGCTGGAGCCATTGCCAAAAATATCTCAATTGTGTTTACAAACAGCCTTGACTAAATTGAGGTGTATCTGCCATTAACATCAGATGAGGCAAGTCAAGCACTTTCCTGAAAGCCAGCAATGGGAATCGTAGAATTGTAGAGTTGGAAGGGAACCTGAGGGTCATCTAGTCCAACCCCCTGCAATGCAGGAATCTCAGCCAAAGCATCCATGGCAGATGACCATCCAAACTTCCAAGGAAGGAGATTTCCACCACCTTCCATCCCACTGTTGAACAGCTCTTAATGTCGGGAAGTTCTTCCTGATGTTTATTTGGAATCTCCTTTCTTGTAATTTGAATCCACTGGTTTGGGTCTTAGCCTCCGGAGCAGGAGAAAACAAGCTTGCTCCATCTTCCATGGGGTAGTCCTTGAGATAACCCTAACAAGAGTCATCTAATGCAGTGTTTTTCAACCTTTTTTGGGCAAAGGCACACTTGTTTCATGAAAAAAATCATGAGGCACACCACCATTAGAAAATGTTAAAAAAATTAACTCTGTGCCTATATTGACTATATATAAAGTAATTCTCTTGAATAGGAATCAAATAAACAAATTTTTCCTACGGCACACCAGGCAACATCTGGTTGAAAAACACTGATCTAATGCAACCGCCTGTGATACAGGGAAACTGAAGAAGACCTTCAACGCCAACCACAATTGGTCCACCAAGTCGAGTAGACATTGTTTTCCAAATTGCGCTACTGCACAGAGAGTGGGTCTCATACAAAGTCATCAGCATGCTATAATATCTTTTGGTGGTTAACGGCACTGGCAGCAGCTCGTGAGTCTGCAGATTTATTTGCATCTTTATTGCTCTCAAGCGCTAGGGCGATGCTGTTGCTCTATTTTGACTAAATAGGCCAAGAAAGATGTTGTGTAGTTTTCCTTGAGCGAAGAGAGATTATGTCCAATTACATGTTCGGTGCCTTCCCCTTCCCCACACACATATATACATCTGGCATCTCGCCTTTCTCCCAAATTATAGAGCCGCCCTGCAAGTTATTCAAAAGAGACATTAAAACGCAAATGAATATCATTTGCGCGAAATGGAGGAGAACATTGCAACTCAAGTCAGATGATTATTATTATTTTGTCTAGACAGGTTGAGAAGGGAAGAGCTTAAAGGAATTCTCACTCGCGCTCCAATCGGCCCTGCGCCTGCTCAGGAGAAGGAGCTCGGTTTACAGGGGCGTACCCAGGATCAAAACTAGGGGGGGGGGGCAAGCCATGATCGTTCAGGTTCAAAAACAAAAACAGCTTCAAAAAACAAAAAGAGCTTCAAAAAACAGAAAAAAACGTCCCCCCCCCCAAACAGAAAGCCCCAAATGGCTGAAAAACTCAGTTTCCCAGGATCCTCAGTCCTCGCAAAGGAACTACTCACCATGCAAGGGAACTCAGTTTGCCAAGCTCCCTTGCAACGATGATTCCCGGCAACGATGAATTCGCCCCCTGACACTGCCCAAGTCTCAGCCTGCGTCCCCATTTGACCAAGCAGGGTGCAGGCTAGGATCCGGTCTCTGATAGGCATGCCAGCTCTTTGTTGGCACGAGGGAGGGGGAAACAGCCGGCGCAACACACACACACACACACAGTGGCCAACTGCCTCAGCAAGAGCGGAAGAGCTCAATTGTTATTGAGATTTTGGGAGGGGGAGAAAGACCAGTCTTGAGCTTTTTTCCCTTTTAGGCTGCTGATAACCATTTAAATTTTTTTGTTTGTTTGTTTCTGGGGGGGACAGCTGCCCCCCCTGGGTACGCCCATGTCAGTTTAGGTTGTTGTTTTTTGCAGAGATTTTTTTTTTGCACAAGGGAAAATGTTTTTATACTGGCGACCACTTCGAGAGCATGACCTGGTGGGTGAATTTCATTCGGATTGAGCATATGCTAAGCAGATCGAGATGATCTGTGCTGAAAAGGGAGTCTGTGGGTGCCTCTGGTGGATTATGGAACCGGAGGACAGATTGGGAGACAGGTGATGGAAAAGACTTCTGGAGATACGCTGCCAGTCAGAATAATGGCAACGCCAAGTTAGATGGAGAAATACTTGGACTTAGTATAAGGCAGATTCCCCTATTTGTTGTGTGTTCAAGGGAGAATGTATTTAACGAAGAGGGGACAGCAGGAGAGCTACTCCCCAGTGAAGAAAGCTTGCAGTGTTTGGGACTTTTTAGTTTAAAGAAAAGGCAATAAAGAGGAAGACACGGTAGAAGTATTAAATAGTGGGTGGACATAGCAGACGACACAGTGATTCTCCAAGCAGCTCTTGTTTATTCTCAGGCTGGAACAGAAGTGAGCTGAAGGGCTCAGCAGCCTGCTTATATAGAACTCGGCTACAAGCAACAGCAACAACTTTCTGTAGTTACCCAATCCCTGAACGTCACTTTTCAATCCCTCATTTGCATGAGCGGACCTGAGTGAGAACTGCAGCAGAATGAACTATATACACACACACACCCCTAGTGGCCTAGGGTGAGAACTTCAATACATAACAAGAAGTTTGTAAAATTGCACTTGGCATGGAGAAAGTCGATAGGGAAAAGTCTTCCTCCCTCTCTCATAAGATGCTGGAAGATTCAGGAGAGATTAAAGGAATGACTTTTGCACACACAGTGCATAGTTCAGCTATGGAACTCCCTCCCCCAGGAGGCAGCGATGGTCACTAACCTTAAAAGAGGATTAGACAGATTCGGGGAGGAGAAGGCTAATTGATGGTTACTAGCGATGGCGGCTGTGCTGTGTCTCCACAGCTGGAGGCATCAATGCTTCTGAGTTTCCTTTGCTGGAAACCACAGGAGGGGAGAGGAGGGCTCTTGTGTTCAAAACCTCCTTGTTTCTTACAGGATTCTGGTTGGTCCCTGCGAGAACAGGATGCTGGACTAAATGGGCCATGGGCCTGATCCAGCAGGCTGTTCTTATGAGAGGGCTGTGGCCTTCATGCCCTGCTTGCAAGTATCTGGCAAGCTGATGTTGGAAAGAAGATGCTGGACTAAACGAACTGGTGTGAGACCCAGGCAGGTTTTCCTTCTGTTCTTGCGGGGGGGGGGGACAACCAAGGAATCCTGGGGATCTGAGGCAGGAAGAAGGTTGTTTTCTGCTGCTCCAGAGAAGTGGACACGGGGCAATGGATTCAAAGTACAAGAAAGAAGATTCCACCTAAACATTAGGAAGAACTTCCTGACAGTGAGAGCTGTTGGACAGTGGGATTTGCTGCCAAGGAGTGTGGTGGAGTCTCCTTATTTGGAGGTCTTTAAGCAGAGGCTTGACAGCCATCTGTCAGGAATGCTTTGATGGTGTTTCCTGCTTGGCAGGGGGTTGGACTGGATGGCCCTTGTGGTCTCTTCCAACTCTAGGATTCTATGATTCATTGTGCAAAAACAGTGGTCAAGCAGCTAAGTCTCTAAGAGCTTGTTTTTAGGGTTAACTGCAGGCAGGGAGGGGGAATTGAGGGAACTTGGATGCTTTTGCATTCTGTCACTCATTTTTCAAATCCTTCTTGAAAACAAGGAAGCCACCCTTTCCCCCCATAAACCACAATCCCTTACTCCTGGAATGGGTGACTTGCGTTCGGCCTAATTTCATGCAACCCTTGGCTTAATTTCAAGTGGGTTAGGGGGAGATCACAGTGAGGGGGGCACAGTGGGGAGAGAGCTGAGATTGATGCAGTGATGGAAAGGGGGGGAGGGTCCACTTTGCCCCATATATCCCTGCATTCTGCAGACGGCACAATCTGATGTGCCCCGGAGATGTGACTAGTATATACCAGAAATCGGACTTTTAGTATTGCAGCTCCAGCCCCCTGGAATGAGCTACCAACTGAAATCAGACAATCGTTGAGCTTCTGGGTATTTAAGTGGCTGTTGCAGATTATTTTCCAAAGAAGTATTTTCCTGAACTTTGTGTGACACAGTCATTTTATGGAATAATAATTGTGCAATTGTTGCTTTTTTATTGCTTTTGCGTGGACAGGCGGAATCCCCCAAACCCCAGGTGACCCCTGAGCGGAATAATGACACAAGACAACATGCTATGGGGTTAAAATTGGCCACAACTTTATTAAGATTCAGATGTAGGGAGACCTTGGCTCAGGCATTGGGCGTTTATCCTTCCCAGCCCCCCAGCAGGGGATCTGGGAAACTGCAGGGTTATCCAGAATGTGTGGGGATTGGGCTGGCTCTGGAGAACATATTTTCAAGCAGAGAGCCCCCCCCCCCCCGTTCGCCGTCACTGGAGGGGGAGGGCAATGACAACCTCTTGACGTATGGTCAATGCCTCCCCCCTAGACCCCTTTAACGGGAACCCTGGTATCTCAGCCGCACTGGGGGTGTGGAGTCACCGCCCCACGCCCCTCCCCCATTTAGGAAGATGACTAAAGGATTCTGCCCAAGGCCTGAAATGGCCAAAGTTGTGACATTTTGCTATGGGAAAGGTGAAACCTGCCAATGCAGGGAAATTCCTTTCCAGCCCTTCAACAGCGGCCTTGACATAGCGGCGCCTGCGTACCTGTAGAGAAGAGGTTAACCTGCAAAATTAAGAGTTACTTGAGGGAGTGGAGGGTGGGAGAAGCTCTGGAGCCCTGCTGCCGTTTCCCCAGGTAAGCTACACCTTTTATTGTGTGGGCTGGGTGGTCCCTCCCCTTACCTGGCCAATCCCCCTGGCAATGTGGGGACTCTCCCTCATTGGAGGTTTTTAAGCAGAGGTTGGATCACGACCTGTCATGGATGCTTTAGCTGAGATTCCCGCAGTGCAGGGGGTTGGACTAGATGACCCTCGGGTCCCCTTCCAAGTCCACAATTCTACGGTTCTGTGGTTTTAACACAAACGCTGGGAGTAAGAAGCCAAACAAGTGGGAAGGAGATCAGCTTTCAGCACATACTGGGGGCGTTATTAAATCTACACATCCTATTCATTCATACTCTGTTTGCCTCCAGATTATTGATGAGCAGGTTATCTCCCTACTGTGGCTTTGTACTCCTACATTTCAGTGTTGATGGCAGGAAACAAGCCAGGTGGGTCTCCTCGCCCTGCAGCAGGTACTGGCAGGCCGGGCACATGCCGCCTGCTGCTTACACAGTGGGTTGAAGTAGCTCTTCATCCAGATGGGGCTTCCTGCCACCTGCCCGTCAAGGAGGCTCCCTCGAAAGGGCCAGATAAGGATCCTTGGGGGGAGCATCAATCTCGCGAAAGGACAGAAAGGAGCCACAGCGCAAACAGTTGGAGAGGGAGACCTTCCCCACTAACCAGCTGGCGCGATGGCACTCCAAAGCCATCTGCACAACTCTCTGTGTGTTCCGGCGCTTGAGATCCTGAACTGTCACATAACTGGCTTCCAGATCTGCCAGCCTAGCTAGCCACTCATATGGTCCGAAGTGGGAAGATGAGCTCCCGGTGGCCTGCCAGCCAAAGGGAGCTCCAGGTTTGCTTCTCGTGCTCTTTGAGTGTGTTTCCTGCAACAGGTCCTTGGCTGTGTTAGCCACTGTGAGAACAGGATGTTGTTTTCTGCTGCTCCAGAGAAGCGGACACGGGGCAATGGATTCAAACTACAAGAAAGAAGATTCCACTTAAACATTAGGAAGAACTTCCTGACAGTAAGAGCTGTTGGACAGTGGGATTTGCTGCCAAGGAGTGTGGTGGAGTCTCCTTCTTTGGAGGTCTTTAAGCAGAGGCTTGACAGCCATCTGTCAGGAATGCTTTGATGGTGTTTCCTGCTTGGCAGGGGGTTGGACTGGATGGCCCTTGTGGTCTCTTCCAACTCTAGGATTCTGTGATTCTAGGATGCTAGGCAAATGGGCCGCTGGTATGATCCGGGCAACTCTTGCATTCTTACGGTATCATGGTCCTAATAGCCCTTGGCAGATTTAGCCTCCATTAGAATCTGACTTAAATCCCCTTTAAAAAGGATCTAAGCTGGGGACTGTATTTGCATATTATTATTATTATTATTATTATTATTATTATTATTATTATGCGGCCCTATACCCGCAGGTGTTGGAGTGGTACACAAGATAAAATCCAATGTGAAAGCTCTCCTTCTTTGCAGGTTTTTTAGCCGAGGTTGTGGGATGTGGTCAGCGGTTCGAATCCCCACGACGGGGTGAGCTCCCGTTTCTCGGTCCCAGCTCCTGCCCACCTAGCAGTTCGAAAGCACGTCAAAGTGCAAGTAGATAAATAGGTACCGCTCCGGCGGGAAGGTAAACGGCGTTTCCGTGCGCTGCTCGGTTCGCCAGAAGCAGCTTAGTCATGCTGGCCACATGAGCCGGAAGCTGTACGCTGGCTCCCTCGGCCTATAGAGCAAGATGAGCGCGCAACCCAAGAGTCGTCCGCGACTGGACCTAATGGTCAGGGGTACCTCTACCTTTAAGCAGAGGTTGGATGGCCATCTGTCATTGATGCTTTAGCTGAGATTCCAGCAATGCAGGGGGTTGGAATATAGGATCCTTGGTGTCCCTTCCAACTCTATGATTCTATGTAAACACAAAATATATAATAAAAATATAAACAAGAACAACCCAATAATACCCCCTTCCAAACTCAATTTAAAAGGGCATTGGACGTCAGTCAACCCAAGGCCTGGTTAAAGAGGAATGCCTGGCGCCTAAAGGTGTCTAATGAAGGCACCAGCCAGACCTCCCTGGGAAGAGCATTCCACAAATGGGGAGCCACTGCAGAGAAGGCCCTGTTCTTGTGTTGCCACCCTCCAGAAGTGAGCTATTCCTTGTGTGAACAAGGGTTTCCTCCTGAGCCTAAGGCAGGGGGAATTGGTTCAGTTCTCCTTTTGATGTGAACCTGCTGCATTTTTGCCTCTTGAATCAATACCTGAAGGGGAAATGCATCAATCCTTTGAAATCTGCACCTCTTCAAGTTTTGCACTGTGGTTCCAGAGCCAAGGAATATATACAGAAGCGTCCATTGTAGTTAATATACTGCTTAACGCCAAACTTGGCTTCTGAAAACGAGCCTAGAATTGCATGTACCAACAAGAATATCATACAGAAATTCATTATTTTGGGTGGAATTGCTTACCTAAAAAAAATAAAATGCTTGAATGTATTAGGCAAAATTGTGGAGTCGGCTAAATGCACCGTCACGAGGACTTTTGTAAAATAAAAGTATCCCAACTAATGCAAAATAGAAAATTCTTTCCAGTAGCACCTTAGAGACCAACTGAGTTTGTTTTTGATGTGAGCTTTCGTGTGCATGCACACTTCTTCAGATACCTTTCCAGTAGCACCTTAGAGACCAACTGAGTTTGTTCTTGGTATGAGCTTTCGTGTGCATGCACACGAAAGCTCATACCAAGAACAAACTCAGTTGGTCTCTAAGGTGCTACTGGAAAGAATTTTCTATTTTGTTTCGACTATGGCAGACCAACACGGCTACCCACCTGTAACTCCAACTAATGCAGAACTTGTGCAAGCTGAATAAATAAGTTGGGGTGGGGGCGAACTGAGAGAAGTCACAGAATGTCAGTCTTGTCCATCTCTACTTGACCAGACAGTTAATCAGTTTGACACACAACGTATAAGTCCTTGAGTCAGAGGTGGCCTCATTCTGTGTCTCACCAGGGCTCCAACCAGCCTCCACAGTCTGCTGTCAGACTGGAAGAGAAACAGCAGGACTTCTACTGCATGCACTCCCTAAGGCACAATCCAAGGCCCAGTCAGTTTCCGGGAGCCTGGAAGTCTATTTTGATGAATAAACTGACTCTTTAATGGGCTGTCAGTTCGACAAAGCAGTAATGGCTGCACGGCAGCTAAGGCCCATTGCTTAGTGGGGAGAAAAACATTTTTCCCATCCGCTTTCTCCATGCCATACATAGTTGTGCAAACTTCTACCATGTCACCTCTTTCTCACCTTTTCACTAAACTAAGAAGTCCCAAATGCTGCAACCTTTCCTCCAACCCCTTGATCATTGGGCTGACGTTTTCTGATCTCTTTCCAACTTTGAAGTATCCTTTTTGAGGCGAGCCAATCGTGCACACTGCTCCAAAAGCAGTTGCACCATAGAGTTGTATAATCGCATTGTAATATCAGCTGTTTTATATTCAACAATATGTAGCGTGGAATGTGGCATTTTTGCACATAGGCTCCCATCGCCAGAGCTGAAGCACAATCCCAGACCCTCCAAGCATCCCTGCTTTCCAGGGACAGTCCCAGATTTAGAGAAGCCGTCCTGGTTTCTCCTCTGATCCCAGAATGTCCCACTTTTCCTTAAAGGTAAAGGCAGCCCTGTTTAGGGAAGTTTTTAATTTGTGACTTTGTATTGTATTTTGGTATTTGTTGGAGGCCGCCCAGAGTGGCTGGGGAGACCCGGCCAGATGGGCGGGGTATAAATAATAAATTATTATTATTATAAGGTAAAGGGACCCCTGACCATTAGGTCCAGTCGCGGACGACTCTGGGGTTGCGCCACTCATCTCGCTTTATTAGCCGAGGGAGCCGGCGTACAGCTTCTGGGTCATGTGGCCAGCATAGAATCATAGAATCCTAGAGTTGGAAGAGACCCCAAGGGCCATCCAGTCCAACCCCCTGCCAAGCAGGAAACACCATCAAAGCATTTCTGACAGATGGCTGTCAAGCCTCTGCTTAAAGACCTCCAAAGAAGGAGACTCCACCACACTCCTTGGTAGCAAATTCCACTGCCGAACAGCTCTCACTGTCAGGAAGCTCTTCCTAATGTTTAGGTGGAATCTTCTTTCATGTAGTTTGAATCCATTGCCCCGTGTCCGCTTCTCTGGAGCAGCAGAAAACAACCTTTCCCCCTCCTCTATATGACATCCTTTTATATATTTGAACATGGCTATCATATCACCCCTTAACCTTCTCTTCTCCAGGCTAAACATACCCAGCTCCCTAAGCCGTTCCTCATAAGGCATTGTTTCCAGGCCTTTGACCATTTTGGTTGCCCTCTTCTGGACCAGAGCAGCGCACGGAAACACCGTTTACCTTCCCGCCAGAGAGGTATCTATTTATCTGCTTGCACTTTGATGTGCTTTCGAACTGCTAGGTGGGCAGGAGCTGGGACCGAGCAACGGGAGCTCACCCCGTCGCAAGGATTCAAACCGCCAACCTTCTGATCGGCAAGCCCTAGGCTCTGTGGTTTAGACCACAGCGCCACCCGCATCCCTCACTTTTCCTTAGGATGTCCCTATTTTCATTGGAGAAAGGTTGGGAAGTATAGAGTTATGTGACCCTCAAGCCAAGGACATAAGTAACTCTACAACCTTCAGAAGACACCCCCAGGCAGCCTGGTATAGGGAAGTTTTCAAATGTTTAATGTTCTGTTATGTTTTTAGTGGTACCTTGGTTCTCAATTGCCTTGGTTCTCAAATGCCAAAAACCCCAAAAGTACTGGTAAGTGTTTTCAAACGTTTTTTCAGAAGCTGAACATCTGGTGCGGCTGTTGGCCATTGTTTCCGGGGCACCTGCAACAATCAGAAGCTGCGCCTTGGTTTTCAAACATTTCGGAAGTCAATGGATTAAGTTTGGCGCTTTTGTTCTTGCTAGTTATTTTGCTTTTCGGCTTTTCTGGTTAATTTGTTTTTGTGACAGTGTGGAACGCAACTCAGCTACTGATTGATTGATTGTGTGACTGCAGAAACGGATAAAAGCCCCCCATCCAAACGACGACTATCATCAGTGCAGGTAAGGAAAAAAATAATAATTTTAATTTTTCTCATCTACAATACTGTCTTATTTATTTTATAGTACAGTACATTGATTATTGCTTTCATTTTATGGATCAACTGTCTCGTTAGATTCTAAAATTCATGTTAAATTGCTGTTTTAGGGGTTGTTTTTAAAAGTCTGGAATGGATTAACCCATTTTGCATTACTTTCTATGGGAAAGCGTGCCTTGGTTTTGGAACGCTTTGGTTTTGGAACGGACTTCCGGAACGGATTAAATTTGAGAACCAAGGTGCCACTGTATGTTGGAAGCTGCCCAGAGTGGCTGGGGCAACACATTCAGATGGGCAGGATATAAATGTTGTTGTTGTTGTTGTTGTTGTTGTTGTTGTTGTTGTTGTTGTTGTTATCTGTACGTGAAGCCAGGCATCCTGGTCCAGCCTTCAGCTGCAGAGACAGAGAAACTCTCCCGCAACCTGATTCATGCCTGCGTTGTGTTAGTTCTTCTTCCGGTGTTGTCACTTTGCAAATTTGCAAAAAGGAAAAAACAAAAAAAAACTGCACAACACACAGAACTCATCCGCACTCCTTGATTTGCTGAGGGATTCAATAAGCGCATTGTCAAAACGAAAGCCAAACATGGTCTATCATCCAGCAATAAGACACAGCGACTTCGAGATAAGCCTATTTATCTCCCTGCAACTGCCACTCAATAATCATCATAATAAAAATAATGCTGGGTTATTATTTATAGATTGTTCTACGCCTGCAGCCATTGGGCACTTAATAATACATCAGTAAAATCAAAGTAATCCAGTGACTTTTAAGCAGGGAGGAAGAGGGGAGACACAAAGGGAAGCTTTTATTGTCTCAGGTTTGCTCCGGAGTGGCAGGGCCTCCAAACCGCTTGTTGTAGAGCTTGCCCAGTGATGCCTATGGGATTTCTCTAGAGGAAGCAGTTGTGCTCTGGATTGCAGAGCAGCCCCAACCCCCAGATCCCCAAATATAATAATAATAATAATAATAATAATAATAATAATAATAATAATAATATATTTATTTATACCCTGCCCTCTCTGGCCAGGGCCGGGCTCAGGGCAGCTAACACCAACTATAAATTACAATGAAACGTAATAGGGGGGAAAAATCAGTTAATTAAAATATGGGTTAAAATACAGCTTAAAACGCAAGACCATAAAGGGAGGAAACATGAGATATTCACCCGAGCCAGCTATCCATGCTGCTCCTACATAGGCCAGCAAAAAAAAGCCA
The DNA here is from genome assembly GCF_009819535.1 of Lacerta agilis. Lineage (NCBI taxonomy): Eukaryota > Metazoa > Chordata > Lepidosauria > Squamata > Lacertidae > Lacerta > Lacerta agilis. The sequence goes on from NC_046320.1 coordinate 69,858,467, forward strand.
AGGGAAAATTTATATACCAAATCCCATATAAGGGGTCAGAGTGAGTCTAAGCCAAAGGCCAGGTGGAACAGCTTCGTCTTGCAGACCCTGCAGGAAAGATGTCAAATCCCGCAGGGCCCTGGTCTCTTGTGACATAGTGTTCCGCCAAGTCGGGGCCACTGCTGAAAAGGCCCTGGCCCTGGTTGAGACCAATCTAACCTCCTTGGGGCTTGGGATTTCCAAAGTGTTGTTATTTATGGACCTTAAGGTCCTCCGTGGGGCATACCAGGAGAGGCGGTCCTGTAGGTACGAGGGTCCTAGGCCGCATAGGCCTTTAAAGGTAAAAACCAGCACCTTAAACCTGACCCTGTACTCCACCGCCCACAGAAAATATCAAACCACCAGCTGAGAAAAGGGGCGTAGCGTGGTTTGCTGGTGCCCGGGGCGGGGCAAGTGTTGTGCTCTCCTGGTGGACTGGGCAGCGGTTAGTCCCTTCACCAACCAGCATCTTATCATGGGAGTCTCTCCTTGCAAATGAGTCCCAACCTGGGAACCGAGATAAGGCAGAGAAAATCGAAGCCGGGAGTGCCGCTGTGTCGCCTCACCTTCTGTTGTTGCGGCGAGACACTCAGGGCAACGCACGTGGCTCTGGCAGTGGTTCCTGCCTTCCTCTTCCTCCCTCCTCAGCTGGAGGTGGTGGCGCCCTCCCCCTCCAACCGTCTCGGGAAGCCCAGGGACAGGGCACCCGTGGGCGACCCTTTGCCAGCCATGAGGAGAAGAAGGAGCACACACCGCCCTAGCCCTGAAGGCCCCACCTAGGCGTGACTGACCTCCCTGTGGCTCCTGCCTTGATGAGAGAGCCTGGGCTCACAGCCCCCTTGCCCCCCCCCCCGCTATGCCACTGGCTGGGAAACATATAGGGAAAGGTCCCAGGGTGGAATTCATCGCAATAGAACAGTATAATGCAATATATGGACAGTAAATTGTTAAAACAACAATCGTGAATGAATAGAATCCTTTGCAGGAAACAATACGGTCTGAAAAGCCCCGGTGAAATACTTGCATTTGCATGTTTGGGGAAAATTCTCTGGAATAATGGAACTCGCAGGAGGAGAATGCTTTTATTTTTGGCACTGTCGTTATTTGGAAAGGGAATCTTTGCATGAGTTAATGCTTTATTATCCCTCAGCAGCTGTGCTGCAACTTTGTATTTTTGTCTGTGATTCTTTGTTTTCTGTTTTTCCCTTTTTTGTTTCGTTTGCACTTTGTTGTTAATAAATTAACAAAGAAAAGAAAAGAAAAGAAACCGCCCCAGTTTCTGATTTGATCCCACAATGTCCTGCTTTTCCTTAGGGCGTCCCTATTTTCAAATGTTGGTGGGTAGAGTTATGCGATCCCCGAGCCAAGGAAATAAGTAACTGTACAACCTTTGGAAGTTTTTTTTTATTGTTCAATGTTTTGTAATGTTTAGATATATGTTATAAGGCACCAGGGCCATCTTAAGTATATCCGGCGCCGTGGCTCAAAGATCCCTCTGCCGCCGCCCCGTTTCACCTTTTTACATACGTACATATCCTTTATTCGACCGATAGTCAGAAAGAAAAACATTTCTCAATACAAAATTATAAAACTAAAAACATCAGAGGGGTACACAAATAAAATGTTTCACCTTTTTACAGCGCTGCCGGCAGCTTTGTGGGGCTGGAGGAGAGGGGCAGCGGCTGGAGGGCGGCTCCTCCAGCGAGGAAGAGGCAGAGGTTCCAGGCGTGGCGCTGCTTCAGCGCAGCAGGCGAGGGCGCCACGCCCAGCCTCCGCCTCTTCCCTGACGCCCGTGCCGCGGTGGTCACAGCAGGCGGAGGCTCCTGGCGAGTTGCTGCTTTGGCGCAGCGGGCGAGGGCAGTGAGCTGATGCCGGGAGGCACCACGACCAGCCTCTGCCTCTTCCCAGGCTCCCTCCAGAACTTGGCACGAACTTGGCACCCTGGCTCCCCGCACCACTTGCCTCTATGGGCAAGATGCCCCTGGAAGCTTCCCACAGTGGCCGGGGCAACCCAGTCTGATGGGCAGGGTTATAAATATTATGATGACAACAAAGATGGTGATGGAACAGAACACCCTTATTTTCATCAGAGAAATGTTGGAGGGTATGCTTCTTGTGCATTTTTGTAGTGCTTCCACAAATGAAATTTCTCCCGAGCAAAGCCCATCTTTTAGAGAGGGCTGGCAGATGAGTCCCGATCCAAACTGTGTTCTTGCATTTCCACCAACCTGGGAGTTTCTTTGGAAGCTCTTGTAAAATGGTGCCTATCTCTCTCCTCCGCCTGCCCCCCACTTTTCCTTCCTCCTTTCCATTAACCATTTGAAAATAAAGGTTAGCTGTTCCACTCCCCAGGCTGCCATTACATCAAGGCTGAATGCTGAACCGGCAGACACAATGCATAAGTCAAGCAATTGCTCCTTAAAGACCAGAGCCAGCCCCCGCGGAAAACTATGAATAACACTTTCTAATGAGAAATGCAATTCGCTCCAAGCTTCTTCTTCTTCTTCTTTTCCATAAGTCTCTCCTGGCCTTCCCACCTATGGCTGGTCTCTCACAATGAAATACAGCTCTGCCCCCTCCACCTCCCGCTGCAGAGCTAATGCAGGGCTTGGGCAGAATATAATCCCTAATTTGAGAATTTAAGACAGCTGTAAGCTTTGTGGTAGCCCCACCATGCCTGAAAAAATCCACCCCTAATAGCCCTCCTTTTGAACTACACGCAAACCCCTCCAGAGCGCTGGTTTGATCACCGAGGAGGGCGCCGCAATCTGTCAAACAGAGACTCGGCCGTGCTTCCTGGCAGGATCAGGGCCTTTGTTGTTTAGTCGTTCAGTTGTGTCCGACTCTTTGTGACCCCATGGACCAGAGTACGCCAAGCACTCCTGTCTTCCACTGCCTCCCGCAGTTTGGCCAAACTCATGCCAGTCGCTTCGAGAACACTGTCCAACAACCTCATCCTCTGTCGTCCCCTTCTCCTTGTGCCCTCCATCTTTCCCAACACCAGGGTCTTTTCCAGGGAGTCTTCTCTTCTCATGAGGTGGCCAAAGTATTGGAGCCTCAACTTCAAGATCTGTCCTTCCAGTGAGCACTCAGGGCTGATTTCTTTAAGGGTGGATAAGTTTGATCTTTTTGCAGTCCATGGGACTCTCAAGAGTCTCCTCCAGCACCAGAATTCAAAAGCATCAATTCTTCGGCAATCAGTCTTCTTTATGGTCCAGCTCTCACTTCCATACATCACTACTGGGAAAATCATAGCTTTAACTATACGGACCTTTGTCGGAAAACTATACGGACCTTTGTCGGATCAGGGCCTAGCAGCAAGGAAAGCTCTAGGCGGAGAAGCAGGAGATGGGTGGTTGTAGATTTCTAGCAAGAACAGAAGATTATGAGAAGAGGCCGGGTGGATCAGGCCAATGGCGCCTTGAATTCAGCATCCTGTTCTCACCGGGGTTATAGAATCATAGAGCTGGAAGGGATCCTGTGGTTCACCTAGTCCAATTGCAATGCGGGAATCTCAACTAGATCATACCGTAGCTGTCAACCTTCCCTTTTTTTTGCGGGAATAGTACTGATAGGGGAATTTCCCGCAAAAAAAAAAGGGAAGGTTGACAGCTATGGATCATACCCTGTTGGGGAGAGCATGGTGCTGATAACGCAAAGTTTGCAGGTTCGATCCCCTTATGAGACAGCTGCATATTCCTGCATATGGAATAGGATTTCCCTATTTTCATCAGAGAAATGATGGATGGCATGTGATACGTCTCTGTCATCACACACATCCATGCACGCTGTTATGTATAAAATAAAAAGTCCTGAATGTTTTAAGACAGTGTGACTCTGAACACTAGTTGTGTGTAAAGTTAAAAAAAAAAAGGTAAAGGACTATGCAGTTGCAGTGCTCATCTCGCTTTTCAGGCCGAGGGAGCCGGCGTTTGTCCAGAGACAGCTTTCCTGGTCATGTGGCCAGCAGGACTAAACCGCTTCTGGCACAACGGGACACCGTGACGGAAGCCAGCGTGCATGGAAACGTTGTTTACCTTCCCGCCGCAGCGGTATCTATTTATCTACTTGCACTGGCGTGCTTTCGAACTGCTAGGTCGGCAGGAGCTAGGACAGAGTAACAGGAGCTTACTCCGTCTCTGGGATTCGAACCACCGACCTTCTGATCAGCAAACCCAAGAGGCTCAGTGGTTTAGACCACAGCGCCACTCGCTCCCAACGAGTTGTGTGTATGTTGCGTGGGGCTGGAGGCAATAGAGAACCACTCTTGTGGTCAGGACCCACTTCTGGGCACCTAAAAAACCTCTGACTACCCACTGAGTGAAACTGGGTGCCGGGTGAGATGGATGCTTGTCCTGGCTCAGTTGGCCTCTTAAGATCCACCCCCCCCCCCAAAAAAAGGGGGAAAGCATTAATGGCTAAAGTGATGTGCTTCAAAGCCTCCCGAAATGTCAGCAGGCAAAAGGGCAGTTGAAGAAGATTTCCTGTACTTAACAGTGGAGACTTCAACATCCCGCATTGCTTTTTGTCCTTCCCGATGAGTAGCGGGGAAAAAGAATAAATTATGCAAATTGAGAGCAATAATGCAAATTTGCTTATGCTGCATAATTTAGAGAAGATTGGCAATTCAGCTTTTCTTCACACAGAATTTGGGTTGCTTTGGTGCAAAACTGCCTTGCACTTTCCTGCAAAGCTTAGAAACGGGCTTGGGGTTCATCTGACCTAACTACCTCGCAGTCTAATATAGTGTGGTGTATGTCATGGGGGGTGGCCTTAGGGAGCAAATGCCCCCCCCTTTCCCAGACAAAGGTATTGTTCCCCTCCCTGCATTGCTAGAGCTCTGTGGTCCACTTTTCACATACCAATTATTACTGCATCATAAACCGGAAATTAAAATATCCCTGCAATAATAAGCATGCTTCCTTAAAAGTTGACTCCATCAAAATCTGTTTGTTGTTGTTGTTCAGTCGTTCAGTCATGCCCGACTCTTCGTGACCCCATGGACCAGAGCATGCCAGGCACGCCTATCCTTCACTGCTTCTCGTAGTTTGGCCAAACTCATGTTAGTAGCTTCGAGAACACTGTCCAACCATCTCATCCTCTGTCGTCCCCTTCTCCTTGTGCCCTCCATCTTTCCCAACATCAGGGTCTTTTCTAGGGAGTCTTCTCTTCTCATGAGGTGGCCAAAGTACTGGAGCCTCAACTTCAGGATCTGTCCTTCTAGTGAGCACTCAGGGCTGATTTCTTTGAGAATGGATAGGCTTGATCTTCTTGCAGTCCATGGGACTCTCAAGAGTCTCCTCCAGCACCATAATTCAAAAGCATCAATTCTTCGGCGATCAGCCTTCTTTATGGTCCAGCTCTCACTTCCATACATTACTACTGGGAAAACCATAGCTTTAACTATACGGACCTTTGTCGGCAAGGTGATGTCTTTGCTTTTTAAGATGCTGTCTAGGTTTGTCATTGCTTTTCTCCCAAGAAGCAGGCGTCTTCTAATTTCGTGACTGCTGTCACCATCTGCAGTGATCATGGAACCCAAGAAAGTGAAATCTCTCACTGCCTCCATTTCTTCCCCTTCTATTTGCCAGGAGGTGATGGGACCAGTGGCCATGATCTTAGTTTTTTTGATGTTGAGCTTCAGACCATATTTTGCTCTCTCCTCTTTCACCCTCATTAAAAGGTTCTTTAATTCCTCCTCACTTTCTGCCATCAAGGTAGTATCATCAGCATATCTGAGGTTGTTGATATTTTTCCGGCAATCTTAATTCCGGTTTGGGATTCATCCAGTCCAGCCTTTCGCATGATGAATTCTGCATATAAGTTAAATAAGCAGGGAGAGTAGGACTTACTAAAAGGGATATAATATTACACACCACCCCAATCTCTGACTCGTGCAAGAATCCATGATGCCTGTACTTCACCCAGGGTTTGTTTGCCTTGAAATGAATGTCGGCAGAGAAACTGTAAGCCTTATGAGGAATGGTCGAGAGAGTTGGGGACATTTAGCCTGGACAAGAGGAGATAATATAGCCATCTTCAAATATCTCAAGGGCTTTCACATGGAAGAGGAAATTTTCTCCAGCTCTGGAGGGTAGGACTCAAACCAAGGGCTTCAAGTTACAAGGAAGGAGATTCTGATTAAATACCGGGGAAATTTTCTGACAGTCCTTCTTCTTCTTTGGTGATCACTTGTAGCCAAGTAAGATTGTCTTCCATGAACACAAATTTAACAGTGTGCCCCTAAGTGACTGTGGAGGCCAATTCTGGATCCATAAGTCCTTCCGCAGTGGGGACATAGGTTTCGGGGCGAGAGTTGGTCACTGTGAGGGTTTACCAAGCGTGCCTTCCTCTTAGCACGTTTATCCCTTTTGTCCCAAGTTCGAACGTCTTCAAAAGCCCATCGGAGCACTCACAGGCCATTGTTTCCCAAATGTTGGTGTTTATACTACATTTCTAAAGATTTGCCTTGAGAGAGTTTTTAAACCTCTTTTGTTGACCACCAGCATTACGCTTTCCATTTTTAAGTTCGGAATAGAGTAGTTGCTTTGGAAGAAGATAATCAGGCATCCGCACAACATGACCAGTCCAACGAAGTTGATGTTGAAGAATCATTGCTTCGACACTGGCGATCTTTGTTTCTTCCAGTACACTGGTATTAGTTTTCCTGTCTTCCCAAGTGATGTGTTAATTTTTTCAGGGACACCATTGATGGAATCTTTTGAGTTGGAGATGGCGTTTATACCGTATATACGTGAGTATAAGCCGACTTTTTCAGCCCATTTTTTGGGCTGAAAAAGCCGCCCTCGGCTTATACTCAGGTGAAGCGGGCGGCTGCAAAGGGACAAGCGGCAAGAAAGGGATCCTTTCTTGCTGCTTGTCTCCCCTGCCCTGCCGATCCCCCATCTGTGCCTGCTCTCTGATCCCTCGTCCTGTGCCTGCTCTGTGCGAGGATCGCCTCCTCCTCCTCCTCCCGTCCCTTCTCCCCGAAGGGGAACAGAGGTAGCGACGGGGGCATCGGGAGCAGGACAAGATCACAAGGGCGCGCGAGCCGGCTCAGCCCCAGAGAGCCTGTTGCTTTTGCCCCCATCCCATCCCAGCCCAGTCCGCCATAGAAACTGCCCACCCTGAAACTACCCACCCCTGAAACCTTCCCAGAATCTGCTCCCTTAATTCCTCCCTGAATATGCCCCCTCCCCCTGAGCCCTCCCTGTAAAGAGACCCTTTCTTTCCAAGCCTTCCCTCTTAACCCCTGCCCATCCCAGCTCTGCCCACTGTAGAAACTGTGCTGAGACTCTATGATCCTGTGCCTGCTCTACCCCTGCCCATCCCAGCTCTGCCCACTGTAGAAACTGCGCTGAGACTCTGTGATCCTGTGCCTGCTCTACCCCTGCCCATCCCAGCTCTGCCCATTGTAGAAACTACGCTGAGACTCTATGATCCTGTGCCTGCTCTACCCCTGCCCATCCCAGCTCTGCCCACTGTAGAAACTGCGCTGAGACTCTATGATCCTGTGCCTGCTCTGCGCAACACATCAGGGAGGGAAAAGTGGGGAGAAAGTGCTCCTCGATGCTTTTCCTCTCCGATGCCTCGCACAGAGCAGTCACTGCTCTGTGCGAGGATCGCCTCCTCCTCCTCCTCCTCCTCCTCCCCCCCTCCCTTCTCCCCGAAGGGGAACAGAGGTAGCGACGGGGGCAGCGGGAGCAGGAGGAGGACAAGTATCGAGCAGGCACGCAAGCCGGCTCAGCCCCAGAGAGCCTGTTGTTTTTGCCCCCATCCCATCCCAGCTCAGTCCGCCATAGAAACTGCCCACCCTGAAACTATCAACCCCTGAAACCTTCCCAGAATCTGCTCCCTTAATTCCTCCCTGAATATGCCCCCTCCCCCTGAGCCCTCCCTGTAAAGAGACCCTTTCTTTCCAAGCCTTCCCTCTTAACCCCTTCCCCCATCCCAGCTCTGCCCACCCTAGAAACTACCCACCCTGAAACTTTCCCAGAATATGCCCCCTTGCCCTTGATGCCCTCCCTAAATATGCCCCAACCACCCCTGAAACCTTCCCAGAATCAACCCCCTTCCCCTTAATCCATTCCAGAATCTCCCCCCTTAATTCCTCCCTGAATATGCCCCCTCCCCCTGAGCCCTCCCTGTAAAGAGACCCTTTCTTTCCAAGCCTTCCCTCTTAACCCCTGCCCATCCCAGCTCTGCCCACCCTAGAAACTGCCCCCATCCCAGCTCTGCCCACCCTAGAAACTGCCCACCCTGAAACTTTCCCAGAATATGCCCCCTTGCCTCTCATGCCCTCCCTAAATATGCCCCACCCACCCTGAAACCTTCCCAGAATCTGCCCCCTTCCCCCTTAATCTATTCCAGAATCCCCCCTTAATTCCTCCCTGAATATGCCCCCTCCCCCTGAGCCCTCCCTGTAAAGAGACCCTTTCTTTCCAAGCCTTCCCTCTTAACCCCTGCCCATCCCAGCTCTGCCCACCCTAGAAACTGCCCACCCTGAAACTTTCCCAGAATATGCCCCCTTGCCTCTCATGCCCTCCCTAAATATGCCCCACCCACCCTGAAACCTTCCCAGAATCTGCCCCCTTCCCCCTTAATCCATTCCAGAATATTCCCCTTGCCCCCTGAAATGTACCCACAATATGCCCCCTTACCCCCTGAGCCCTCCCTGTAAGAGACCCTTTCTTTCCAAGCCTTTTATTGGTATTTATTTTTATTTTTGAAATTTACCAGTAGCTGCTGCATTTCCCACCCTCGGCTTATACTTAAGTCAATAAGTTTTCCCAGTTTTTTGTGGTCAAATTAGGTGCCTCGGCTTATATTTGCGTCGGCTTATACTCGCGTATATACGGTAAGTGGTCCATGTTTCACAAGCATCTAGTAAGGTTGGCAGTACAATAGCTTTGTAAATAAGGATTTTGGTTTCCCTGCGAATGTCCCGGTCCTCAAACGCTCTGCACTTCAATCGGGAGAAAGCCACACTCACAGAGCTCAGGCAATGCTGGATTTCGGCATCGATGTCAGCCCTAGTGGAAAGATAACTGCCTAGGTAGAAGAAGTGATGTTTGACAGTTGAAGGGATACCCTTCAAAAGTGGTAGACTCTTCTTCCTTGGAGGTTTTGTTGGCAGAGACCTGGTGTCCATCTGTCATGGATGCTTTAACTAAGATTCCTGCATTGCACGGGGTTGGACTGGATCCTCCGGCAATTCTATGAATCTATGCTGAGCATAAGATGGAGGGACTCACAGCATTAACACCCCCAACAAATTTTGGTTCTCGATTAGTCACAGCTTTGGATCTAGCACAGAGAAAGAAGGTCTCTGTCTCCAGTTCCCAGCCTGGTTATTATTCTCCTGCCTGGCAGCTAGGTGAGAGGGTGGGGGAAAGGCCCACTCATTAGCCTGGAGGGCACCGTCACAACTGTAACTCCTGCAACAGAGTTCATTTTTTTTATTATTATTATTTTTTGGAATGCTGATGAGGACACCGAAGTGGCCAGAGAAGGTCATTGTCGTACACAGAAACTTCTATGAGTAGTTCAGCAACCACCTCAAACCCTCAATGGCTACATGACCTCACTCAGGGCATGACTGACCCTCCAAACACGCAGCAACAGGGGTGTACCCAGGATCAAAACTGGGGGGGGGGGGCAAGCCATGGTCGTTCAGGTTCAAAAACAAAAACAGCTTCAAAAAAGAAAAACAGCTTCAAAAAACAAAAACAGCTTCAAAAAACAGAAAAACTTTCCCCCTCCCAAACAGAAAGCCCCAAATGGCTGAAAAACTCAGTTTCCCAGGATCCTCAGTCCTCGCAAAGGAACTACTCACTATGCAAGGGAACTCAGTTTCCCAAGCTCCCTTGCAATGATGAATCCCGGCAAATTCAGAAACTGTTCCTCTCTTGCCAGCACAATGTAGTGTGGATACAAAAAGCAGGCAGACGAGGAAGGATGAGAACCCAGGCTAAGACCATGGTCAGCCCTCGGATTCGCCCCCTGACACTGCCCAAGTCTCAGCCTGCATCCCCATTTGACCAAGCAGGGTGCAGGCTAGGATCCGGTCTCTGATAGGCATGCCAGCTCTTTGTCGGCATGAGGGAGGGGGAAACAGCTGGTGCAACACACACACACACACACAGTGGCCAGCTGTGCCTCGGCAAAAGGGCAAGAGCTCAATTGGTATTGAGATTTTGGGAGGGGGAGAAAGACCAGTCATTGAGCTTTTTTCAGGAGGAGAGCTTTTTTTTCCTTTTAGGCTGCCGATAACCATTTAATTATTATTTTTAGCTTCTGGGGGGGCAGCTGCTCCCCTGCTCCCCCTGGGTACGCCCATGCACAGCAATATGTCACCCCCTCCTTGCTGGCCCACCCCTTGCTTCTATGCCGAGTTCCGCTGCTGGCTGGCTTGCAGAGCCGGGGCATGGAGAGGGGCGGGCCAGCGAGGAGGGGCACCCCTCCTTGCTGGCCCATCCCTCTCCCTGCCCCAACTTGCGCTCCGCCAAGGGAGCCTGGCCGGGCAGCGGATTCGGGAGTCTTTGCAGCCCTCCCTCAGAGACTCCCGAAGCCGCCGCCCGGCACCCCAGGGACAGGGCACTGCGTGCATCATGACGTCATGATGCACACACGCACCACGTTGCTCCACCCCCAGGGGTGCCTCTTGACTTCTCGCCCCAGGCAGCCAAGGGGCTAAGAATGCCCCTGCCTGGGGTACCATCTGCTCACACCCCTTCAAGTCACAGTGAGTGTTTTGCGTCCCCCCATAATGCCTTGTGGCACCTCATTTGTATGCAAAGTGATACCTGGTGTGTACACGGACACCAAGTGGTACCCAGTGTGGATTTTTTTTTGTCCCCCCCATCCGCCCACACCCCTTCAAGTCACAGTGAGCGTTTTGCGTCCCCACACAATGCTTTGCGGCACCTCATTTGTATGCAAATGAGGTGTCGCAAAGCATTGTGGGGGGAACACAAAACACTCACTGTGACTTGAAGGGGTGTGGGCGGATGGGGGGGGACAAAAAAATCCATACCGGGTACCACTTTGGCTTGCTATGCCTCTGGCTGTAACTCTCCAACACCCCCAAAGGTGCACTCCTCCATTGTCTCCTGAGACTGACGGATGCTATCTAGCCAACCAACTAACCAGCTGCCTTCTACAAAGTGACACCATCCCAGTTGGGCACTGCCCAAAACTGGAACCATCCTGAGCAGCCAGGGGCACAGGCATTGCGTGGTGGGGGGCTACCAGGGCAATTGCCCCAGACACACGATTTTTTAAAGGGGTATACCTTTGCAGCTGCTGCCCTGACCGGAGGCATTCCCCATCCTGCCCATCCACTTCACTTGAGCAGAAGCTGGAAGAGGATGGGCCCTTGCATCCCCCACCAGCAGCGGAGGCGGGGAGATGGCGAGGCTCATGGCAGTGGTGGTGGCAGTACCCCAGCCGAAGTAGGTGTGCATGCATGTTCCACAGCTCTATCTGGCGGCAACGCTGCATGAAGGTGCTGGTTAAGCAGCACAATTCTTGCCTTAGGGAGTGCAATACTTTCCTTGCCCTGGTCGCTGGCAACCCACGCTATGCCACTAGACAGGCAGGGGGCTTGTTCTGCTTCCAGGCCGCCCTCTGCCACAGCCAGAGGCCACTCAGCCAAGACCACCCTACTGAGGACTCGCTTGGCATCTCCTCCTTGTTAGGCTCACGTCATGCTCTTAACTTTTTCCAAGAGACCGAAGGAATCTAAGACTCTGGCAATTATGAAATGGAGGCAACACGGACCTTTCCAAAAGGGAAGACAGCAGGGGGAATTAATGAGCGTGAAGGCAATCCAGTAATTAATTGATAAACGCCGCTGCGCAGCCTTCTGAAGAAAGGGAAGCCAACATGACTTATCTCACCAAAGGCAGAGGAGAATTTCTCTCGTCTTTCACCTTGTAGATAAGGACACAAAACTGGGATCCTTCAACTTTGAAGCTTAAGAGCGATCTGTAAGCTGAAGACAAAAGAAAAAGAGTGGGGGGGATGGAAACCATGTGCAGACGCACAAACTCTGCCACCGCCACATCCCTCCGCTCACGTGAAGGGAATGAATAATGCATGAGCCCGCTGAGAATGCTGCACCGACCATGTTGTTGTTGATTAAGTTGTAAGCTTCAAAGAGCTTCTGCAGGATTATAAAGTTATAACTGCTGCAAATATATATATATATATACATATAGGCGCCGCAGGCATGAAAGCTGGATGATGGGCATTTCAGCAGGTGAGCGAGATAAATCCATCCGGAAAGATGTGGGGGAAGGAAAAGAGGTTTGATGCTGCCTGTGTGGCAGCATGACTTTGGCACGGGAGGTGTCCTCATTTGGGATGTCTGGTGGCGTCTAGGAACATCTCAAGGGGCTAAATGAAGCAGAATCAGGTGGCTGGCTCACCTTTTTCCTGGTCCTGGCTATTCCGACCTCTCCAAGGTTTTGGGGTGCTACCTGCGCTCATTTGAACCAGGTGTCACAGCTAAAGCATCCCTGACAGATGTCCATCCAACCTCTGTTTAAAAAATGAAGGAGAGTCCAATGGAAAGTCTCCAATGAAGGAGAGGCTACCACTTTCCGAGGGAGTCTGTTCCAACAACAATCTTCTCCTTTCTCCTTTCTCCTTTCTCCTTTCTCCTTTCTCCTTTCTCCTTTCTCCTTTCTCCTTTCTCCTTCCTCCTTCCTCCTTCCTCCTCCTCCTGTTCTTTACCTGCCCTTCACCCTAAGGTCCAGGGTGGGATCCAACAATTAAAACACAAGATTAAAAACAGCTTAAAACAACGCAGAAGTGAGGTGGGTCCACCACAAAGTCACAGCTCATTGGACATCAATTTATTTTTATTTCTTTATTACCTGAATTTATACCAGCGATCCACAAGTTCCCTGGGCAGCTCTCAAGAGCAATAAAAGGACTATCCAAACTAGCACACTTCAGATTTATGGCATGGTGATCGTTTTAAGAAGGAGGCGGTGAAGTGCTGGATAGGGAAATCTCCAAGCAGGAATGGCATAAATTTGACCACCAAAGACCTGCAAAAATCTCTGTGCGAATGTTAAGAGGAAACGATTACAAATTGCTTTGTCGGTGGTATCCAGCATTTCACTGATGAAGCTAAATGTGCACTGGGTGTCAAGGCAAACGTCGGTGGTGTGGATCCTCGGGTGCAGGTATGAGTCACATTTGGTAGACATAGAACCATAGAATTTGTAGAGCTGGAAGGCACCATAAGAGTCATCTAGCCCAGCCCCCAGCAATGGGGGCCCAAAGTGGGTCTCGAACCCATGACCCTGACTGAGATTAAGAGCCTGGTGCTCTACTGACTGAGCTATCCTGCTGACTATTGATAAAGACCTATTGGGAAGAAGTGATCAGATAGATCACACTCATGACCTTGGGATCCATTCTACCATCCGTTAACCATTTTTCTGGCAGGGCCGCCTTACCCATAGGCGCTAGGGGTGCAGGGCACCCGGGCGCCAGGGTCTCAGAGTCACCAGGCCAAGAGTCCGGGGCCAAGATTTGGAGTCTGGGGAATGAAGAGCCATGCTAGCTGAGAGCCATGGCCAAGCAGAGCAGAGTCCGTCGGAGCGCCGCAGGCTTTTCTGCTGCGGGCGCTGAGGCAGCCGGCCGGCTCCACCCTCCTGCACGCCTGGGATAGGTGGGCTGTAGAGACGCCCGCCCAGCTCACGCACGCTGCTCACACGAGGCACACAGATTCCTTCCCAAAATGCTCTCCTCCCGCAGCGGCATGGAAGAGAGTTGCGTGACCCCTCCAAAAAGCCCCAAAACTTTGGGCTGCTCCCCCCCCCCAAAAAAATTAGAGGAGCTGGGCAGTTTTTTGCACCCCGGCGCCGCATAGGCTAAAGACGTCCCTGTTTCTGGGTTATCTAAATCAGGGATGGGGAACCAAAGGCACAGTGAGGCCCTTGTAAGCTCAGATCCAGCCCTTGACGCATAGGCCACCCCCCAGCCCTGATTTGCACCTTCCTTGAGTGTTTTTGCCTGGCAATAATATTGCCTTGAATGCTGGCAATGCCTCTTACTTGCTTGCCTAGATGGAGGATAGACTGGGGTGTATTTGTGGAAACTAGACTGCTGCACATGGGTAAAATTCACATTTGTTGCTCCACCAATTTCTGTTTTTGGCCCCGCCCACCTCTGACTGGCACATGGCCCTCCGGAGACTGTCTGGAAGGAATTCCGGCCCCCTGGGCTGTAAGCAGTTTCCAATCCCTGGTCTAGATGATCAAATAAAACCCAAAGAATTGATGAGGAATCTTGCCAGACTCTGCCCATCTGCGAAGAAGCTCGGAAACGGAAGAACAAGGTGTCACCTATGGGGAAAAAAGAACAGTTAGTTTGGAGATGAAAAGAAATTCAGTCACCTAAAGAGCTTGTCATACTGCATGATCTACTCTATATTTTGGAGATGTGATACTTTGCTGCTCATTTAGACCCCCCCCCCCCCAAGAATCATTTGTTGTTTAGTCGTTCAGTCGTGTCCGACTCTTCGTGACCCCATGGACCAGAGCACGCCAGGCACTCCTATCTTCCACTGCCTCCCACAGTTTGGTCAGACTCAAGTTGGTAGCTTCGAGAACACTGTCCAACCATCTCATCCTCTGTCGTCCCCTTCTCCTTGTGCCCTCCATCTTTCCCAACATCAGGGTCTTTTCCAGGGAGTCTTCTCTTCTCATGAGGTGGCCAAAGTACTAGAGCCTCAGCTTCAGGATCTGTCCTTCCAGTGAGCACTCAGGGCTGATTTCTTTAAGGATGGATAAGTTTGATCTTCTTGCAGTTCATGGGACTCTCAAGAGTCTCCTCCAGCACCATAATTCAAAAGCATCAATTCTTTGGCATTCAGTCTTCATTATAGTCCAGCTCTCACTTCCATACATTACTACTGGCAAAACCATAGCTTTAACTATGCCTACCCCTGGCCAAAATGGAGGAAGGAGGAAGGAATAAGATGAAGGGAAGGGTTGCTGGCTTCACCTCCTCACCTTGGCCTTCCATAATCCCAAGAACCTGGTCAAGTAGTGCTGGTTTTAGATTTTTATTTTTCTGTATTGATTTATTTACAGGACTGGTTTTAGGGTGCGTATTGTCTTGGGGTACCATGCTCCAGTAGATGCTGCACCTCTGGGTTATTTGTGGGGCCTGCCTGGTGTTTTTACATGAGTAGAATGTGTCCATTTATTAAAAATGCATCTCTGGGTTATTTGTGGGACATAGGAATTTGTGTCCCCCCCCCAAAAAAAATATAGTCTTCCCTACCACATGGTCTGAGGGACGGTGGACCGGCCCACGGCTGAAAAAGGTTGCTGACCCCTGATTTTGGCTTTCATCAGAATCCCTCAGACCTTCTCCTGAGGAGGAACCTCCAGTTTTGGGCCTCAGAAATGCATCCATCGGTTTTATCCAGACAGTTCTGATTCCCCTTCAAATTATGAGGAGGAAACTCTCTCTCAAGTTCCTTTCAGTTCCAGGGGAAATTTTATCCCAAAGTTTGACCTTGTGGGAGAGTTCGGTTTTTGTCCCATAGCCGAGCAGAGCAAAAACCAAGGGAGCGGGAGCTGGGAAACTGAGAGAGACACGGAGAACGAGGGGATCTCAAATAAATGGGGGGGGGGACGGGAAAGTCTCAAGGAAATTATATGCTCTGCCAAGATGAGAGAGAGGCTGAGGAGATGGGAGGGGAAGGGATGCAGAACAATGACAGCACTTAAACGGAGAGGAGGGTGGAGGGTCAGCTCTTTGGATTCGGCAAAAACACTTTAAAAATGGGATTCTGCTTGCGGACACCTCTGGAAGAGAGATGGATAAACTAATATTTGCAGACACTTCCTGGGTCATGCCCCCAACTGCAGCAGAAGCTGAGCTTTTGCCAAGCATCCCAATCTCCTTGCATTAGGGCGGATGTTGTGTGTGTGTGTGTGTGTGTGTGTGTGTGTGTGTGTGTGTGTTAAGGAATACTGTCAATAAACAGAATATCAATTCTAATTCCTGTTCAGTAATAGCCGCAAGGCTCATCCGCAGTTTTACTTGATTGTATTATGTACAGATTCATTCCTCCAGGATCTGAGAGCATTTCTTGTTGGCCCACAGCTGCGCCTTCCAAGAATCTGATTGTAACCTGCTGCATCGAAGCTAAGCAAAATCTCTCACTGGATTTCCTGAAAAATCTGGTGAGATCTGATTCTGCAGGCAAGATTGAATTTTCTCAAGGCACAGCCACGGAACAACAAGATAACTTCTCGGACCAGGGGGAATTAATAGGGGGGCTGTAAGATCGAAATACGGATCAAGCAAACATGTGAACGGACCCTTATTCAGGTTTTCTCCAGACGCTATGGAAAACCATCGGAGATGGTTGGACATTGTTCTCGAAGCAACTGGCATGAGTTTGGCCAAACAGCGGGAGGCAGTGAAAGATAGGCGTGCCTGGCATGCTCTGGTCCATGGGGTCACAAAGAGTCGGACAAGACTGAATGACTGAACAACAACAACAACAAATCATATCTCTTCTCAGTCTTGTCTCATCCAGGCTAAACATCCCCAACTCCCTCAACCATTCCTCGTAAGTCTCAGTTTCCAGACCCTAGATCATCTCAGTTGCCTTCCTCTGCACGCCTTCCAGGCTGTCAACATCCTTCTTCACTTGTGGTGTCCAGAATCAAGCATTGTTTGCCCACGTGAGAAAGCATAACTTTCCCGCCATGAGGGCTAGGAGCTTGTTTCCAAACGGAAGTTCTCAGGCCATGGAATCCTTCAGCGAAAGTCGTCTTTAAGACTGCGGCATGCGTTCTCCCAGCCCAGCTCTGCACAAAAGCAGCTGATGATGATCCAGCGAGGTTCGGCGCATCCCAGACACCGAAGCGAGCGTCCGATTTCCTTCCGAGAATACCAATTGTGATTATTATACGCTCTGCCAACATGACATCAAGATAATGGGGGCAGCTGATGGTTCTTTGGGTATCGCCTGTCACTTAACATTCCGCTACGTTTCTCTCCTGTCATTTCTGCCGCGCTAATGGCTCTCCTGCGATTGGCTACATCGCGTGACCCCAAGGATGTGCTGCGGGGTTTAATGGAAGGCTTTGTTTTAATAGAATCTAAATGACACCTCTCTGGTTAAGACAAGGAAGGAATTAGACAGGAGGAGAGTGGAACCTGTGCATGCCTCAGACATGTTTTTCTGAGCCCTCCGGAAAATAAAGGTGACCTCTTTGTCCTTCGGGAGAGATGCTTTGCCTCTGGAGATGAGGTGCCATCAAAGCCGAGGCGTTCTAGGGTGGGGGACGAGCATCGAAAAATTCCCATGTGTGTCGTTTCTTCTAAATTCCTTCGGTGGTTTTGCATTTCTGCAGCAAGAAGCCAGGCATTTTGGTTTGTGGTATAATCACAAAAATGTGCCTTCTCTGCAGATGAAAAGTGGGGAACAATCTAATACCTGGGAGTCATGAGTAGGAGCAAAATTCTCCTTGGTTGACAAGCTTGGTTGACAGAAGGGAGAGAAGAAGACATCGATTTCCATTACAGCCCAAATCGCTGTTTCTGTTCCTCCGCAGTTTGGCTTCGCTATTAGTCTCATTGGAGGAATTGATATAATTCATAAACTCACAGAATCATAGAGTTGGAAGAGATTTCAAGGGTCTTAAGGGTCAAACAAATGAAGCACCCATTAAAGATGGCCATCCAACCTCTGCTTGAAAGCTTCCAAGGAGAGTCCAGCACCTCCTGATGCAGTCTATTTCATGGTCAAACAGCTCTTACCATCCTAAAGTTCTTCCTGGTGTTTAGTTGAAATCTCCTTCCTTGTAACTTGAAGCCATTGGTTTGAGTCCTACCCTCCAGAGCAGGAGAAAACAAGCTTGCCCCATCTTCCATGTGATGGCCCTTAAAATATTTGAAGGTGCCTATCGTATCTGCTCTCAGTCTCCTCTTTCCCAGGCCAAACATACCCAACTCCCTCAACCATTCCTCATAAGGCTTCAACTCCAGACCCCTGATCATCTTGGTTGCCCTCCTCAGCACACGTTCCAGCTTGTCAATATCTTTTTTTAAAATTGCGGTGACCAGAACTGAGACACAGTATTCCAAGTGTGGGCTGACTTGCTCCTTTTAAAAAGTGCAGCCCAAAATTGTGTGAGATCCCGGCGGCCATTTTGGCCACTGTCCTCTCACAAGAAGAGAAGAAGAGTATAAGAGTTTGGATTTGATATCCCGCTTTATCACTAACTGAAGGAGTCTCAAAGCGGCTAACATTCTCCTTTCCCTTCCTCCCCCCACAACAAACACTCTGTGAGGTGAGTGGGGATGAGAGACTTCAAAGAAGTGTGACTAGCCCAAGGTCACCCAGCCGCTGCAAGTGGAGGAGCAGGGAAGCGAACCCAGTTCACCAGATTACGAGTCCACCGCTCTTAACCACTACACCACACTGGGAGAAAATGGGACGTCCCTTTTTTCCTGGGGTAGTTTGATGGGCATGGCATACATAGGCTGGTAGCTGTTGATAGTCTCGTCTTCCACGAATTTGTCTAAGCCTTTTTTTAAAGCTACCCAAGCTGCTGGTGGCTCATCGAAAGAATGGCAAACCGTCCCCGGTAATGAAGAGCACATTTTGAAAATTAATGAAGCAACGGCTTCCCAATTGATTGTTTGCGACTTCGGGCAGCGGGGCCGACAGCGTGTCTGAACCGATAAGTGGTTTTCCAGATGGCTGAGCGGTTCTTTGCGGCGGCCGTGATTTTGCCGTGCGACATCGCTACCGTCGAGGCCCACAGAAGTGATGGGGGGTGAGGTGAAGGTCGGGGAGGAAGGGAACGGAAAGGGCTTGCAAACTGTGCCGTTCATCAGCGCCTCTTCTGATTAAAGACCGCTGGGCGGCCTTTTCCTTCCTCTTGTTTAACTTGATTTCTTTCTGCTTCGTTCCAAGGGAGGCAGGAGAAAAATACAACTCTTTCCGAGCGAGCGCCAAAGATGGTCGAGACTTCTCCTCCCCCCCCCCTTTTTTTTCCACTCCCCCCACGGCCGTCATTAAAATGAAAAAGTAGCTGAGCGTGTGCGTGCGAGAGCGAAAGAGAGTGCCAATAAAACAGCAGGCTAAATGGCTCTGTAGAGACCAGGCTGAGCTTTACCTGTATATCTGTAATAGTAGAGTTCCCAGCTGAGAAACCATACAGGGAGGTAAAGACCCGTTTGCAGGCCAATCCTTAAGAGTTTGTGGGGCGAGGGGAGGAAATTGCTCCAGCGCTACCTGAATCCCGAACAATAACTCAACTCTCATCTTCCGGTGTTGGCTTTCCTTTATTTTCTTCCGGAGGGGAGGGTGGGAATCAAAAATAGAAGCTGTTATTGCAGCGTTCAGGCCCAGTGGAAAATGAGCCCATTTGCCAAATTATTGTTCATTTTATATCCATTAAGCCCAACCTAGTGTAGAAAAGCCCCACATGCGTACACCTTGGTGGGAGCCAAATTAAGGTCTCTGTTTTCATGCCAACAGCTGCAGCCACGTTCTTCCCACGGAGGGAGCCGACTCACCTCCAGGACGTGCTGCTTCAGGGCCGGCAGTGACACACAGGACCAGACTTACTTCCAAAGAAGCACAAAGCTATCTGCGCAGAAAGTTAGCATGCCATAAGAACTCAGGAAGAGCCTACTGGGTCAAAGCTCAGGACATGTCTAAGACAGCATTCGGTTCTCACATGGATGATAATAATAATAATAATAATAATAATAATAATAATAATAATAATAATAATAATAATAAATAATTTGTTTATCCATCCTTAAAGAAATGAGCCCTGAGTGTTCACTGGAAGGACAGATCCTGAAGTTGAGGCTCCAGTACTTTGGCCACCTCATGAGAAGAGAAGACTCCCTATGTTGGGAAAGATGGAGGGCACAAGGAGAAGGGGACGACAGAGGATGAGATGGTTGGACAGTGTTCTTGAAGGGACTACCACGAGTCTGACCAAACTGTGGGAGGCAGTGAAAGACAGGCGTGCCTGGCGTGCTCTGGTCCATGAGGTCACAAAGAGTCGGACACGACTGAACAACAACAACAAATAATAATAATAATAATTTATTATTTATACCCCGCCCCATGTGGCTGGGTTTCCCCAGCCACTCTGGGCGGCTTCCAACAAAAGATTAAAAATACATTAAAATATCAGTCATTAAAAACTTCCCTAAACAGGGCTGCCTTCAGATGTCTTCCAAAAGTCAGATACTGTAGTTGTTTATTTCCTTGATATCTGATGGGAGGACGTTCCACAGGGCAGGTGCCACTACCGAGAAGGCCCTCTGCCTGGTGCCCTGTAACCTCACTTCTCACAGCGAGGGAACCTCCAGAAGGCCCTCGGAGCTGGACCACTGTCATCACATACATAAACAGTACTTTCTTGTCCTTCGGTAATTCTTCTCCTATGTTTCTTATTATATCTAGTCTTGCATTGTAAGTCTGCTTTGAGACACTTTCATGCAAAAAAAGAGCAATGATCATAATCGTAATAAAGCTGAGATGATCCAGGGAATTATATTGGGTGAGCACTCCTTTGATTACTGTCTCCCAGGCTACCTGACTTTCCTAACTCAAGTGATGTTGACACAGCAGTTGATTGCAAACCCAATTTTACCGTGCAATGTAGTCAAGAGCTACTTTTCCAAGACCAGGTGGCCATGCTTGGCTAGCTGGTTGAAGGTGCGGACCTCAAAATACAGCAACAGCTGGCTTTGCCACTTTGGGGGTGCAGGAATATATTTGCAAAAAGCTTTGAGATCTTGATTAGCATGGATGGGTCTATCTCGGTAGTTTTGCCTGACAGACTAATGGGCAGTCGGGGACTTGACAAAGGAATATTAATGGTCCTTAATGATGAGGAATGCTTTCCTTAATGGCCTGGAAATCTCTCTCCCTTCTCTCCTGAATGTGGCATGTTCAGCGCTGCTGAGAGGGCCAAGAGAGAGACAGAGAGAGAGTTTGCAGCAAGTTGGAGCACCGATAAAAGTTTCTCAAACTTCTTTTAAACAACTCTGGGGGAAGTGGGTGTTAGCAAAGTCACTTAAATGATGCACATGGAGTCCAGAGATAAAAATAAGTCCTGATAATACAGTCGTACCTTGGTTGTCGGACACCCTGGAACTCGGACGTTTTGGCTCCCAAACGCCACAAACCAGGAAGTGGTTGCTCCGGTTTGCAAACTTTCTTTTGGAACCTGAACATTAAACGGGGCTTCTGCGGCTTCTGATTGGCTGCAGGAGCTTCCTGTAGTCAACCAGAAGCCGCGATTTGGTTTTTGAATGTTTTGGAAGTCGAATATGCTTCTGGAATGGATTCCGTTCGACTTTGAAGCTACGACTGTATGTTACTGAACAAAAACAGCAGTATAATTTGAGGAGCATCTTAAAAAGCAGAGACACCACCTTGCTGACAAAGGTCCGTATAGTTAAAGCTATGGTTTTCCCAGTAGTAATGTATGGAAGTGACAGCTGGACCTTAAAGAAGACTGATTGCCAAAGAATTGATGCTTTTGAATTATGGTGCTGGAGGAGACTCTTGAGAGTCCCATGGACTGCAAAAAGATCAAACCTATCCATCCTTTTTTTTAAAAAAAAAATTTTAAATAAACTTTATTTAGATTTAACAATTTCACAACAAATTTAAAAACCTTTCGTAGGTGCAAATACAAAGGAATAACAACAACCACAAAAGATAAAAAACAAACAAACAAACAAACAAAAACAAAAACAACAAAAATAGAAACCACAAAAAGTTGAAAAGGAGAAAGGAAAAAAAATAAAGAAAAAAGAGAAGGGAAAAAAAGGGTAAGACTAAGTGTATAGTCACGTAAGTAGCTTCTACCAAAAAGATCAAACATATCCATCCTTAAAGAAATCAGCCCTGAGTGCTCACTGGAAGGACAGATCCTGAAGTTGAGGCTCCAGTACTTTGGCCACCTCATGAGAAGAGAAGACTCCCTAGAAAAGACCCTGATGTTGGGAAAGATGGAGGGCACAAGGAGAAGGGGACGGCAGAGGATGAGATGGTTGGACAGTGTTCTCGAAGCGACTAGCATGAGTTTGGCCAAACTGCAGGAGGCAGTGAAAGATAGGCGTGCCTGGCGTGCTCTGGTCCATGGGGTCACGAAGAGTCGGACATGACTGAATGACTGAACAACAACAAGGAACAGAGAGGGTTTTGTCTCTTAGGGGCAGGTCTTGTTGAGAACAGGGTTGCATATACATCTAAGGGCTTGACCACACTTCAGCTGGGGCCATGTCTAAAAAACACGGGGCCAAGCGATTTCCCCCTTGCCCCTCTCCTTTCTGAGGGAAAACCCTCTCTTTAGTGATAGATCAGAACAAATGGCAATCTGGGGGAAACCCCAATTGCTCCAGCTGAGTGCTAAAGAGCAGTTTTCCCTGGGGGAAAGCAGAGGGACAAGGTGAAGTGTTGATAAGCCCCAAGACCTGAGGAGAAACACTCAGAACTACACAATCCATCAGAACATAAGTAACCTCCCTGAATATCATGACACTGCGAATGCAAGTTAGCTAAGATGCACACATAGAACAGTCTCAAATAAGTGTTGGAAGTGTATGCAGGTGGAAGGTGCCTATTTCCATACCTGATGGACTTGCAAAAAATAATAATAATAACAGGGCATTGGGAGATGATATACGAAGAACTGAAAAAGATGTTCAAAACAGATACCCTGCCAAAGCCAGCAGCATTTCTTTCGGGAGTATATGGAGCCGAGGTCCCACAAAAATCAGTAAAATTGTTTTAGTGTGCCAGCACGGCAGCCAGAATACTCTACTCACAAAAGTGGGAAACACCAGAAATCCCGACAAAAGAAGAACATGTGCTCAAGCTACTGGAGTACTCAGAAATGGTGGAACTCACAACTAAAATATGGAATCAGAAAGAGGAAACATACGTGGAAGAACGGAGACCCCTTTCAGTCTATATAAGAACACAATGCTAACCTGCCTCTCCGCCCCCCCCCCCTTTTAACACCGAGAGACGTTCAAATAGCCTTGTGCATACAGGCTGCTGCTACAGGTGTGGATTGGGGTAGTAGTCCCACACTGATGTCAGAAGGCGGATTAAAGCAAGAGGATTAAATCTGGAGCTGATGATATTTGTAATTCGAAACATCAGGAGGACACCAGATTGGCAAAGTCTTCTGTAGCTTCTCTTACTGCGAATAGCAATTCCCCTTGATAGAGGAAGAAGAGTTTGGATCTGATATCCCGCTTTATCACTACCCGAAGGAGTCTTAAAGCGGCTAACATTCTCCTTTCCCTTCCTCCCCCACAACAAACACTCTGTGAGGTGAGTGGGGCTGAGAGACTTCAGAGAAGTGTGACTAGCCCAAGGTCACCCAGCAGCTGCATGTGGAGGAGCAGGGAAGCGAACCCGGTTCCCCAGATTACGAGTCTGCCGCTCTTAACCACTACACCACACTGGCTCCCTTGATAGAAAATCCAGAATCTATTGCAGTCGTTAACAGTCGTCAACAGGTTTTCCACACCTATCAGCTGATCACCCATCTCCCACCACCCTTCTGAGTAATACCCCTCCCCACTCCCTCAATATATTTAAGGGTCTGGTGACTTCTGTTTCAGTGTATCTGAAGAAGTGTGCATGCACACGAAAGCTCATACCAAGAACAAACTTACTTAGTCTCTAAGGTGCTACTGGAAGGAATTTTTTATTTTATTCTGTTTTGACTATGGCAGACCAACATGGCTACCTACCTGTAACTCCCTTTCCACTAATTGACATGGGCCACAATTCACCAGGATGTTCGGCTGCTCCAGATCTCCTTCAAATGCAAAGGTTCCTTTTAACAGAGTGGGCACAAGAAAATACCAACATGGTTGGCTCCCAATAGCTCAGATCTGTCTCACCTCTGCCCCCAATCTAGCCCCTGGTGGGACATCCAACTTACCCTGAAGGTAACCCCATGTTGGATGTTTGTGCCCAATTACCTGTTGGGTGACTGCACACAGTCAGAAGTTCAGCAAAGCGATGAAACTTCCCACAGCAGACAAAGTGTAGCAGAGGTTGTTTTACTTAGTAAACACAAAACACCGTATACACACACTATACACCATGGGTAGGCAAACTAAGGCCCAGGGGCCGGGGCCGGCCCAATCGCCTTCTCAATCCGGCCCATGGACGATCCGAGAATCAGCATGTTTTTACATGAGTAGAATGTGTCCTTTTATTTAAAATGCATCTCTGGGTTATTTGTGGGGCCTGCCTGGTGTTTTATATGAGTAGAATGTGTGCTTTTATTTAAAATGCATCTCTGGGTTATTTGTGGGGCATAGGAATTCGTTCATATTTTCCCCCAAAAAATATAGTCCACAAGGTCTGAGGGACAGTGAACCGACCCCCTGCTGAAAAAGTTTGCTGACCCCTGCTATACACAGTTGCTTTTTTAAAAATAATAAAAGCTCCTTTCTCTGAGCCCAGAGAGGGTTTTCAGCTTTCAGAGACTTAAAGTTCTCGGTAAGTTCAAAGATGTCCTGAAACTTCAGTCTTCTGTTTCTTCTTCACAAGGCTTCCTAGTTCTGTCTCCAACAATCATTTCCCAACCATTCCTCCAACCTGGGGAATTGTGGCTGTCCTATCAGCAGTTTCATGTAGATGTTAAACAGCATAGGGGATCAAATTGAACCCTGAGGAACCCCGCATTGAAGGCTCCACGGGGTTGAGGGGCACATCCCCTCTGAAAACGACCATCCAAGTAGGAATGGAACCAGCACAAAGCGGTGTCACCTACCCCTAACTCACACAGCTGCCCCAGAAGAATATCTCAGTCGGTGGCATTGAAAGTCCCATTTGTGAAATGCTCTCCCCAAAGAGGATTGCCTGGCACCTTCATTGCGTGTCTTTAGGTGCCAGGCAAAACAAGGCCATTTGTTGTTAAACAATCCATGGTCTTTTAAATGTGGGAGGGAGGTTATTGGTTTTTGGTTTGGTTTGGTTTGGTTGGCTTTTGTTGGTTACATGTTGTAAACTGCCTGACTTGCGAATAAGGTCAATAGAGACAGTTTCAAATAGTATCAGAACAGTATCGTTTCACTTGTCCTAGAACTTTACCAAATGACAGGGTTTCTGGTCATGAGAGGCCAATCATTTATGATTTAATATAAAGAGGGCTTAGCTGTTCGAGCAGAAACCAGGTTGCCATAATCCTTGAGGCGCGACAGAACGTACACACCGAACCCTGCCCAGCGGACGCTTCAACCACGGTGGGGCCAGACGCTGGAGCCATTTATTCACAAAGAGCCACCATCAGAATGTTAGTTGGGCTCGGAACGAAACAAAGGACAACCATCAGCATGCCATTAACATGGCCTGTCCCAGGCAGGAACTCTGAAGTGCCCTTTGTCTTGCAAAGATGTATGTCCGGGAGGGGCCAGAGGAGGAACAGGACAGGTGTCAAGATGATCAGGTTTCTGCCTTGAACCCTCCTCCCTCAGTGCTGTTTCTATGACGATATTGATGTAACAGGTGACATAGGTTTAGGGGTGTATTCCGGTGGTGGGAAGTTGGGGTCGCCAGAAGCAAGGAGCTTCCATCTTCTTCTCCCTTTCTTCTGGGTGGGTGGAGGACCGGTCGCAACTGAAATCTTTTAAGATAAATAAAGACCAAGCCTCCTGGCTGCTCTTTTGCTCCAACTCCTTGGCTGTGCTTCATTTGTCCAAGTGAGCCCTCAGATTTCTCCTTTGTCAATATTCTCATTTTACATTTCAATGTTGTGAACCGCCCTGTGACCTTCGGAAGAAGGGCGGGATAGAAATTCAACAAATAAAAATAGAGCGAAAAATGAATAAATACATTTACCGCCACCATTCTCCGCAACGGAATGCTGCCATTGGAGATTCTGATACAGGCCAACACTACTCTGCACGGCAGCTGAGATAAGATACTCGGAAGCTGCAGCCTGGGAAAATAACCTTTCGTACCAACTTACAAAGAATTAACTCATTCCTTAACACCCAACACACTTGTTATCCTTGAGAAGCCTAACCCCTACAACTTGAGCAACGGGGAGAGGAAAGGTGGAAAAAGCCATTTCCTGCACAAATGCACTGAAAAAGAAGCTATGTGCTATTTCCCAAAACAAGATTTAGGGCCTTGTTCAGCCTGAGGTCTGCATTTCTGTCTGAGCAACGGACTCCCTTGGAAGGTAGCAGATTCTCTCTTTTTTTAATAAATGATTTTTATTATTTTTTAAACTATAAAAACTACAAAGAATAAAAAATAAATTCACATACATTCATCTGTTTTGGCAATCTCTGCCGTGACTTCCCTCAGACCTTTCAAATGGCTTTCAAAATTCTATCTTAATTCTATACTTCTTAATCTATCATTGCTTATAATATCATATGCATATTAATCACTATAAAATTCATAATTACAATAATATTTCTATGATTATCTACAAAACTTCTTGAAGTCCTATAAACATATTCAATTGAGAATTATTGTCTCTCAGATAGTTCATAAATTTAAACCAGTCTTTGATGAAGGAAGGTACCAGATTCTCCTTCCTCGGAGAGGTTGGATGACCATTTGTCATGGATGCTTTAGTTGTGATCCCTGCATTGCAGGGGGTGGACCGGATGACCCTCGGGGTCCCCTCCAACTCTGCGATTTTACAATCCTGAAGATGATAAGGAGGTAAAACTGTTTCACCCAGCAACCCTGCCATGCTCCGAACTTAATCGAGCCAAGGCGTTTCCGTTTCCCACATGTCTCACACATGCATGCACAGATACCTCATTCTGGCACCTTGCAGTGCTGTGAGTTGAAAGGCATTTATATCTTTGCAATTCTCCCCTTCCGCCTCCTGCTTCCCCCAAGTTAAGGAGACAAGGAAGAAGCTCGAGGCGATGTGGGGAGCGACAGCGGCGCTCCAGAGCCATATGTTTGGAGGGACGTCGTATATTTATGTATACACGTACAGGCCCGTCTTAGAGGGATCTGCCGCCCTGGCGCAGCGATCCCTCGGCGCCCCCAGCCTGCCGCCTCTCCGCCCGCCTCCCTCCCGCGCTGGCCGCCCCTCGGGAGGGGGGGTGGGCGAGCGGGGGATGAGAGGCGTGGCGTTGGAGCGGGCGCCCGCGCTCCGGCGGGCGGAGGATGAGGGGCGGGCGGACGGGCGCTCGCGCACCGGCGGGAGGGCGGGCTGCAAGCCGGCGGGGGCGGGCTGCAAGCCGGTCGCCCTCGCCTCCCAGAGCCCCAGCTGGAGTGCTGGAAGGTCGCGCAAAGCCCCGCGCCGCTTCAGCGCTCCAGCTGGGGCTCCGGGAGGCGAGGGCGGGCGGCTTACAGCCCGCCCGCCCGCCGGCGCGCGAGTGCCTGCCTGCCCATGGGGGGGGCGGGTTGGGGAGGGGGAGCCCGGTATGCCGGCGGGCTCACGGGGGCGCCCCTGGGGTGCCCTGCGCCCTGGCGCGCCGCGCCACCGGCCTCTATGGATGAGACGGCTCTGTAACACGTATATATTATGTGTGCCTGTTTCCCGTATATTACTTTGAAGGCATGAATAAACTCAAGCTGCGCTTTCAAATCCACCCCCTCCTCTTCTTCGGTTAATGGCAACCACTGGGGGTGCAGGAGCAGAGATTTTGCTGCCTTTGAAAGAAGCCTGGAAAGCAATTGCACTGTGTGGGAATTTTGGGCTGTTTTTTTTTTAAAAAAAAAAGATAAAAGATAAAAATTGATGAATGGATGAGACGCAGTTTCCTGCAGCAAATCTTTTCTCCATTACCACTTCCAAGCTCTCTGGACTCTTTTATAAGTGACTCTTTTTTTCCTCCCCTTACCTTGGTGGCAAAAAATAACAACCGGGGTCTGCAACCGAATTTTGCAGTATGCAGGGCCGTTGGAAGATTCAGGACAGATATCCCTGCATTGCAAGGGGTTGGACTAGATGGCTCTCGGGGTCCCTTCCAGCTCTACAATTCTATGATTCTATGAAGGACTTCTTCAAACATTGCATAGTTAAGCTATGGAACTCACTGCCACAAGAGGTAGTGACGACCACCAACTTGGATGGCTTTAATAGAGGAGTAGACAGGTTCATGGAAGAGAGGGTCATCCATGGATACGAGCCAGGATGGCTACGCTCTGCCTCCACAGTTGGAAGCAGTAACGCTTCCGGATACCAGAAAGGGCAGGAGTGAATGAACCCCACCAAGCCTGAACCAGATGCCAGCCTTTTGTCCACAAGCTTCCATGCCAGGACAATGACAGCGTGACCGCCAAGGAGCTGTGCAAATGTCTCACTTCACCTCAAGAAAGATACTGCAGAGTTGGGAAAAGCTCAGGAAAAGGGCAACCGAAATGATTCAGCGGCTGGAACAACTCAGCATTCAAGAACTTTCTGACAGTAAGAGCTTGTTTTTAAGAAGAGGTTGGGTGGCCATCTGTCATGGATACTTTAGTTGAGATGCCTGCTGTAACGAAACGGATCTAAGTTAGGGGATGTTCAGAAACCCACGGTGTTTTATGAGTTAATGGGCACCCCAGTTTGAGTGGCAGACATCCCATGGGAGGCGGGACATTCCGCTCTTTAAAAGGAGGGAGCAGCCGTTAGAGAGGGGAGTGGTGACTGGAAGAAGGAGGGCGTGGGGCCAGGATAGTGGTGGGTAGGTTAGGATAGGTTAGGATAGGTTGAAGATGTGTATATGATGCTGAAAGAAAGAGTTTACACTGTTATGAAACTAAGCTTATAAACCATTACTGAAACTGTTATGTTCTGAAAGAAATAAAGACTTCTTATTGTTGTGCTAAGAAAATATCGTCGTTCATTTGGTCCAGCGAGCTATGTATGCTCATGAGGAAGTGAACTCAGAGAAAGGACAAAACTGACCTGCAGGGTGATAGTTTGTGTCTTGGAGTTCCCTCAGGAGGGGCTAGCGGGCGGAAACCTTGGCATTGCCACAGAGTTGCTAAGAGGGCTTAGCTAACTGATATAGTGAAGGGATCTAATAAAGAGAGACCCCGAACTGTAGGCAAAGGAGAGGTTAACCCCTGAAGCCCAGAGCAGAGGATATAACTGGCCACGGCCGCTGGACAGGAAAACTCCCGTTACTAAGAGATTCCCAGATTATTAATAAAAGGGAATTGGCAGGGGGTTGGACTGGATGGCCCTTGTGGTCTCTTCCAACTCTATGATTCTATGATTCTATGACATCACAGACGGACCTCAGAGGGACAGGTGGGGTGGATTGAAATTTGACCCAGAACACCTGATTAGAAATTCACTTAGTAACAAGGGGAGAGTGTGAAGAGGAGGTTCGTCGCGCCTGCATTGCAGGGGGTTAACCTTCAGGGTCCCTTTCAACTCTATGAAAAACATTTTTGTGATAGAATGGAAAGAAGGAGAAGAAATATAGGTGAATAACAGAGACTTTAGGGAAGTTTTAAAACTGTGATGTTTTAAATGTATTTTAATATTTGATGGAAGCCTCCCAGAGTGGCTGGGGAGACCCAGCCAGATGGGCAGGGTACAAATAAATTATTATTATTATTATTATTATTATTATTATTATTATTATTATTATTATTATTATCATCATCATGCTTGCAGGTTTTCCCTTGGGGGCATATGGTTGCGTCCGCTGTGAGCACAGGATGCTGGACCAGATGGGCCATTGTCCTGACCCAGCAGGCTGCTCTTCCCAGAATCATAGAATTGTAGAGTTGGAAGGGACCCAAGGGTCATCTAGTCCAACCCCCTGCAACGCAGGAGTCTTTTGCCCAATGTGGGGCTCGAACCCAAAAACCTGAGATTAAGAATCCCATGCTCTCCAGACTGAGCTATCCCAGGGGGATAATATTCTTATTCTCTTAATTGAACCAGATAGCCTTCAGGTAAATGAAGATGTGTTATTTAGACATATCTACAACCTTAGTATGAGATGGAGGTGTTCACGGCATTAACAGCGATGAATGCCAGATTGCCACCATGTACCCAGCCTGCTCTTAAGAGTCACTCTTTGTTGGGCTTTTGGTTTTAACTGGAAAAGCCTCAAAACCAGTTTAGCACTTGGAGTGGTGTCCAGCTACGCTTCCTCTGCGTTTTCCTGCTTCTCCGGTGCTTTTGCAGAGTTTTTCAGACTTCTTACTTCTCCTTCTTGCGCAACGGTATGTGTGACTTTCGTGCCAGCAATAAATTCCACAACGTCTGGGTTGTTTCAAAGTAAGCCCGCTTCATTTACAAGCATATAAATCACGGAGCTTCTCCAGGAGATTCGGACGACATCTCCGCTCCGGTTCAGTCAAAAGTGAAAGTAAGACTGAACAAGAAATAAATGGTGCATCACATAAATCACATAGGCATTCGCATACAGCAGATACCCGGATGTTGTGACACATCTTTCTCCCTGTGGGAGGGGCGTACTGTTGAGCTTATTTAACCCTGAAAGCTCCAAACCTCACACTCTTAAGCTACTAGGGCAGCTTGCTGGCAGAGAGGGCTGGCCACATGAAAGAGAGGTTGGGTGGCCATCTCTCAGGGATTCTTTAGCTGTGATTCCTGCATTGCAGGGGGTTGGACTAGATGACCCTTGGTGGTCCCTTCCAGCTCTACGGTTCTATGATTCTATGATTTTTTGCTGCACTGCAGTGCCACCCCAGTAAATGGGCTGAAGGTGTACTGCAATGTTCAGTTCCAGCAAAATTAGGAGACTGGAAGAGCAGATCGGGCCTACTGCCTCTGGCCTGGCTCCTCAAGACTTTCTGGATGAAACGACCTAACTAGAGGGGTGTGAAGAGAGAGCTCTTTTTTTCCCTGTCTCCCAGGATGAACACAATGCCGATGTGAAAATCAGCCATGTTCCATCCCGCTGCAAGGGATATTACTACCCACAAGTGCTTTAAACCACAAACCACCAGTAAAAACAATACAAAACCAAACATGCATTGCATGGGGTTGGGCTAGGGTGGAATCTACACACCAATTAAAAAACGCTTTGAAAATGCTTTTTGGGGAAAAAAACATTTTGAAAAATATATTGAATTTGACATAAGCTCGCCATCGCCATCTAGTGTCACATTTGTATAATACACTTAAAACACACTTAAAACATTTTATTTACAGCTGTATGGCTGAGTCCTAGATAACCCTTGGGCTCCCTTCAAACTCTATAATTTGGTAACCAGTTGGTTCCCTCTTCCAGGTGACAGCCCTTCAGATATTTGAAGATGGCTCTCGTATCTCCTCTCAGTCTCCTCTTTTCCAGGCTAAACATACCCAACTCCTTCAATTGTACCTCATAATAAGTCTTGGTTTCCAGACCCTTGATCATCTTGGTCTTCCTCCTCTGCACACCTTCCAGTTTATCAATGTCTTCCTTAAACTAGAATGCCCAGAACTAGACACAATGCGTGGCCTTGAATATGTCCGTTTTGTGTCATTCTGGAAAAACAAAACTTTTTTGAGAGGAGGGGGGTTAGCCAGTGGCGTAGCGAGGGCGGGGCCCAGAGGGAGGGGCGCCCTGGGTTCCAGGGGAGGAAGGTGATACATGGGCTGGCCCGGAGCAAGGCCGCTCCGCCCCGCCCGCCCGCCAGCACTTCTATGGGGCTGCCGTGCGCGATCGGCGGATCGTGCAGCTGCTGAGTCCCTGCTGCTTTTCACTCATCGGCTCACAAGGTCGCCGTGGAAGCAGCAGAGCTGGCCCGGATAGAGTGCGCCTGCGTGAAATCCGGCACATGCTCACTCCGTTGCCGGGCCACCGCCGCTGCTACCGTGGCGACCTTGCAAGCTGCTGAGCGATCGGCGGCTTGTGGGGCTGCTGAACGCGAGCAGCGGGCATAAGGCTGTGCTGCTTTTCACGCACGGCAGCCCCACGAGCCACCGATCGCTCGGTGGCTCACAAGGTCTCCGTGGAAGCAGCGGTGATGGAGTGTGCATGCGTCGGATTTCGTGCATGCACACTCCGTCCTGACATTGCGCCGTGACATCACTGCACAACGTCACAATGCCCCACCCCCGGGGGATGGCTCTGTTGTCTGCCCTGGGTAGCGAGGAGGCTTCCTCCGTGCCTGGGGTTAGCATTGTTTTTATTTCAAGCTACCTATGGAGAGGTGCAAAGACAGGAGTGCCTGAGGTCACGAAGAGTTGGCCACGACTAAACAACAGCAAATGGAGAAGGGCACACCATAATTTGCACATCAGCGTAATGCTGGTGGTCACCAAAAGAGGTTCAAAGACTCTCTCAAGGCAAATCTTAAAAAAAAAATGTAGTACAGTGGTACCTCGGGTTACATACACTTCAGGTTACATACTCCGCTAACCCAGAAATAACACTTCAGGTTAAGAACTTTGCTTCAGGATAAGAACAGAAATCGTGCTCTGGCGGCGCAGCGGCAGCGGGAGGCCCCATTAGCTAAAGTGGGGCTTCAGGTTAAGAACAGTTTCAGGTTAAGAACGGACCTCCGGAACGAATTAAGTACGTAACCAGAGGCACCATTGTATAAATACAAACAACTGGGAAACACTGGCCTGCAAGCCCTCCAGTTGGAGAGCAGCCTTTACCAAAGGTGTCATGTACTTTGAAGTACATTCGAACTCAGGACGCAAGGGAGAAACGTGCTAAGAGGAAGGCACGCTTGGCAAACCCTCACCGTGATCAACTCCCACCCGGAAACCAATGTCCCCACTGTGAATGGACGTGTGGATCCAGAATTGGCCTCCATAGTCGCTTACGGACTCACTATTAAAACCGTGTCCATGGAAGACAATCTTACTCGGCTACGAGTGATCGCCAAAGAAGAAAGAAGAAGAATCTGCACCATCTTCTTTTCAACACTTGGGGCCTGATCCAGCCGGGCATTTGCACCACAAGACACAAACGCAACTGCCTCTATATTGCTGCGACACCCGCCTGCCAGCTCCTTGGCATTTTGTGCTGCTGCAGCTACAGCCGACCGCTGGGTGGAGGCCAGAAAGTGAACAATTGAAGGGTTGGGGGGGGGGGGGGGTTGGCAACAGCGCTGGTGGTAATTACTTAATTGCTTAAGCACTGATTAATAAGCAAAACTTGTCTTTGCAGCAACATACAAATCGCCTATAATGGGAAACCCAGGAAAAGACTCAGCAGGAGGGCTCCCCTTTATCTCTCTTTTTTTTAAAAAAGGGGGGGACTTGTTTATCAAGGAGCAGACAGGACAGACAGAGGAGGAGGAAGCAAAAGAGCGAAAGGCATAGAATTGTAGAGTGGGAAGGGACACCCAAGAGTCATCTAGTCCAACCCGCTGCAGGACATTGGGAGACAAGTCAAAGGAGACAAAATGGGGCAACACTGTCCCATCCTGACCCATTCCAGTCTACTCTACACTTGAGTTGTTTGTTTGTTTGTTTGTTTGTTTGTTTGTTTGTTTGTTTGTTTGTTGTTAATTATGTTGGGAGCTGCCCAGAGTGGTTGGGGAAACCTGGCCAGATGGGTGGGGTTTAAATAAATTATTATTATTATTATTATTATTATTATTATTATTATTATTATTATTATTATTATTGGTAGGGAACCTCCAGGACTCCTTCTTAAGACATTTTGACTCAGCCATGCCCACCTGCCAATCACCTGGGGGCAGGTGTGGGCAGGTAAAACCTTTGATCGGCCGAACTGGCACTGCTGTTGGTGCCACGTAATACTCGTTCTGCATTTGTAAAAACTCAGTCTTTTAATGTGGCAGCACTTTGGAACTATCTATTTAATCTTAACTTTTCGGAAGTTTTAAATTATTGCTAAGTTTCCTTGTTTCCCCAGGGTTTCTTTTTCTTTTAACAACCAATGGGTGTATAAATGCCAATAAATAAATAAATCCTCTGAAATAAATAAATAGACAGACAGATGGCTGGGTCAGGCCCAGAGGGGCTTCTGAGGCACCACCGATTGCTGATGGTCAGAGATTCCAGTCGGGCACTTTGACGTCCCCAACCATCGGTGGATTGCTGGGTCTTCAAAGCAACGTTTCCTCCAATTTCACAACAACATCAGCTGGTTGGGAGTCCCACCCTGCTGTCAAACTGAGCCCGTGGCGGGTAGCGGAGGCAAGGATCTGGCCTGATGGCTTATACCAAGGGTGGAGGATGAGATGTTGCCAGACTATACAGGGGCATAGCAAGGGGGTGTGGGGGCCGCTGCCCCGGGTTCTATAATGGAGGGGGTGACAAATTATCAAGGAACAATTTTTTGGGGAGGGGAATTGATTTTTTTTTGAATTTTTGATTTATTTATTTATTGAAAATGCCTGCTCCGAAGGTCTTATCTTACTATACTAGGGATTATATAGTTATATATGAAATTTCATGCATATTGGTTAATATCTTGACCCTCCTCCACCAAAATAGCTGTTCACTTGGCTGTTTTCCTATGTCATAAAGGCTGAAATTTCAGTACAGAGAAGACTTTACTGTTCCCAACCCCAACTCTGTGCAAAGAGTTGAGAGGAGAGGAGGGAGAACCCCACAAGCAGAGGCGTCTTAGTCATAGAGGCTAGTTCTGGAGGGCGCCAAGGAAGAGGAGGAGGCTGGATGCGGCGCCTCCTGGCATCAGCACACCACCCTTGTCTGCCTCCGCCATGCCATGCTGCACCCGGAGCCTCCTTCCTGCTGGAAGACCTGCCCTCCAGCCCCGCCAGCAGCGCCGCCCAGCCCGCCTCCATCAGCAGCCCTCTCCAGCCAAAGCGGAATACCTGGCTGCAAAGTTTGCACCAAGCCCTGTGCCCTCCTCACGTTTGCTGCGGAGTAAAGCGCCGCGCAAACACGCCGAGCCCACACGCCTCGCAGGAGCAGGCTGCATGGTTGCCTGCCACCCCCATCTCCCCAACGCAAGGGAGGAATTTGTGCTCTTGGCAACTCCAGACCCCCTTACTTCGGCGGGGGGCTCGTGAGCTGCTGCCTAACTTGCTAATCTTATCAACCCAGAGCCTCCGTTCCACGGGAGGAACCGCCCTCCAGCTGCTGCCCGCCCGGAGGGAAACGTGGGGGTGGGGGGCACAGGAGGGATCCTTGCACCACGGCGCCAGATGAGCTTAAGACGGGTATTCAAAAAAGGGTGAGAGGCTGCCAGCTCTGCAGGCGAGGGATGACCTAACTGGGCTTCTGAGCCCCATAGGGGTGCCGCAGAAAGAATGTAGTTGGGCAAGGGAGCCGTGGACCCAAAAAGGTTGGAAACCTCTGAAGTTGTGTATTGTGCCGTCCCCTAGTGGTAGACAGTTCAAGATCAGCACCTACATTTCATGCATGGGCAATAGGGCCCTTTGGCCCCTGTAAGGTTGGCTCTG
This sequence comes from Lacerta agilis, assembly GCF_009819535.1. Taxonomy (NCBI): domain Eukaryota; kingdom Metazoa; phylum Chordata; class Lepidosauria; order Squamata; family Lacertidae; genus Lacerta; species Lacerta agilis. The sequence continues at coordinate 69,893,829 of NC_046320.1, forward strand.
GTTGGGATCTGGTCTCCTCCTCTCTCCGTTTTGGTGCAGACAGAGAAGGGGACAGTCTTTCAGCTGCAGCTCCAACCACGGCCTCTTCGTCTCCCTGCAGGCTTTGAAGAAAATTGACTCCAGAGACGGCGACGGTCTCCAGAACTCACCAGAGATGTTCGATTTGTTTCATGACAAAGACCGTCTAAACAGGATTTGGAGATGAGAAGGGTGGAAATCTGCGCACAAAGGGAACAGAGTCCCCGAGGAAGGCTGGCAAACGCTTTGAGACCCAGCCACAGGTTTAAGCGCACGGCTGGGACAATGGCACTCTGCTGCCATCTGGTGCCAAGCTGCACATGAAGATAAGCAAGTGGGCAGTGAACTGGCCAGTGAACTGGTCGGCCAGGACAGAATCATAGAATTGTAGACTTGTAGATCAGGGGCCAGCAAAGGTTTTTTGGAGGGGGCCAGTTCAATGTTCCCCAGACCTTGTGGTGGGCCGGCCCACGTGTGTGCACACAAACACAGAGGAGGGGGCTGCTCTCTCTTCCCCTCTCTCCTCCTCCCCCCCCCCCGCCTACCTATGGTACTGCCGGCGCAAGTGCTGGCTGGCTCCAGAGAGGCGCTGCCCAAAATGGCGGGGAGAAGCCAGGAGGAGGGAGGGAGGAGATGCCACGGTGTGTGAGAGGGAGAGGGGGGAATGGTGCCCACCCCCAAATGGCGGTGCAGGAAAAAAAAATTAATGAAAAAAATTAACGAAGGAATCCACATGATCCACGGACCGTCCACGGATCCAGACGGCAATTGGGCCACATCTAGCCTTCAGACCATAGTTTGCCGACCCCCTGTTGTGGATGATGACCTCCAAACCACCCTAAATATATTCGCAGAAGATTACGGAAAGCTTGGCTTATTGCTCAGTATCCAAAAAACCAAGCACCAGAAAATACATTTTGCTTTAAATTAATCTTTCTAATATATAGCGGTAGGATTTAATGTATTGGAACTTGTCGTTATGACTTATGGCACTTAACATTTGATGGTGGTTTAATAACCGTCATTTTAAAACTCTTTTTTTTTTTAAGAAAAGAAAAAGGCACACACGAACCAATCTAGATTTAAATAAGAAAAAGCCCTTTATTTCCTTGTGACCCTTCAGAAGGGAAACGGGGGTTCCAAAATCCTCGTGTCGAAGGCACAAACATTTTGCAGAAAGGTGCATAGCAGAAACACCGCGGCTTCAGACCTACATGAGCTCCGTACGCACAGAGGAGAAGGACCACTCGCCGTCTTTGAACCACACGTCAAAGGCAAGATCCTGCTTGCTCATCTGAAAAGCCAACTGTGGCTAGAGACCACCAGCAGTGATGCAACAGAAGGCCGGTGGTCCGTTGGGGGAGAATAAGGCCCTGCCCCACCAAGCTCAGTCTGCCCTCGGCCAGCCCCCACCTACGTTCCTGCCTTCGTGCTAACCAACAGTTGTTCCGCCTGTCATTTGCTCTGACACCTCAAACCCAGGGGTAGAATCTCACCCAACCCTCTCCAACCACAGTGCTTGTGAGCATAAGTCTCAGGACTGTCCCAACGCCATCATTCTTTGGCTAGCTCACTGAACATTAAAAGGAGTTTTGGTGGCATTTGCGTTCAGATTATCTTATCCTTCGAGAGCTATTGTTTTCCTTGCTTTCTGCCCTCCCGCTCCCAATGTGCGCCAGCCGGGTGCAATCTTGGCAGGGCCCCCTGCAGCCCCCTCAATGCCCACAGAGGAGAACCTGTTTTGGCGAACGCACCGCAACAGGAACACGAGGAAAACCCACACCCTGGGAGGAGCATCGATGCCGGCGGTGCACACCTGCAAAGCCACAATTAAAGAAGAAGACGAAAACCTTTGGAGATTTCCAGCAATATGCAAGGCAGCGGGAGGGACGAGGGGAGGATTGTAAGGTCGGGGAGAGGAATCAGGATCTGTGCAAGCGAGGCACTGACATCTCACCCCCCGCAATCATTTGCAACACCCTCCCTGACCCCATTCTCTGTCTCCTGGACTCGACTTACCACCCCAAGCAAGTTCACTGCATAATCTGAGATGCTTGCCTTTGGGTTTCCCTAAAAAAATATTGCAGAAGGTGCTGGGGTGCAGCCCCTTGGGATGTGAATACTGCAGAGTTTCACCAGCACACATGCAGACCTCAATTATTGATGTCCGACGGCATCCTGAGATACGGAAACTTTCATTTTTTTAAAAGTTTTTTTTAAAAAAAAAAAAAAAAACCTGAAGCTCTTAGAGGGTTGTTTTTTGAGTTCCGCCCTCTTGCGCTGAAAGCAGAAATGCAGACCTTGGCTTAGCAAAGAAGAGGGCAATGTCAAGCAGGGCAGTCTTAAGTAAATCCGGTGCCCTGGTGCAAAGATCCCTCCGGTGCCCCTCGCGGTCTGCCAGGCAGGGCGAGGCGCGGCGGGCAGCCGGAGGGTGCGGAGGGGCGGATGGGGATGCTGCCAGCTGTGCTCCACCTCCACCTCCACCTGCTCGGCTGAAGCAGCGGCACGGTGCTGCCGTCCAGGGAGCCCTGGCTGCAGCGCCGGCAGGAGACTCGCCGACGGCCTCCCTGTGTCCGCAGCCCAAGAAGAGGTGGGCGAGAGTGGCGCTGCCGGTGGGGCTGGAGGGCACAGGCGCCCTCCTCAGGCCATGGTGCCTTGCGCCAGTAGCCTCAATGACTAAGACGTCCCTGGTGTCAAGCATCGGCCAGATGAGTGGCCCAGCCACAAACTCCAAGGAGGAATAACTAAGAGAAAATAAAAACCACCCACCCACTATGGCTTCACATTCTCAGGCCCTGACTCTAGGATGTTGGACATTGACTGCAGTTGTTGGTTGGAAGGGGAAAGGCACTCATCACAGTCTCAGTGAGTCGTCTTTCCTATTTTTTTGTTACGAGAGGAGTCCTAGGGATCAGTGCATCCGTTCAAGGGACGGAGGAGACCCCAGAGAGACAAAGGATGTTTCATGGAGGAAGAAGACCTGGGATCAACTACTTGAGCACCAAAAAAAAAACACATCCATCTTGCGCTTCTCTTGTTAACTGAAAGGCACCTAAACAGAGGTTGTCTCCAGCTCAGGAAACCAATGTGAGAAACGACCAGGGGTGGGGGAAACGAAACTCTCCTTGCTCTGGGGGGCACGCTGAGCCCCACAACACTTCCTGAGAAGGCAAGAGGGCAGAGGGTAATCTCTCTGAGCATGGTGCACACGCAACTCCCTCCAAACAGGGGGTCACCCTTGACTGCGTGGGTAGGCTTTGGAGGCGCAGGACAAACTGATGGAAGACTGCCTGCCCTTCTCCTGAGCTTGGAAGTAAGCCAAGGGCCACCCTTAAATGCCACGACCCCAAGTGACGCTTGCCAGCCCTTCAGCAGCTATTTCAGGGTGGGCAAACATGCCGCAAACATATGCTCTGCTCTGGGTCTTAGCATTTGCACTTAGTGGGTTGTGGGATTGCATGTGTTGTCTCTTCCACAACGGGAGGCACACAGCTCACCGTTGCCATAAGTGTCACAAGTTTCACCACTGCCTGGGACATTGAGAACTGCTCTATACCAGGCCAGATTATAAATCTGTCTTGCTCAGTATCGCCAGTTCTGACTGGCAGCAGCAATTCTCCAGGGGCTCAGGTAGAGGAGAGTCACATTTTGCCCTGTTCCCTTTTAAAACCAGGAGATGTCCAGGACTGAACTTGGGACTTTCTGCTTGGAAAGCAGGTGCCCTGGCTGCGAGCTGTGGAACAAAATGGCAGGGGGTGGCACCACGCACCAGCTGAAACTCAAACCCAGCTGGAATTATTATTATTATTTTTTTTAATGCAAGAGCATTTCACCAGCCTTTCCCAACCTGGTGCCCCCACCCAGATGTTTCGGACTACAACTCCCATCAGCCCCAGCTGCTTTGCCCCAAGGGCACCATACATTTTTAGAAAACAGTCCCACCACAGCTTTGTAACACCCCCCGCTATAAGGGATGTCCAGGACTCAGATCCCAGCAGTGAGAGAGATCATCCTGTGAGGTTGTGCAAAACACAGAGGTAGCTAACAGCAGTCCACGGCTTACGGGCAATTGACACGGATCAGAACTAGGCTCAGTGCAAAAACCTGCTTCCAGAGGTAGGCAGTCGCTAAGTCCTCGATGGGCAGCGGTCTGTCAGCACGTCAAAATGAAACTTCTCCCCCAATCACTTCCGAAAGACTTATTTTGTCCTAAATCCCCAAAGCCAGCCGTCACACAAAAGTACCATTTTTTCCTGGGCCCAGCCTCCACCCCCTCCCTTCTTCGTTATCGATGAAAACAGTTCCTATTTCCTCTTTTTAAAAAAAAAAATCAGTCTTTGGTAGCAAAAATTCCCCGCATTGGCCGGAATAGTGCAAATGAGGACGGAGGAGTCTGCCGAGTGTCAGCCGGGACTCTCGTTTCCACAGTTGTCATTTCTTAAAAGGGAAGGACGCCGTCTGGACTTTCAGGCCTGGAACTGGTCTAAAAGAGGCAGAAGAAGATGGTCAACGCGAATCAGGATGATACCAGGAGAACAAAGATGAACTGCAGAGTCCCAAGTAAGCCATGTTAGCTGAAAAGCTACAGGGGGAGGAAAGGCAGGACAGCATCTAGGCTAGCCTGTCCTATCCTGGAGTCTGCAGGTGTTGTTGGACTACAACTCCCATCATCCTTGACCACACTCGGTACAGGGATGCTGAAATGCAACCCCACGCCTGCAATATGCCGGTGGGAGAGAGGTGCCCTACACATAGCTGTCAACTTTTCCCTTTTCTTGCGAGGAATCCTATTCGGAATAAGGGAATTTCCCTTAAAGTAGGGGGAAGTTGACAGCTATGGCTCTACATCGGCAGCAGTGGATGCGCTGGGCAGTTTCTTGCCTCGGTAAACAGACTGGATGAGAGCCAATAAACTGAAGCTCAATCCAGATAAGATTGAGACAGTTAATAGTGGGCGGTTCCCTAGACCGGAGGGATGGGATTTTCATGCTCTCGATGGGGTTACGCCCCCTCTGAAGGAGTGGGCACGTAGCTTGGGGGTACTCAGTGGCACAAGGTCAATGGACTGGGGGGGGGTTCTAATAATAATAATAATAATAATAATAATAATAATAATAATAATAATAATAATAATAATAATATAGTATTTATACCCCACCCATCTGGCTGGGTTTCCCCAGTCACTCTGGGCGGCTCATTAAAACACACAATAAAACATCAAACATTAAAAACGTCCCTAACAGGGCTGCCTTCAGATGTCTTCTAAAGTCAGAGAGTTGTTTATTTCCTTGATATCTGGTGGGAGGGCGTTCCACAGGGCGGGCGCCACCACTGAGAAGGCCCTCAGCCTAGTTCCCTGTAACCTCAGTTCTCGCAGGGAGGGAACCGCCAGAAGGCCCTCGGAGCTGGATCTCAGTGTCCGAGCTGAACGATGGGGGTGGAGACGCTCCTTCAGGTATACTGGGCCGAGGCCGTTTAGGGCTTTAAACATCAGCACCAACGCTTTGAATTGCACTTGGCTAGTCTCCGAAATGTTCCCAGTAAATTAGAGTGTTAAAACCTGGAGCCTTCTTCCTGAAGCCTGGGAAACTTCTGCCTGGCTTAAGGAGGGAGGCGCGACGCTTCAACGGGGTTCCAAGAGCCCTCCCAGCTTTGGGAAGGAGGCAGGAGGGCTCTAACACCCTGTCAGAGGCCCGGTAACTCCTTCCCAAAGCCCAGGAAGTTTCTGCCTGGCTTAGGACACTCATGCGCGTGACATCAACCCCTCTCTCCGTCACTCTCGCAAGCTGGTGCCTCTGGCCCTAACTGTTCCACTATGGAAAATTTCACTGCACACCACTGAGGGTACTTCTGGGTCCATTGCTGTCGCTCAAGGCTCAGGTGACCTCAGTGGCTTCAGCTGGTGACCCAGCTACACCCTTATCTGGGCAGGGATAGCCTAACTTCTGTCGTTTATGCTCTCGTAACCTCTAGGTTAAAGGTAAAGGTAAAGGGACCCCTGACCATTAGGTCCTGTTGCGGATGACTCTGGGGTTGCGGCGCTCATCTCGCTCTATAGGCCGAGGGAGCCGGCGTTTGTCCGCAGACAGCTTCCGGGTCATATGGCCAGCATGACTAAGCTGCTTCTGGCGAACCAGAGCAGCGCAAGAAACGCCATTTACCTTCCCGCCAGAGCGGTACCTATTTATCTACTTGAACTTTGACATGCTTCTGAACTGCTAGGTGGGCAGGAGCTGGAACCGAACAGGAGCTCACCCCGTTGTGGGGATTCAAACCGCCAACCTTCTGACCGGCAAGCTCTAGGCTCATTGGTTTAGACCACAGTGCCACCCGCACCCCTAAACTCTAGGTTAGATTACTGCAATGGGGCTGCCTCTGAAGGTGGTTCAGAAACTTCAGCCCATGCAGGGTAAGCGACCCCTGGAAGGCTTCACATGAGGGAATTCGACCCTCGTACAGAAAAGAGTTCCATAATGCACAATGAAAGCAAACAGCAGGAGGGCAGGAAATGGGGTTTCCCTCCAACAGCAGCAGGGGCAAGGTCCTACTCACCTCTGAGGTGGCACTGGCCTGTGTGGAGGGAGAAAACCAAGAGTCTTTGTTAATGGTGTGGAAACAGATTCTGTTGCTGCTATGCCCATATCAGGAACATATCATATCTCCCAACTTTCCTGGTCTCGAGTTGAAAAATTGCCAGACTTCATTACCCTAAGAAAACTCTCTCAGTTGCAGGACTTTGCAAGCAACTGAACCAAGGACCTGGAAGCAAAAGACCCTCTCCGGGCTCAGAGAGAGGAGATGACTTGTAACACCTGCAAATAGTGTGTGCGCATAGATAGTGGTCTATGTTGGTATTGGGCTAGTAAAGACAACACTGCTAGACGGCTGTTTTTCTGTGTAGAGCTTAACCCCAACAGAGCCTCCAACAAGACCACATACACACAAACTGCCAAGGCGAAAAGCCCACAAGGCGCTTTCTTTCAGAATTCCTAAAAATGATGGGAGAACTCTTAAGCCCATACATGGTTCCAGGGGAAACAGTTAGCCAGAACCCCATGTTGTTTTTCTTGATACTGCAGTTTCTGCCCATCTGGAAGGAGTTAATTAGCTAACCTGTATATATTTACCTGAATGTATTGTTAGTCCAGTGAATGTATTAAGTATAAAAGAACTTTTTAAGCTTTTCAGTATGAAACTGCTCTGTAAAGCTGTGAACTCTGATCTGCATTGCACTGGCAAATGATGACTAAGTGTCTGGAGATAACAGTAGACAGTAGAGCTGTCCTTGTGCAGAGAGGAACTGTTGCCTTGGTCAAGAGATAGGGTGGCCTTGCTGGAGTGCGCATGAGTTTAGCCCAACTCAGGGGTAAATGTCCTTTTGCCTTATATGTAAAACAGGAAATGTACAACAGGAAATGTTCCTTATATGGACAAGAGGAAGAGCCAGGGAACTGTCTGAAATTTGACTAGTTTTGTACTTGCTTGGCTATCTAAACACCGAAGTACCTCTGCATGCAGAATAATAAATCTTTCTCTCTCTCTGAAGCCAGAAGCCTCAGGTGTTTTTCTGCTTCCATGTTTTCTCACTGGGCTCAACAATGGGAACCCGTAGGGGCAAATAAGGCTCCACATCTATATTCTTCCAACGGCAGCCCCCTTCCTTGTTCCCGCCGCCCCACTTCTGTGATAACTCCAATCCTTGTTGTTTGGTTTCCTTGGTAACTTAAGAGGTGCTAAGGATCAAGTGCCTTAAGCAAATTAACAGATAAACGAACTTACTTCAGCGGTCTGGAGAGGGGGCTCGTGGCACTGAGACCTGCCCGCTTGGCATTGGCTGGAGGCACCATGACCAGCAAGGCCTGACCCTGAGCTGGCGGCAGTTCTTTAGCCAGGAGGGGGTTCCCCGGGAGCGGCCGGCGTGGCGGCCTCTGCTTTGGATCGACCTAGCAGGGAAGGAAACATGGTCAGAGAAGAGGACTTTGAGGCAGGCTCAAGGCGCCAGCTATGCGCACCTTGAAACGTAGCGAGGCCCGACCCTGCCCCGCCCTGTCGCATCTCAAGTCGCATTTTTACATTGCTGCTCACCCTGGAGAGTGGGCAGGGACGTCTTCACCCAATGCACAACCCCCACCCCGAATTCCAGTTCAATGAATCTGTGCACAGCCTAGCTTCACTGTGGCTTACGCTGTCAAATCAAATGGAAGCTGGTTTAAGAACCTAAGAAGAGCCTGCAGCAGGATCAGGCCAATGCCCCACCTTGTCCAGAATCCTGTTCTCACAGTGGCCAACCAGAGGCCTGTGGGAAGCCAGCAAGCAGGGTTCGACCACAGCAGCAACTCTCCCTTCCTGTGGTTCCCACCGACCAGTATTCAAAAGCGTTGCTGCTTCTGATTAGGAAGTCCGGGAATAGCCAGCCTGGCTAATAGCCATCAATAGCCCTCTCCTACTCCGGGAATATATCATTACCCTCTTTTAAATCCATCCAAGTTGGTGACCATCACTGCCTCCTGCAACAGGGAGTTCCACAGTGCACTGTGCGAAGAAGGACCTTGCACTGCTCAGTCGGTAGAGCATGAGACTCTCAACCTCAGGGTCATGGGTTCAAATCCCACGTTGGAAAAATAGATTCCTGCATTTCAAGGGGTTGGACTAGATGAGCCTTGTGGTCCCTTCCTACTCTGCCATTCTCTTACTATGACGCTGTGCCTTTTACCTGTCCTGCGTCCTCCAATTGTCAGCTTCATTAGCTGTTCCATGTGGACATATGGAGAATCTCTATCCACCTTCTCCGGGTGGTGTAAATTTTATAAACTTCCATCGTGTCATGAAAAGTAATCCAAGCAGTGAACCAAACACCCGATCGGCTGACTTTGAGGACCAATCCCTGCCCACCAGGTCCTATAAAAGCACTGAACTGAGAAGCTGCTCCTTACTCTGAGCGGGAAACCACCCCAGCTTCTGGTGAGAAGAAACCACCATTCCTTTAGGTCACAGTTTCCCAAAATTGAGTCCCCAGCTGTTACAACGCCCATCATCCCTAGTGTGGGATGTAACATCACTGTAGCAGTCAAGTATGACACTTCCTGTTTGCCCAGAGTGGACAAACAGGGGAATGTTCCTCCAGCCAGAAGGACTTCCTTTCACACCTGTCTGGAGCATCCTCCCCCTGCATGTGACCTGGTAGATGGGCGTGACCCTGGGAGACCCCATAAAAGGACCGGTCACGCATCCATCTTCCTCTTGTTGCTCCTCTTCTTTGCCATTTCTTTCTTGATGTATTTTGCTTTCTGCTGGCTCTCAGCCAGCATCACATGGGCTCATCCCCATATGGGATGAACCCAAACTCTCTCCTGTAGCTACAAGCTAAAGCCTGCCTTCAGGGAACCTACTGTGAACTGAATGTAAGTAAACTTCTTATTACTTTTAAGAAAAGACTGTTGTGTCTTTATTCTTTTTAAGAGGGGACAAAAGGGATTTACCAGGAACAAATCCAGTCTGGACGAACCAGACTGGATTTGCTTAAGTAAAGAGATTCAAACAAATTTACCAACTAGCTTCCTGCTATATACAGGGGAATGCACTCCAGACTCACCAACGCAGTCCTGACGGGGCTGGTGGGAAGAGGCTTCTTTGGCGGAGGGAGTTTGTTTTGCACGCCGAATTTTGCACCAGCGGCCGCGGAGGGGGATTTGTTGAAAGGCAGCGGAGGCGGCCTGGAAGGCTTGAGGTCTTTCGGGAGAGGGGCAACCGGGGTAGGGGCAGGGCGGAGAGGGCGGACCACGTTGACCGGGTGAGAAGCGCCTTGGAGAGCGTTTGGTTTGGGTGGGAAAACACCCTTTGTTGCCTGTAGAGAGAAGAGAGAGTGAAGGCAAAGGTGAATTTCCCCCTCATTTAAGGCAGAGGCAGTTTCTGCAATTCCACAGAGCGAAGGTGCAAATGAATGGACACGATCCCGTCCCCTCCCCTTATAAGCATTTTGTCAGGGATGTCCCCTCCCTTCCACTGCAGCCGGGAAGGGGACCGGCATCGCAGAAGCTTTCAGAGTATAGAGACCCTCGTCCGTTGTTTACGAGCTCTTCCTCCCCCTCTGCGAGCTCGCATAGTTCACATTCCTCAGAGGGGGAAAGAGGGGGGGAGACAGAAGAGCGTTGCGGAGGCTCAGAGCCGGAACACCACAGAGAAAGCAGGGACAGAGGTCAAGTTCTCACGCTACGTGATCGATCGCAGAGGGGAAGAAGGAGGGGCTTTAGGTTTCCCAAGATGCTCTGTTGGAAGGGAAACCGAAAGAGCTCATTCCGGGACACTAATGAGTAAGAGAAAGGACGCTTGAGACTTTGCTTTGCTGTATATAGCTTGCACAATAAAGAACTTAGTTTTTAGAAGTTCTTTGCCTTGGACTGTTACTCATGAGCAACCACTAAGAGTCCTTACACATTTATTTTAAAAAGCTGCATATTTCTAGCGGTTTCTAAGTTAGGGTTGCTTGCATCAAGATTTCAGGAGCATATAATTGTTTGTTTTTTAAAAAAATAAAAAAAACCCAGAAGCTTTTCTTTTGGGAATTATAGGGACGGAACTACCTAAAGTACTGTATAGAAATCTATTTACATACGCAGCTACAGCGGCAATAATGTTACTCGCCCCAAAATTGAAAGAAGCAGAAGTCCCAGCAAAGGAAGAATGGATACAAAAACTTATGGAATATGCGGAAATGGCAAAATTTACCGGAAGAATAAGAAATCAAGATAACAAACTTTTAATAAAAGAATGGAAATGGTTTATTGAATATATACAGATAAATTGTAAACAGACAAGAACATTGGCATTTTACTGTAAGAACCTGCAGTCCCATCACCTATAATAAAGTGCAAGTGTCTCTGCGCCCAGTCCCTGTGTCCGTGGGATTGCGCTACTGCGCATGTGCCCCACGGACAGCCATTGGGACTCGGAGCGCAGAGGCGCTCTGCGCGTGTTCCCAATGTTGCTAGGGCAACAGGGACGCTATGCGCAGAGCTGGCTACGTCATGCGGCTCTCGCGTTGTTAGGGAAAAAAACGAGATAACCGAGAGCCGCTCAGTCAGCTCTGCGCATGTCCCCGACGTTGCTAGGGCAACAGTTTGACCACATATGTTCTAGCGCCCGTTAATTTAACGGGGTTAATGTACTAGTAAGAGTATATCTTTAAAGGGGATGAATAAATGAGCAAATCAAGTTGATTTGGCTATGCAGAAGATATTAAAAATAAATTTAAGGAACCGCAGAAAGAGGGGGAAGGAAGTCAAGTTTTGAAATGTTAAGATGATTGTAAATTTGATAAAATGTATTAATCTGAAAAGTATACACACACACACACACACACACACACACACACACACACACATTTCAGGAGCATACTCACTTGGCTGGAACTTCTGCCTGCAGTTTTATTGGAGAAGGAAGGAGAGGAGGAAATGTCCTGCAAAGTGAAGGCTGAGTTCGAGTGTCCCTGATTTGCCTTCCGATTGACAGCTCCATTCCTGCAGGGAAGAAGAAGAAGAGAAGAAGAGTTTGGATTTGATATCCCGCTTTATCACTACCCGAAGGAGTCTCAAAGCGGCTAACATTCTCCTTTCCCTTCTTCCTCCCCCACAACAAACACTCTGTGAGGTGAGTGGGGCTGAGAGACTTCAGAGAAGTGTGACTAGCCCAAGGTCACCCAGCAGCTGCATGTGGAGGAGCGGAGACGCGAACCCGGTTCACCAGATTACAAGTCTACCGCTCTTAACCACTACACCACACTGGAAATACCAAAGGGAATGAAAGTTAAACTTCTGGCAAAATGTGGGGGCTCCCTCCAGATCTGTACGGAGGGGGAAGGGAGAAAAAGAGAGAGGTGGGGGAAGGACAATGGAACCTTCTAACAAGGCCCACCTGAAACTGGACTAAGGGCCAAATGCAAGCTCTGAGCTCTAGAGTGAGAGTGTGTGAGCTTTTAGGGTTAAAAAAGGGGGGAAAAGCTCAGCAGTGCATCCTACATCACAGGATGATGTTGCACACACGGGAACTATGTTCGGGTCTTCTGTGTAACGTGATATGTGTTCATTCTGTAAATCGGTCTGTTTTCGGCTTCCAGGCAAGATGGGAGTGTTCTCTCCTGGCTGGGAGCCCATAACAATAAATCTTCCTTTTTAATGAGTCGGAGTTGCTGTGTCTAATTGCCAGAGCTAAATACAGATGCTAGCTGCTGTTGCGCTTTCCGCTTTGAAACTCTGCTTTGAAGAAGGAAGAAAAAAGACTTTTGAACATACTGCGGAAGTGTGCTGGACTCACGGTGTGTCGCAGCTAAAATGCCGGTGGTAATGAAGGACTTTTGCATCTCATGACTTTGCGACGCTGCGACGTTAACTAGAACGTTAACACTGAACAGTCCGATTCGCACTGGAGGGATTTGCGCTTGGGAGCTGTGTGTTAGGATTTTTATATAGCCTCTGCTGCTTCAGCAGGACTGTTGTGATTAGTGCAAATCACATGAGTGTCTGAGAGAGTGTGGGAACGGAAGTCTGTCTTATCTCTTCCGCCGAAGTGTTGTTATTGTATGGTTTAGTTTCACTTCTGCCGTGTCGCAGTTTTGTACTCTTGTTCAGAGAAAACAGACGTGATTATGGAGTCTCTGTATACAGTCTGTAAATAAAGTAGTTTAGAACTACAGGTGAGTCTTTCTTCTCGCTGCGTGATGCTAGAAGACCTGTGTGCTCTTTTCATAAGAAAAGGGTCGCAGATTACTGGCGCTCTGAACTGAAGAGACATGCCAACCAGAGAGGGCCATCTCCCCAGAGCGTTTTTCCAACACTGTGCAGGACCTCCCCAGAGACATCAGTGAAAGCTTTCATGGGCACTGGGTTGATGACCCCCCCCAGTCTATACACTGACTCCCAGCAGCCCTCCGTGTTTTCAAGCAGGGGACATGCCCAGCCCTGCCTGGAGATGCCCGGAATCGAACCCGAGACCTTCTGCAGGCAAGGTAGATGCTCTACGGTCCTTTCCCAGATGTCTTGGTCTCTGTGCAATGAGAGGCTCATTTCTATTACAGAATGGTATTCCTTTGAAGGATGGGGCAGCCGAGAAGACGAAGGTGGACGTCCTCTCGAGAGCAGGGTTTCCCAAACTGTTTTGGCGCTACTGTTCCCATCATCCCTGACCACTGATCCATCTAGCTGGTGGGAATGGGAGTTGTAGTCCCCCCCCAAAAAAAACAGCTGGAGACCTAAGTTTGGGGAACTCTAATCTAGCGCAAGGCCTAGGAAATCCCGAGAAAGAGGGGAGGGGAGGCACCTTCCTGGGTCTCTGCTCACCTGTAGGTCTCGTGGCTCTTCCTTAAGCCTTTGAACCACTTGTTGAGGAATGAGCTTTCTCTCCGGTAGTACCAATAGAGTCCGAGGGACAAAGCCGGCAGGAACAGGAAGAAAAACAGCAGCAGGACGATCAGGACGGCTTCGTGATCTGTAGGAAGATGCACAGGGATAGGAAACGGTCATGAAACCAAGGCGCGTAGAGGGATGGGCATAGTTTTATGACACAGGTTGCAAATCTAAGCCATACATCGCAGGGGGCTGGGCTAGATGACCCTCGGGTACCTTCCAAGGCTACAGTTATAGGATTCTATGTGAAATGCGGGTGGCACTGTGGACTAAACCACTGAGCCTCTTGGGCTTGCCAATCAGAAGGTCAGCAGTTCGAATCCCAGCGACGGGGTGAGCTCCCGTTGCTCGGTCCCAGCTCCTGCCAACCTAGCAGTTTGAAAGCACCCCCAAAAGTGAAAGTAGATAAATAGGGACCGCTCCGGCAGGAAGGTAAACGGCATTTCCGTGCGCTGCTCTGGTTCGCCAGAAGCGGCTGAATCATGCTGGCCACATGACCCGGAAGCTGTACGCCGGCTCCCTCAGCCAATAAAGCAAGATGAGCGCCGCAACCCCAGAGTCATTCGCTACTGGACCTAATGGTCAGGGGTCCCTTTACCTTTGTGTGAAACAACTGCAGGCTCAGGAGCCGGGGAATCTGGTTGCGGTTGCCTACACAGTATATCACTGGGTACTCCGTAAACCACTGCTCCTATTTATGGAGGCTCTATTCTGCTATCGTCAGAGGAACTTCACTTATTGGGTTTATTGTTTTTTTATTTTGGTTAGGTATTTCATGGTTTTATATCTTGATTTTATTCTGTGAACCGCCCTGAGACCCCCGGGTATAGGGCAGTATATTATTATTATTATTAATAATAATAATAATAATAATAATAATTCACCCTTTGCCAACTTGGTGCCCTCCAGGTGTTTTGGACTGAACTGGTGGGAGTTGTAGGTTCAAAACATCTGGAGAGCCCCCGATTGGTAAAGACTGGTTTAGCAGAATAACACGATTTCTAAAATGTTTCGTTACTGGAAAGAATGCAAAATAACCACTCATGGTTAGAAGGGTTTTCCTTTTCCCACAAAAACATCAGAACCAGCACAGCCTAACAAAATTAAACAAGGACACCTTGGATTCTCAGGTTCATGCTTAAAGGAAAGGCATGTAGAGGACCCCCCCCCCCCCGCCTTGGGGCTTTTTGCCCTTTCAGAAAACAAGGGGGCTGGAAATACAGGAGCCCATCATTTTGCAACAGCATGGGATATATTGAAGCGGCTGATGTTCATTTTTATAAATAGGCCATAAAACACAGCAGAAGTGTTAAAAAAAAAATCTGTGCTCCATCACTCTAACAGGCAAATTACATTTTATAGCCACATTGCACTGGCCAAAAATAATTTACAAATTCCTTCCCTCTCTATAACCAGGCATCACAAGCTATCGTTGTAGAGCTCCAAGAAAGAGGAACACAGGGTGATTCTTCCCAATGACTGTGGGGTGGCATGGACAGGAGGAAAGTTTTGCAGCCAGAGGGCCAGATTGCCTTCTGGGGAGCCTTCATTTACATTTGGGCTTTGCCAAGTAGGCTGGTTTTTACTCTCACGAACAGAGCCCTCTCTATTCTCCATTCAGGCAAACAAGAATAATAGAATTGCAGAGTGAAAGGGGACCCAAGGGTCATCTAGTCCAACCCCCTGCAATGCAGGAATCTCAACTGTAGCATCCAAGACAGATGGCCACCCCACCTCTGCTTAAAAACATTCAAGGAAGGAGAGTCCACAACCTCCTGCCCTGTCAAACAGCAGAAAGTTTTTCCTGATCTTTAATTGGAACTGAATGGGGCCTTCTCTGCAGTGGCTCCCCATCTGCGGAATGCTCTCCCCAGGGAAGTTCGCCTGGCGCCTTCATTACACACCTTTAGGCACCAGGCAAAAACGTTCCTTTTTAACCAGGCCGTTGGTTGATCTGTTGGACATCCCATAGCCTTTTAAAATGTGGCTCTTTTTTGGGGGGGGTTATTGGGTTGTTGTTTATATTCTGATTAAATATGTTGTGATTATTTCTGTGAACCATCCTGAGACCTCCAGGTATAGGACAGTATATAAACCTAAAAACAGCAACAGCAACATTTTGTCACTTGAAGCCATTGGTTTGTTCCTAGCCTTTGGAGCAGGAGAAAACAATTTTTTTTTAAATAAGAATTTTATTGGCTTTTTTCAAAACAAAGAACGACAAAACACATACAACACACAAACATAACAATCAAAACATAATAAAAAAACAAATATAACCCCACTAAAACACCAATAATTCTTTTTCTTGTTTGAAACAAAAAAAAAAAATTCTTGTTCGAATCAATACTGGGTGACTTCCCCCGTTTTCTCTCCTTTGGTTCCAATTCCCATTTACTTTAATAACTTCTCATCTCTAAAATTCAAATCATCCAAAAAGAAAATCTAAACATACTTCTCAATATTTAATTCTAGTTCAAATTAACCTATTACTTCTTAGCTAACATCTTACATCTTATTTCACTTAAACTGCTGCTAATAAAAAAATTCAGATATCTCTTCTCTAGTTCAAAAACTTAAAATCTTAACACACCGGCTTCAGAGTACCATAATAAACCATCCTAATTATATTTTTGATATTTCACCCTATCCCTTTTCTAACCATTTTCTTTCGCCATCTCAGGGTCTCCCCCCAGACATTCCTCCATCTTACACCAAAACCATTTTTCAGAATGTCCTCTTTTCTTATAAGTCCACAGTTCCAGACGCAGTCTATAACAGTCCTTACAGGGAGCATCAGGGTACACAAATCATCACCTTCCAGCATCTCCGCTTCAAAATTCCGTTCTTCTTCTAATCGTAGATATACAAATCCTTTCCCCATCATTCCTGGGCTCTCACCCCAGAAATTGGATATAAATTGTCTTCTGATCCTGTGTCTCTCACCCCAACAGGATTTTTCATCTTCTCGGAGTTGCGTAAGCTTTGTACTTTGTACTTCAATAATTCCCTTAAGTTCCCTGCCAAGGTTTCCTTCCATTTTAACAATGTTCTCAAAAGTCTTTCCTGTGGGATATAACTTTTCTGCGACATCCTGGTTCAGCAAAATTAATTTCTGGTTTAGCAATTCTAAGTTCAAAAAAAAAATCCTTTGTTCGTGAGTCAGTCCAGAGTCTAAAGCCAGCTTGAAAACGAAACCCAACATGGTAGAAGTGAGCATAGGGTATCAGGTTTCAGTATTTTTCCATCTTAGTCACAGTACTTTTCCATCTTAGTCATAAGTCTCCGCAGCCATTTTCCCTGGAGTCAGGGTGAAAAGATTACATTCTATCCACTTCAAGAAGAAATATTTCCACCAACTTAGGTCCCCTAAAAGGGGTTTAACCAATCTCACTTGTCAAATTCAAAACATTGTATCCACCACTGCAACAGCAGTCGCCATCAAAAGCAGTTACTTTCTCTCCACACAAAGGGAAAAAACGGGCTTCCTTTCCATCGTAGCTCCCGGAGCGCCAAATGTCAAAATTAAGTCCAATTATTACCGTACTCACGGCCAACGGGTTTCTTCTGTTTTCCTTCTGACAGGTAGAATGATCTCGCTCATCGCGAGCGGCGGCCGCCGCTTCGCAGGTCCGGTTGGGGCATGCCTCCACAGCCCGGCGCCGTAGTCCCTTCACCCCCACTCCCCCTTTACAGGGGGAACGGGAGAAGGGTTCGGCGCCATAGTGGGCTCGCTGGAGAGCCCATGCCGCGGGACGCTCGACCCGCGGTTTAGCGGAGCCCCGCTTTGCGGTAGCGGGGCTCCTACCCCCGGGCCGGCCTGAGTCGCTTCGCTGCCGAAGCGACCCACGACCGCCCGTGATGGCGTCCTCGCCGGAAGTCCGAGAAAACAAAATTTCTTCCCTCTTCCATGTGACAGCCCTTGAGATATCTGAAGATGGCTGTCTTATCTCCTGTCTGCCTCTTCTTTTCCAGGCGAAAAATACTGTTATGTATGCAGACCGATAGGGGTTGTTTAACTACCTAGGTAGATCCGCCTCATGGTGTGATCCAACCAATTACAGAAGAACTATGAAGGCAACAGCCAATCAGAGGTAGTTTAAGCAAAGGGGAGTTTTTTATCAGGTGGGCTTTGGACGTGTTCGTCAGGGCGTTTCGCCAGAGCCACTCTGTATGGGTTGTTTTGGTATGTTGTTGTTTTAAGTCTCATGGGGCCAAATAAACGGGATTTTGGAATAATGCTGACTTGGCCTCCTTCGTGGTAGAGAACTCTACACGTACCCAACTTCCTCAACCCTTCCTCATTAAGCTTAGCTCCCAGACCCTTGATCTGTTGAGATGGATGGGACCCCAAGGATCATCTAGTCCGACCCCCTGCAATGCAGGAATATCAGTTCAAGCATTCGTGACAGATGACCATCCAACCTCTGCTCAAAAACCTCCAAGGAGTGAGAGTCCACCACCTCCAGAGGGAGTCCGTTCCACAGTCGAACAGTTCTTACTGTCAGAAAACTACTCTATTCCGAACTTAAAAATGGAAAGCGTAATGCTCGTGGTCAACAAAAGAGGTTTAAAGACTCTCTCAAGGCAAATCTTAAAAAATGCAGCATAAACACTGACAACTGGGAAACGCTGGCCTGCGAGCGCTCCAGTTGGAGAACAGCCTTTACCAAAAGTGTCATGGGCTTTGAAGACACTCGAACTCAGGATGCAAGGGAGAAACGTGCTAAGAGGAAGGCACCCTTGGCAAACCCTCACCGTGATCAACTCCCGCCCAGAAACCTATGTCCCCACTGTGGAAAGACGTGTGGATCCAGAATTGGCCTCCACAGTCTCTTACGGACTCACTGTTAAGACCCTGTCCATGGAAGTCAATCTTACTCAGCTACGAGGGATCGCCAAAGAAGAGAGATTGTCAGAAAGTTTTTTCCTGAAGCTTAGTCAGATTCTCCTTTCTTGCCATTTGAATCCACTCGTTCTCGTCCCGCTCTTCGGAGAGGCATTGACAGATATCAAGGACACATCCCAGCCAGGAAAACACACTCCAGAAGGGTGCGACTGGGTAGGGGGTTTGTGGCCTGGAAGAATCCCGAGGGCCATGTAAAGAGGACTGGAGGGCCACATGCAGTCCCCGATGACTGTGGTTCTCTGCTCCTGGGGCTCCCAGTCTCTCCAGCTTCCAGAGCACTCCACCCTTTGGATTTGCAATAGCGGGGACAGGGACGGTGACAACACACACACACACACACACAGAGCGCTGCCTGGGACTCACTATCGTGTTGCACGGGGCCACTGTCAACGCTGCCTCCCAGACCCGCCTTCTCGCAGAACGGAGGAGCCCACCCTGCGTCACAGTGGCAGTTCCGGTTGCTGTTGCAGACCTGGAAGAGATTTGCGGAGTGAGGCTCAAGCTTGCCAAAGCGCCGTGTGCAGGCACCCCCCCCCCCCAAAAAAAAAACCCACCAAGATGCGCTAAACTTAAAATGAAGAGAGCCTATCAGTCAGGACAAGTCAGTCTATGCTGGGTCAAACCAAAGCCAGGGAGGAGGGGGGGGGGAGGACGAGCATCAAGGTGTAGCACAGTGATGGCCAAACTTGGCCTTCCAGCTGTTTCGGGACTACAATCCCCATCATCCCTGACCACTGCTCCTGTTAGCTAGGGATGATGGGAGTTGTAGTCCAGAAACAGCTGGAGGGCCAAATTTGGCCATCACTGGACTAGCATCGCGTCCTCACAGCGGTCAAGCAGATTCCTCTGGGAAGTCCCTGAACAGGACCCGAGCACAGCGGAAATCTCCAACGGTTACCCTCCCACCCGCATGGTTTCCAGAAATTGGTATTCGGATTCTGCTCAAGATGCAATTGCGAGCCCTTAATGTTCAGGGACGCGGGTGGCGCTGTGGTCTAAACCACTGAGCCTAGGGCTTGCCGATCAGAAGGTCGGCGGTTCGAATCCCCACGACGGGGTGAGCTCCCATTGTTCGGTCCCAGCTCCTGCCCACCTAGCAGTTGGAAAGCACGTCAAAGTGCAAGTAGATAAATAGGGACCGCTACGGTGGGAAGGTAAACGGTGTTTCCGTGCGCTGCTCTGGTTCGCCAGAAGCGGCTTAGTCATGCTGGCCACATGACCCGGAAGCTGTACGCCGGCTCCCTTGGCCAGTAAAGCGAGATGAGCACTGCAACCCCAGAGTCATCCGCGACTGGACCTAACAGTCAGGGGTCCCTTTACCTTTAATGTTCAGGCAGAATGATTTCCTGACCCAGCCAAAAATGAATAAATGATGCCTTGGAGGGGACACCTAGTTCCCACTAGCGTATTATTGTTGTTTTTCTTCAGCACCCCTTAGCTAGAGCCCTTTCCCAGAAAAGAAGCTAAGACGGCCGCTGGTGACTCACCCCATGGCCATGGCATTTCGAGGTGCACTTGTCCAGGTCATAGAAAGAGGCATTGAGGCAGCGCTGGTCCTTGCAAACCTGAAATCAGAAAGGCCTCTGAGTCAGACAGGCTTGCAATGCCCCAATAGTTCAACACCGCCATTTTATTTTACTTTATTTTATTTATTGTAAATCTATCTATTTAATTTTCCAAATTAATATTTACATTCACATAATAACATAATAAAAGGGACGCGGGTGGCGCTGTGGGTTAATCCACTGAGCCTCTTGGGCTTGCTGATCAGAAGGTTGGCGGTTTGAATCCCCGCAATCGGGTGAGCTCCCGTTGCTCGGTCCCTGCTCCTGCCAACCTAGCAGTTTGAAAGCACACCAGTGCAAGTAGATAAATAGGTACTGCTCCGGCGGGAAGGTAAACGGCGTTTCCGTGCGCTGCTCTGGTTCGCCAGAAGTGACGTAGTCATGCTAGCCACATGACCCGGAAGCTGTACTCCGGCTCCCTCGGCCAGTAAAGCAAGATGTGCGCCGCAACCCCAGAGTCGTTCGCGACTGGACCTAACGCTCAGGGGTCCTTTTACCTTTACCTAATAACATACAGGTGAAACTCGAAAAATTAGAATATCGTGGAAAGGTTCATTTCTTTCAGTAATTCAACTTAAAAGGTGAAACTAATATATGAGATAGACCCGTGACATGCAAAGCGAGATATGTCAAGCCTTTCTTTGTTATAATTGTGATGATTATGGCGTACAGCTGATGAGAACCCCAAATTAACAATCTCAACTTTGGGGTTTTCATCAGCCACATGCCATAATCATCACAATTATAACAAGCAAAGGCTTGACATATCTCCCTTTGCATGTCATGAGTCTATCTCATATATTAAACTCCAGTAGCTAATGAAAACAATTGCTTACATAAATGGACATTTCCACGATATTCTAATTTTTCGAGTTTCACCTGTATGTAAAAACAAGATTCCAAAGAATCCCTTGGACTTCCTTCCTCCCCGTAGTGTGTCCTTTTGTTAATCCTTTCCTTCTGCACCTTTTATATGAATCCAAATTTTTGTATCTCCATTATGCCCGCAGTTCTTCGTTACAAGTGTTATTCCAATCCCACTAGCGATTTTAACTGTTTACAATGGTTTTTGAGATTAATTATATATACAAAATATTCCCCGTTCTTTATTAAAAAGCCTTGGTCTTCCTGACCAATTTAATTTAATTTTATCATTTCACCCTCACCATTCCATCTCCGCACTTGGTCCCCGTCATCACCAGCCCCGGGTCGGACATGTCTCCCTCGTCATCCTTGGTGGCGTAAACCAACGCCCCCCGACACTTGATCTCCTGCCCGTTAAAGCGAATGGTGGTGTCCATGGAAACGGTGTTGGTCCCTTTGGGCTTGGCAGCTGAGCTCTGGCACTGGATCTTACCGCACTTGGCATCTCTAGAAGGAACGAGAACATCGGAGCTGGCAGAGGACCTGAAGGCTAGCCTCTCCAAATAATAAATTCATTCATTCATTCATTCATTCATTCCCCGCCCATCTGGCTGGGTTTCCAACAAAAACTCTGGGCGGCTTCCAACAAAACCTTAAGATACAATAATTCATCAGATATTAATTCATCAGGGCTGCCTTCAGATGTCTTCTAAAAGTCAGGTAGTTGTTTATTTCCTTTGACATCTGGTGGGAGGGCGTTCCACAGGGCGGGTGCCACCACCGAGAAGGCCCTCTGCCTGGTTCCCTGTAACTTTGCTTCTCGCAATGAGGGAACTGCCTGAAGGCCCTCGGCGCTGGACCTCAGTGTCCGGGCTGAATGATGGGGGTGGAGACACTCCTTCTGGTATACAGGACCGAGGCCGTTTAGGGCTTTAAAGGTCAGCACCAACACTTTGAATTGTGCTCAGAAACATACTGGGAGCCAATGTAGATCTTTCAGGACCGGTGTTATATGGTCTTGGCGGCCACTCCCAGTCACGAGTCCAGCTGCCGCATTCTGGATTAATTGCAGTTTCCGGGTCACCTTCAAAGGTAGCCCCATGTAGAGCGCATTGCAGTAGTCCAAGCGGCAGATAACCAGAGCATGCACTACTCTGGCGAGACAGTCCGCGGGCAGGGAGGGTCTCAGCCTGCGTACCAGATGGAGCTGGTAGACAGCCGCCCTGGACACAGAATTAACCTGCGCCTCCCTGGGCAGCTGTGAGTCCAAAATGACCCCAGGCTGCGCGACTGGTCTTTCAGGGGCACAGTTACCCCATTCAGGAAGTAAGAAGGTAAGAGCAGAATTGCTGGATCAGGCCAAGGGACCATTAGGTCCAGCATCCTCCTCTCACAGTGCCCAACTAGATGCCTGTGGGAAACCCGCAAGCAGGATTCAAACACAAGACCATCTCTCACATCTTGTGGTTTCCAGCAACGGGTATTCAGAAGCAATGCTGACTCCAACTGTGGAGGCAGAGCGGAACTACCCTGGCTAGTAGCCACCCACAGACCTCCCCTCCATGAATTTGCCTAATTGGTGGCCATCCCTGTCTCCTGTGGCAGGGAGTTCCGTAGTTTAACTATTGTGCTGCATTCTTTTATCTATTCTGAATTGTCCACCATCCAGTTTCATTGAATGCCCATGACTTCTGGTGCTATGAGAGAGGGAGAAAGATGTTTCCCTGCCCACTTTCTTCACCCCGTGTAAAATTTTATGAACTCGCCTTTTCTCTAAATTCAGAAGTCCCAAGCGCTACAACCTTTCTTCACTCCCATGGGCGCAGCCGGGGGGGGGGGAGACAGCTGCCACCCCCCTCCCAATCAAGCAAATAAATAAAAATACTTATCTAAAAGTAGAAATGATCAGAATATTTGAATGCTTGCTGAGGTCACTTGGATGATGTTGGGGCACATTCTAGCGACACAAATGACAAGCCGGTTGAGCGATAGACAGAGCCGGACAGAGGAGGAGGACAGGTGGGGGTCCTGTGGCCCCCTTAACATAAATCCTGGCTACGCCCATGGTCACTCCATCCCCTTGATTGTATAAACTGCCCTGGTAACTGCACCTGAAGCTTATTTTGGCTTAGATTAGATCAGGGATAGCCAAGTTGGCTCCTTCCAGGCAAGCTTGGACTCCAGTTCTCATCAGCTCCATCCAAAATAGCCCGTACTCTGGGATGACGATAGAAGTTGCTGTTCAACAACATCTGGTTTTCTGGTTTTCCTCCTCTAAAAGCCCTGGTTTTTTGAGGATCAGCTAAAAGTTTTGCAGCTTTTTTTGCAAAGGGGGAAAAGCAAAGCTCCTTTTGCAAAAGGGGAAAAGCAAAGAGGAAAAGCCCCGTTTTTATGGGGTTCAACTCACATTTCTGCAGCTTCTAAAGGAAGAAGAAGAAGAAGAAGAAGAAGAAGAAGAAGAAGAAGAAGAAGAGGAGGAGGAGGAGGAGTTTGGATTTGATATCCCGCTTTTCACTACCCGAAGGAGTTTCAAAGCGACTAACAATCTCCTTTCCCTTCCTCCCCCACAACAAACACTCTGTGAGGTGAGTGGGGCTGAGAGACTTCAAAGAAGTGCGACTAGCCCAAGGTCACCCAGTTTCCAGACAGATAATCTAATCAGCCAGTCACATGTAGCTTGGGAAACAAACAACCTCCCTCTGCAGCACATTCAACTATGGAGGGCAGGGCTGAAAGGGAGCCTGGACTCTTATCTCTCTCCCGATCTCTTGCTGCTCAGCTGTTGAGCAGGGTCCTTTCAACACCCCCTTTTCTCTTTGTAAAATAAAAAGCATGATCCTCTTTTGGCCCCTGGGCAATTCAGCTCCAGGGACCACCATTCACTCCATAAGACACACATATATTTTCCCTTACTTTTTAGGAGGGAAAAGGTGTGTCTTATGGAGTGAAAAATACAGTAGTAAACAAAAAAAAACCTTTGTTGCAAAATGTGAGTCAGCAATATCAAAAGCAACGTGATGACCGGAAACAAATACAATATGAAAAAACTTTATGAAATGATTCAAAACCTCAAAACTAACAAACTGAAGTCTCTGAAAGTCCTTAACTGAATCACGGTCCAAGACTTTACCCGGAGGAGAACAAGCTGTGAAGCAAATGTCCAATTCTGGTGTCCAACTCTGAACATTGTTTCCGGATAACAACTACTGTTTCGCTGAATTCTTCATCAGCGAATTAGTTCAACACTCATTAGTGGAAAGATATAAAATTTCGTCATTAACCAATCTTTTCTTCGAATAGATATACATGAAAATGAAAAATACACAGGAACAGTGCTCATGCAATTATGTAGCAGTAGTTGTGATGTTTTGAATCATTCCATAAAGTTTTTCATATTGTATTTCTTTCTGGTCATCGTGTTTCTTTTGGGATCAGAGAGATAAACAACTACCTGTCATTTAGAAAATACCTGAAGGCAGCCCTGTTTAGGGAAGTTTTTAATTTGTGACTTTGTATTGTATTTTGGTATTTGTTGGAGGCCGCCCAGAGTGGCTGGGGAGACCCATCCAGATGGGCGGGGTATAAATAATAAATTATATTATTATTATTAGACTGACAGGTGTGGGATGCTGAGAACTTCCCTTTCCATGTGGATTTAGGATAGCATCTCAACACGTGGGGTGGCCAATCGAGATGTCGCCGGACCACAATCCCGTCATCCCTGATTGCGGGCCATGTTGGGTGGTTTTAAGGGAGACCAACAAGATCTGGAAGTCCCCAGAGTTCACCTTTGGTCAAATAGACAAGCCCAGAGTCTGCACATCGTGGTGCCAGACCAGCACCCACCTCCACGCACACTTGACGTAGTTGCCGTGGCGGTCCTTGCCGCAGTTGCCGTACATGTCGCCCGCCCGGTTGACGTCCCGGAAGCAAGCGTCGGGAGCCGGCCAGGCACCTGTAGGTGGAAGCAGAGTTGAAGTGAGCTCAAGGAGATGGACCATAAAGAAGGCTGATGACAGAAGAATTTATGCTTTTGAATTCTGGTGCTGGAAGAGACTCTTGAGAGTCCCATGGACTGCAAGAAGATCAAAACTATCCATTCTTAAAGAAATCAGCCCTGAGTGTTCACTGGAAGGACAGATCCTGAAGCTGAGGCTCCAGTACTTTGGCCACCTCATGAGAAGAGAAGACTCCCTGGAAAAGACCCTGATGTTGGGAAAGATGGAGGGCACAAGGAGAAGGGGACGGCAGAGGACGAGATGGTTGGATAGTGTTCTTGAAGCTACTAACATGAGTCTGACCAAACTGCGGGAGGCAGTGGAAGACAGGAGTGCCTGGCGTGCTCTGGTCCATGGGGTCACGAAGAGTCGGACACGACTAAACGACTGAACAACAACAACAAAGGTCTTCCCAGTGGCATGGCCATCTTTCAATAAGTCTCCAATGGAGGTCCACCCTGCCCATCATTCCATCCTCTCTCCCCTTACAATCTGTCCCACTCTTGCGTGACCAAGAAACAGAGGCTTTTTCTCACAACGCCAGCGTGACAACACCCAAACTGCAACCCCCAAATGCTCCAGAAGATGGTGCTAGTTCCTTAGCTAAAAAGAGGATCACAAAATCAAGGAATCAAGGAATTGTAGAGTTGGAAGGGACCTCGAGGATCATCTAGATTACAACCCCCTGCAATGCAGGAATCTTTTACACAAATCCTATAGAGAAATTAAAACCCATTTGTAGTAAAATGAAGGAAGAAACAAAACAAAAAAACCCTAAAGGAAAATATCAGTTCAGTTCAATAACCTTTATTAGGCATAACTAAAGGAAAATAAGGGACCCAGGTGGCGCTGTGGGTTAAACCAGAGAGTCTAGGGCTTGTCAATCAGAAAGTCGGCAGTTCGAATCCCTGCAACGGGGTGAGCTCCCGTTGTTCGGTCCCAGCTCCTGCCCACCCAGCAGTTTGAAAGCACATCAAAGTGCAAGTAGATAAATAGGGTCCACTCCGGCGGGAAGGTAAACGGCATTTCCGTGCACTGCTCTGGTTTGCCAGAAGCAGCTTTCTCATGCTGGCCACATGAGCCGGAAGCTGCCTGAGGACAAACGCCGGCTCCCTTGGCCTGTAGAGCGAGATGAGCGCCGCAACCCCAGAGTCGGACACGACTGGACCTGATAGTCAGGGGTCCCTTTACCTTTACCTAAAGGAAAATATGTGGGTGGTCAGTTCCAACCGAAATGCACAATCTGGTGCGTGTAAGTACTGTGGTGTGTTCAAGGTCTTGTTGAAGTGCTAAATTACTTGGAAGCAGCTTAGCTGAAAGACTAACTGCCCCAGTATAGATCTGTAAAATCACTTAGATTACTATCTGGGGAGATTCTGCTCCTGGTGTCTCAAGCTGTAGAATAGGTGTCTATCTGTATAATGTGCATATGTCATACACATAATAGCATGCGTTGTTGGCATCCGTGTGTCTCAAGAAGCAATGGAGTGCGCCTCTGAGGGTGAAGTCAATCTGCTGTGTTAGCAGAACCAAAGTGACCTCTCTGGGGCACAAGCCTGGGAAGTAAAAAGGTAAAAGGTAAAGGACCCCAGGACGGTTAAGTCCAGTCAAAGGCGACTATGGGGTGTGGAGCTCGCTCATCTCACTTTCACGCCCAGGGAGCCGGCGTTTGTCCACATACAGCTTTCCGGGTCATGTGGCCGGCACAAGTAAACTGCTTCTGGTGCAACGGAACACCGTGACGGGAACCAGAGTGCACGTAAACACCGTTTACCTTCCTGCCACAGTGGTACCTATTTATCTACGTGCACTGGTGTGCTTTCGAACTGCTAGGTAGGCAGGAGCTGAGACAGAGCAACGGGAGCTCACCCCGTCGGTGGGATTTGAACCGCCGACCTTCCGATCGGCAAGCCCAAGAGGCTCAGTGGTATAGACCACAGCACCATCCGCGTCCCAAGAGCAAGCCTGGGAAGTATGTATGGTGGTCCTGGGCTGCCCAGACAACAAGACGCTCGGCCTCGCTGGTGGGGCCCCAAGGAAAGCAGAGAAGGCAATTGGCTGCAGGAGTTGCCGGGAGGAGATATACAAGGCACCATCCAACTGTCTTAGGGACAGTCTTTGGACTCTGGATTTGTTTAGAGTTTACTCCTTACTTTTTCGTCTTCTGAAGATATCCCACAAAGCAATAGAAATTTAGGGTCAGCGCTTTCCTTCTCCTAGAAAGACTTCATTCCCAGGTGGACGAGCCCCACCCGCCCCTCTCTTCCCCCTACAGCATACGCCTTCTTGACCGTTGGGCCCACTCTTGGTCTTATCTGCTCAACAGAGGCCGTCTTTGCATGCAGGGTCTCTAACTCAACAAGGGTTTGCAATCCATCGGCTCCCCTCACCTGGTTCAGCCGGCCAGTCAAAGCCGTTCCCAGGGTGTGGCTCCTATCACATGCTGGCAATTCTAAGAGACACAGGTAAGAGCTGAGTGCAGGGTGGGGGCCAAAGGTGGACAAACTACCCCAGACGTAGCATGACATACCCCCTACCAGACATACTTTGTTGTTGTTCAGTCATTCAGTCATGTCCAACTCTTCATGACCCCATGGACCAGAGAACGCCAGGCACCCCTATCCTCCACTGCCTTGCGCGATTTGGCCAGACTCATGCCAGTCGCTTCAAGAACACTGTCCAACCATCTCATCCTCTGTCGTCCCCTTCTCCTTGTGCCCTCCATCTTTCCCAACATCAGGGTCTCTTCCAGGGAGTCTTCTCTTCTCATGAGGTGGCCAAAGTATTGGAGCCTCAACTTCAGGATCTGTCCTTCCAGTGAGCACTCAGGGCTGATTTCCTTCACAATGGAGAGGTTTGATCTTCTTGCAGTCCATGGGACTCTCAAGAATCTCCTCCAGCACCATAATTCGAAAGCATCAATTCTTCGGCAGTCAGTTTTCTTTATGGTCCAGCTCTCACTTCCATACATTACAGAGATACTACCGCTCCCCTAAAATCCCTGAAGGAGCGTCTCCACCCCCATCATTCAGCCCGGACACTGAAGTCCACCTCCAAGGGCCTTCTGGTGGTTCCCTTCCTGCGAGAAGCGAGGTTGCAGGGAACCAGGCAGAGGGCCTTCTCGGTGGTGGCGCCCACCCTGTGGAACGCCCTTCCACCAGATGTCAAGGAAATAAAAAACTACATGACTTTTAGAAGCCATCTGAAGGCAGGCAGCCCTGTTTAGGGAAGTTTCTGATGTTTGATGTTTTATCGTGTTTTTAATATTCTGTTGGGAGCCTCCCAGAGTGGCTGGGGAAACTAAGCCAGATGGGCGGGGTATAAATAATATATTATTATTATTATTATTATTATTATTATTATTATTATTACCCATACATATAAAAAAGAGATCATTGTACTTGTAGCAGAACTGGGGTTTATTTTAAAAATAATCATCATCTTGCTTCTCAAGATCAAGGAGGGCATTAGAAAAGGAATCTGTGCAGGTGTGCTTGGCATCATGATTCTCAGAAAAGTCCACCCCTGCGTAGAAAAGGTTAAGAGAGGGAAGGATATGTATGGGGCAGGGGAGGCGCTCACCTGGACCCCACAGCTGGATGCACTGCTGTTGGTGGGTCAAGCACATGCCGTTGTTGCAGTAAGCCTCCCCGTAGGAGCACATTGAGCCATCCAGGAGGTAGACGTTGCTGGGGCAATAGGGGGAAGCCCCCGTGCAGTATTCGGGCAGGTCGCAGGATCCGGCCGGCTCTCGGCACATGGTCCCAGCTGTCTTGAGCTACGGAACAGATGGAGACAAGAGAGAGATTTATTGAGCGGTTAAGCTGGATGGCTTTTAAGTTCATGTATCTAGCATCCAGGACCAGTGCTTTATTTATTTTTTGAAAGGACCCCTGGACAGTAAAGTCCAGTCAAAGGTGATTACGGGGTTGCGGCGCTCGTCTCGCTTTCAGGCCGAGGGAGCCGGCGTTTGTCCACAGGCAGCTTTCCAGGTCATGTGGCCAGCAGGACTAAACTGCTTCTGGTGCAACGGAACGCCATGACGAAAACCAGAGTGCATGGAAACGGTGTTTACTTTCTGCCACAGTGGTGCCTATTTATCTACTTGCACTGGCGTGCTTTCGGAGTGCTAGGATGGCAGGAGCTGGGACAGAGCAACAGGAGCTCAACCCGTCGTGGGGATTCGAACCACCGACCTTCTGATTGGCAAGCCCAAGAGGCTCAGTGGTTTAGACCACAGCGCCACCCGGTGCTAATAAACAATTGAAAAGCAATGGGTTGTGTCGTTGTTTTTCTACAGATGTGTTTCTTTCTTTCTTCTCTCTTCACGGAATTGTGGAGTTGGGAGGGACCCCGAGAGTCACCTGGTCCTAGAAATGTGGGAATCACAGGGAGATGATTTGGAATACCTTGCAGCCCTCACAGCAGTCACCGTGAGCACACTCGGTCCCAGCTTTCAGGGTGCAGTTTTGCGGGTTGCAGCAAGGGTTCGTGCATTCCTGGAAAGAGAGAGGGGGAACATGATCACGGGGATGGTCACCTGGAATAGCCATCTTCAGGGGTGTAGCAAGGGGGGGGCGTAGGGGGTGGTCCGCCCCAGGTACCACCTGTGGGGGTGACACTCTGGGGCGGATTGTCGCCACCAAACCCTCGCTCGTCTGGCGCTCTTTTCAGCGCTGGCTGGCCTGCGGAGCTGCGGCATGGAGGCGAGGGGCGGGTGAGAGAGGAGGGGGTGTCACGCTTGTCGCTGACATTACACCCCCTACTCACTGGCCCGTCCCTCGCCTCCATTCCGCGGCTCCGTCCAGGGAGCCCAGCGCCAAAAAAAGCCGCTGAAAGGGGGGAAATGGTTCCCCTTTCCCCCTTTCAGCGGCTTTTTTTTTGGCAGGAGGGGTGGGCCAGCGAGGAGGGGGCGCCATGCCAGCTACAAGCGTGAAGCCCCCTCCTCACTTTCCCGCCCCTCGCCTCCATGCCGCAACCATGTGCGTCGTGACGTCACGACACACGCGTCGTGCCCCGCCCCCAGCAGGGGGGTGCCTCCGTCCCGCCTCCCCGGGCAGCGAAGAGGCTTCCTCCGCCGCTGGCCATCTTAAAGCAGAGACTCTCTGAGGGTGTGGCCTGCCACACAGTTGTGGCAGGAGAGGGTGGCAAGCTTGAAGGGAAAATTCAAGGACAATCAAAGGAAGGACGATTTAAACCAGGGGTCAGCAACCTTTTTCAGTCATGGGCTGCTCCACCAGACCATGTGGTGGGCCGGAATGTATTTAGGGGGGGGGGTGAACGAATCCCTATGCCCCACAAATAACCCAGAGATGCATTTTAAATAAAAGGACACATTCTACTCATGTAAAAACACGCTGATTCCCGGACCGTCCGCGGTCCGGATTGAGAAGGCGATTGGGTCACATCCGGGCCTTGGGCCTTAGGTTGCCTACCCCTGATTTAAACATTTCAGTGTAGTATAGTACAGTATAGTATCAAAATATTTTTTCTTTATTTGCAGAATATGCTTAGGTATCTTTTCAAAATGAGAGCAAGGCTATTCTTTTACAGCTCTTCGCAACATATTGTTGTGAACATGGATTTTCAATGAAAGATCAGGAAAGGGAAAGGGCTTATTTGTGTTGATGAGGAGATGACAGTTTGTCTGTCTCAATATATATATATATATACACACAACAAATATCTTAACCAAAAATCCTAAGAAAGTCTATGTTTCTTTAGACTCCCCTCCCCTCCTTTCTGTGGTTGCTTGGTTCAGGGGTTCCAACCACCCACAAAATGATGATACCCAGCTCTACCTCTCTTTTAAATCAGAACCAGTGAAGGCCGTGAAGGTCCTGTGTGAGTGCCTGGAGGCGGTTGGAGGATGGATGGCGGCTAACAGATTGAGGTTGAATCATGACAAGACAGAAGTACTGTTTTGGAGGGACAGGAGGTGGGCAGGTGTGGAGGACTCCCTGGTCCTGAATGGGGTAACTGTGCCCCTGAAGGACCAGGTGCGCAGCCTGGGAGTCATTTTGGACTCACAGCTGTCCATGGAAGCGCAGGTTAATTCTGTGTCCAGGGCAGCTGTCTACCAGCTCCATCTGGTACGCAGGCTGAGACCCTACCTGCCCGCAGACTGTCTCGCCAGAGTGGTGCATGCTCTGGTTATCTCCCGCTTGGACTACTGCAATGCGCTCTATGTGGGGCTCCCTTTGAAGGTGACCCGGAAACTACAACTAATCCAGAATGCGGCAGCTAGACTGGTGACTGGGAGCGGCGGCCGAGACCACATAACACCAGTCTTGAAAGACCTACGTTGGCTCCCAGTACAAGCACAATTCAAAGTGTTGGTGCTGACCTTTAAAGCCCTGAACGGCCTCGGTCCTGTATACCTGAAGGAGCGTCTCCACCCCTATCGTTCAGCCCAGACACTGAGGTCCAGTTCCGAGGGCCTTCCGGCAGTTCCCTCACTGCGAAGCTACAGGGAACCAGGCAGAGGGCCTTCTCGGTAGTGGCACCCGCCCTGTGGAACGCCCTCCCACCAGATGTCAAAGAGAAAAAAATGACTGCCAGACTTTTAGAAGACATCTGAAGGCAGCCCTGTTTAGGGAAGCTTTTAATGTTTATAATAGACTATTTTTTTTTAACAGAGAAGAAGAAGAAGAGTTTGGATTTGATATCCCGCTTTATCACTACCCGAAGGAGTCTCAAAGCGGCTAACATTCTCCTTTCCCTTCCTCCCCCACAACAAACACTCTGTGAGGTGAGTGGGGCTGAGAGACTTCAGAGAAGTGTGACTAGCCCAAGGTCACCCAGCAGCTGCATGTGGAGGAGCGGAGACGCAAACCCGGTTCCCCAGATTACGAGTCTACCACTCTTAACCACTACACCACACTGGCTCTCAACCCAGCCGCCCAGAGTGGCTGGTGAAACCCAACCAGATGGGCACTGGGCAGGGTATGTATGTATGTATGTATGTATGTATGTATAAATAAATATTTTGTTGTGGGTGTTCAGCACACACCCTGACTCAACTCCCGAGGAGACCCAGAGACAACTCCAGCCTTAGACTTGCCAGCCGCTTTTGGACCCAGCACGTCTCAGTTCAGAAATCCTGATGCCGCAAATACGTACCTCCACCTCTCCGCAGTCGCATTCCTCGCCGTCCTCCAGGAATCCGTTGCCGCATTTCTTGCCCACAACCAGGTCCTTGGTGTTGGGCATGTTGAAAAGGCACATGCCTCCCCCTCGGTGGAAGTAGCTCTCCAGTTGCCTCCGGCTGCAGGAGCTGAAGACTTTTGGGAAGGGGTGGCTGCAGAGACACGGGCAAAGAGGGGCGACTGTTAATACTAATTAACTGAATTTGCATACCGCCTTTCTTCTATAGCTCTCAGGGTGGTTCACAACTTAAAAACACAAGAGGAAAACAAATAATCATAATAAGCAGAGGCGTAACGGACTTTCAGTTTGCGAAAAGCTGGCATCATTGGATCAAGTTCATGTTACTTAAATTGTGCAGTTTTAACTGTGCCATAAATTGTTACTGTTTTATTGAGTTATTGATTTCCATGGTGGGACGTGCAAACTATAGAGATTTATTATTTTATTTTAAATCTGTTAAAGACTGGAAATTCCTCACAGATATTTTTTTTTGCGTGAGAAAGAAAAAGAAATAATGATATCTGGATTTGAGGACTGAAGATCATGTTTGTTTACAGAAAGTGGCTTTCTTGGGTTGGATGAAGTGAATAGTTTTTTTTTAAGATTCAGAAAATAAAGAATCAGAAGTTCTTTATTTTCTGAATCTTAACTTGCGATCTTTCTCTTTTCACCTCTTTCTACTCTTTTTATCTCTCTATTTCTCTCCCTCGCCCCTTTTTTGTGTTTTTGTTGTATCTGGATAGAAGTCTTGGTTTGGTTTGGTTTTAAAAAGAGAGTGACGATGTTAAGCTTTGTCACTACAAACCTTAATAAAAAAATTTAAAAAAAAAAAACGAATAATGCTTTTAATAAGGTAGGGTGGGCACAGGGGAGTCTGTGGAACCACTACACCCCACTGCCTCGCCCTCAGTCTCCTGGGATGGCGCTCTACCACGGAGCCACGGCTTCTGCCCAAATGTGTGGCTCGTGCATGAAGAGGCCTTGTCCCACTGCACCCATCCAGCCCAGAACCCTCTCTCCAAAACCGACTTCCTCAGTGTGATTTATTTCGGTGCCCTGAATCGCCTTGAAATCCGAGCCCCGTGGTCTCCTTGACATTTCTCCTTCCCCCTCGACAACGGCTCTTTTGTGCAACAGCCGATCCCGCCGCCAACGTCGGCGGCACGGACACAAGCTCTGGGGCCGCCAACCCTCCGTGTCTTTAAGTCTATAAACAGCCTCGTGCCGGGCGCTTTCCGGGTAGGAGAAAGGCTTCACTGTTTCATGCCGGCCCCTCTCAACACGTCCAACAGACACGGAACAAGACCCTTGTTTCCCAACATGTGGCTTGCTTCCAAAAGACAACTGCAAGCGGCATGCGCTCAGTTGGGGGGGGCCCTTTCTCGCCATTGTACATCTGTCTCCATTTCTGCATCCTTGCTGCTGCAAGAAAACCGGGTTAAATTTCTAGGGCTGGTGGTACTGTCCCTCTTAGCAAGCCTACTCGGAGTTCAATACCATCTGCAAATCATTTTCAAGTAGTTCTCCTTCAAAGAATAACATGCTGTAAGCAAGGAGAGCGCAAAATATGGTCTGAAGCTCAACATCAAAAAAACTAAGATCATGGCCACTGGTCCCATCACCTCCTGGCAAATAGAAGGGGAAGAAATGGAGGCAGTGAGAGATTTTACTTTCTTGGGCTCCATGATCACTGCAGATGGTGACAGCAGTCACGAAATTAAAAGACGCCTGCTTCTTGGGAGGAAAGCAATGACAAACCTAGACAGCATCTTAAAAAGCAGAGACATCACCTTGCCAACAAAGGTCCGTATAGTTAAAGCTATGGTTTTCCCAGTAGTGATGTATGGAAGTGAGAGCTGGACCATAAAGAAGACTGATCGCCAAAGAATTGATGCTTTTGAATTATGGTGCTGGAGGGGACTCTTGAGAGTCCCATGGACTGCAAAAATATCCCATGGACTGCAAACTTATCCATCCTTAAAGAAATCAGCCCTGAGTGCTCACTGGAAGGGCAGATCCTGAAGTTGAGGCTCCAGTACTTTGGCCACCTCATGAGAAGAGAAGACTCCCTAGAAAAGACCCTGATGTTGGGAAAGATCATAAAGAGCACAAGGAGAAGGGGATGACAGAGGACGAGATGGTTGGACAGTGTTCTCAAAGCGACTAGCATGAGTTTGGCCAAACTGCGGGAGGCAGTGGAAGACAGGAGTGCCTGGCGTGCTCTGGTCCATGGGGACACAAAGAGTCGGACACGACTGAACAACAACAAAGCATCAAAACCCTTTTCCAGAGTTTTCCCCAGAGGTCAAAATCTATATTGTGTCCTATATCTATTGCTTTGGCTAGCTCGTCTTTGGTTTCCCTGCCCCAAACCTTCTTACCCCGTAGCAGCAGCCATGACACAGCCCCCCTGGGATGCCGTGGCCTCAACACAGCATCCCTCGGGGTCGTGGCTCATGCCGAAGTTGTGGCCGATTTCGTGGGCCATGGTGGCGGCGGCTCCAATGGGCAGCTCCGAGTGGTCCTGGGACAAAGGATTGCGGTCATCATTTTCATTATTATCATCATCACCTAATTAATTCCCTGCCCTCTGCCAGGAGGTCTCAGGGCTTCGACAATTCAATCAAAACTAAAACAGGTTACAATCCCAGGAACTGGGGGGTGGGGGGTCTCCTGAAAACGCACGAGGGGAAAGAGTCAGGTTTCCTCAAGCTCGGCCCTCCAGATGTTTTGAGACTACAACTCCCAGCATCCCTGACCACTGGTCCTGCTGGCTAGGGATCATGGGAGTTGTAGGCCAAAAACATCTGGAGGGCCGAGGCTGAAGAAGCCGGGGAAAAGGGGTACGTCTTCAGCAGGGCCGGATTTAGGTTTGATGATTCCCTGAGCTACTGAAGGTAATGGGGCCCTTGATATGTCCAGCTGTCCTTTGTCAACAACAAATTGTCGCTGTTTTTGTGTTGAATATATGCTATGTGGTAATTTATGGACCTAAAAGGTATCTAAAGCCATTTGCACATGTTGCCATGTAACCAGGCCATTCAGAATGTAGGCAACCTATATATAGAAACGAGCAAACCAGTGATATTTTAGGGAGCAGGCTAGCAGGCGGGGCCCATTACTTACATCATAGGAGCCTACACAACACAAAACACTGTTGCTGTATGTAGGTTTCATTTTATTTGTTTTATATCTTATATTTTGGAAATGTACATCCAGGGTTGTTCCCCCTTTAAAATTTTTTGGGGCCCCCAAGAGAGTGGGGCCCAAAGCTACAGCTTGTGTAGCTTATACGTAAATCTGGCACTGGTCTTCAGCATTTGCCGAAAGCTATACAGCGAGGGGGGGGACATGCAGGGGGAACCTCTTCGGGCTAAAGGAGAGGAGAGTATCATAGAATCATAGACTGGGACCTCCAAGGGCCATCCAGTCCAACCCCCTGAAATGCAGGCAAAACCAGGGCCACATTTCAGGGGCTCAGGTTTGGCCGCAGAACCCCTTTTAGACAAACCAAACCAAATCTACCCTGTTCCTAGCCCCTAAAACCCAACGATCCTTGTCGATATGTTCAGCGGACTCTCCTCCATTGGCGGTTTTTAAGCAGGTGCCTAAGCTTTGATTCTTGCATCGAAGGGGGTTGGACTAGATGACCCTTGTGGGTCCCTTCCAATCCTACAATTCTAAGTTTCTCCAATATCTGGGGCCTTTTCCCAACACGCCGAGACCGGCAGCTAACTGAGGTCACACCTGGCAGGACCTGATTCTTCCTTCCCCCCCCCCCAGGCGAAGTGCCTCTTGATGCCGGGAAGAAAGAGGATAATTTTGCGCAGTCAAAGGAGATGTTGCTGAGCAGCTTTCACCAACCCGGTTGTCCTCCTGGCGCTTGGGACTACAGCTGGTGGGAGTTGTAGTCCAAAACAGCAACCGGGTTGCAGAAGACAGCTCAAGATAGCAAGAGGAAGATCGAGGAGCAGCGATCTTGTCCTTACCATGCTCACCCCGCCAGAGTTTTCCGCACTGCACATGCCCTCCAGCGGCGCCATCCCAATGGTCGTTCCAACAAAGGTCATCCCGCTGTGGAGACAGGCAAGGGAAGGGGGGAAACAGAGGAAAGTGGCCATGGTTAAGGGTAAAGGTCAAGGTAAAGGACCCCTGACCATTACGAGAAGAAGAAGAGTTTGGATTTGATACCCCGCTTTATCACTACCCGAAGGAGTCTCAAAGCGGCTCACATTCTCCTTTCCCTTCCTCCCCCACAACAGACACTCTGTGAGGTGAGTGGGGCTGAGAGACTTCAGAGAAGTGTGACTGGCCCAAGGTCACCCAGCAGCTGCATGTGGAGGAGCGGAGACACGAAGCTCGTTCCCCAGATTACGAGTCTACCGCTCTTAACCACTACACCACACTGGCTCTCAGAGCTTTCAGAGAACAGTCCTCTGTTCGAAGGTGTCCTCTGTGTGAGGGCACAGGAATATAAGAAGGCTCAAGAATATAAGAAGACCCTGTTGGATCAGGCCAAAGGCCCATCTAGTCCAGCCTCCGGTTCTCACAGTGGCTGACCAGTTGCCCCAAGGGGAAGCCAACAAGCAGGACCCAAGGACAGAAGCCCTCTCCCACCCTGAGGTTTCTAGTAGCCAGTATTCAACAGGCATGGCCATGTGTGCCCCTTAGGCCAGGCTCCTGACCTCAGTGGCAGCAGCATCCTCAGCTCCATTACCAGTGGCAAAGTAAGAGAAGAGGAGGAGGAGGAGGAGTTTGGATTTGATATCCCACTTTTCACTACCCAAAGGAGTCTCAAAGCGGCTCACATTCTCCTTTCCCTTCTTCCCCACAACAAACACTCTGTGAGGTGAGTGGGGCTGAGAGACTTCAAAGAAGTGTGACTGGCCCAAGGTCACCCAGCAGCTGCATATGGAGGAGAGGAGACGAGAACCCGGTTCACCAGATTATGAGTCTACCGCTCTTAACCACTACACCACACTCGCGGACGACTCTGGGGTTGCGGCACTCATCTCGCTTTAATGGCCGAGGGAGCCAGCGTACAGCTTCCTGGTAATGTGGCCAGCATGACTAAGACGTTTACCTTCCCGCCGGAGCGGTA
Organism: Lacerta agilis; assembly: GCF_009819535.1. Classification (NCBI taxonomy): domain Eukaryota; kingdom Metazoa; phylum Chordata; class Lepidosauria; order Squamata; family Lacertidae; genus Lacerta; species Lacerta agilis. The sequence continues at coordinate 69,930,830 of NC_046320.1, forward strand.
CCTATTTATCTATTTGCACTTTGAGGTGCTTTCAAACTGCTAGGTGGGCAGGAGCTGGGACCGAGCAACAGGAGCTCACCCCGCCGCGGGGATTCGAACTGCCGACCTTCTGATCGGCAAGCACTGGGCTCTGTGGTTTAACCCACAGCGCCACCCGTGTCCATGGTTAGGGGTAGAGATGTAAAATTTCCGGAAATTTTGAAGCCATGGTGGGGCGGATAAATGGGAAAATGCAATCAATAATATAAATGGGAAAATGCAATCAATAATATAAATGGGAAAATGCAATCAATAATAACACACTGCGGCTGGAAAACTGCATTGCAAAAGTAAAAAATAAATAAATAGGTGGATCATTTCATTAAAATGCAGGGAAAATGCCCCCCCCACACACACACACACACAACCCGCCCCCTAGCATGAGCCAACTTATTGATGGCTGCTTCTAAAAGGACGACTCACGTCAGCAGCTGGGCGTTGTCGTGCTTCTTCCGAACCTTCAGAGACTTTTTCCACTGCAGGAAGGACATGAGTGAGGCATGAGCATCACTGCTCAAGGTGCACTGGTCTCTCTCGGTCCACACCTCGAGGCCGATCAGGGCCACTTTGATATTCAGGGACCTGTAAAACTGGGGAAGAGGAGCAAGAAGAGAGGAGGAGGGTTTTTAATAATAATAATAATAATAATAATAATAATAATAATAATAATAATAGACCCATAGTTCACCTGCAATATCACCTTGCCCACTTCGATCTGTAGATCTGGCCCTGTTACAGGTGTAAGAAATCAATCTTTCAGTGTGGCAGCACCTCTGGAACTCCCCGCCTATTGAGGCAATTTCACTGAACATTTTTCGGCACCTGCTAAAGGCATCTTTGTTTCTCAGGCAAGCCTCTCCTGGTATGTCCCAGGTAGGACCTTAAGGTCCTCAAATAATAACTTTTTGCAGGTCCCGAGCCACAAGGATGCTAGGTTGGCTTCAACTAGGGCCAGGGCCTTTTCAGCACTGGCCCCGACTTGGTGGAACAGTCTGTCACAAGAGACCAGGGCCCTGCGGGATTTGGCATCTTTCCGTAGGGCCTGCAAGACGGAGCTGTTCCACCTAGCCTTTGGGTTGGTTTCAGTTTAACCCTGATGTTTCATTCTTTTGGTGTGATTGGTGGGCTACTTAAAAATGAGGCTGCAGTTTAGGTTTAATTTTAAATTGTATTTTAATCTGTATTTTAATGAATTGTTTTATGTTTTTGTTGTGATTTTATTGGTGTTAGCCACCCTGAGCCCGGTTTGGCGGGGAAGGGTGGGGTATAAACAAAAAATTATTATTATTATTATTATTATTATTATTATTATTATTATTATTATTATTATTAGCACTGCTATGTATTAAATTTGTATACCACCCTTTGTTTGAAGATCACAAGTTGGTTCACCACGTAAAAATGCAATATATATTTTAAAACCAAGAACAAACCAATAACCCCCCCCCCACACACACAAACACATTTAGAAGGTTGGCGTATGTTTTAATCTGCTTTCAGTTTATTTCGGATTTTGTCTTTTGCATGTTTTAAAGAGTCCACAGAGTTTGAAGGGACCACTGGGGTCATCTAGTCGAACCCCCTGCAATGCAGGAGTCTTTTGTCCAGTGTGGGGCTCGAACCCATAACCTTGAGGTTAAGAGTCTCATACTCTAACTGACAGGTATCCTGGCTTCCAGTTGTTTTTACTGATAGTTGCTGTGAGGTTCGCGTGACGAAGCAGGAACCCAAACAGTCTTTTGGCAGTTTTATTGGTGCAAACTATTTACAGTGCAGAGCTGCAGAAAGAATGTCTGTCTCAGTCGCTGGCAGAATCCGGGAGTGGCCCCTTCCGGCTCCTTCCCCAGCAGAAGAGCTTCGGCACCCCAAATCTCCTCCTACCCTCCTTGCGTTTCATCCCTCTGTGCAACTGGGGGGCCGGAACTGGCGTGTTTCCCACCTGACCAGCCGAGCGAGGTGAGGTGCCGGGGCTCTATGCAGCATCCCCGAGCCCTCTCCTCTCCCGGCTGGCCCCTTCCCCTTCCTCCCCACTGAAGACGTGGCTGCTCTTTGTGCTGGAAGAGGGGCTGCTACTCAAAAGGCGCCGGGGCTCTCTGTAGCCTCCGTTCCCCTCAACGGGCCAGGTGGCAGTTCCCTGACAGTTTTATTGGCTTATTCTCCTTGTGAGCTGCTCGGAGGGTTTTGCTTTTTGAAATCAAGCGGTGTATAACTTTATTATACGAAATAAATAAGCGTGCTGTTAGCTCCAAACACTGTTGAGTCAAGCATGTGGATCCTATGTTCCTCCACAACTTCCTGGGATTAGCGGCTGGTCCATTAGGGCAAGTGGGGCACTGCCCCACTAATCTCAGTGTGCCTGCCCCACCTTTACACCCAGCCCAGAGGGTGGCCCCAGGGCCGGCGCGTCCATTTAGGCGAACTAGGCAATTGCCTAGGGTGCCAAAATGGAGGGGGCTCTGGCCAGGCTTGGGCGGGACGGGCAAGAAGCCCCGTCTCGTCCATTGGGGCTGGTGGCGCGGCGCACCAGGGCGCCGGCCCCCCCAGGGGGCCCCCGCAATCCCGCCAGCATACCGGCCGCCCCCTCCCCAACCCAGTGCTGTCAAGTATCCCGTTTCCCCCGGGAATCTCCCTTATTTCAAGCAGTTTCCCGCTGATATCCCTTATTTTTTATATCCCTTTAATTTCCCGTTTTTTCAAAGGAAGCAGCTCCTCTCCCACCCCCTGCTGGCCAGGGACTGGGAAGACCTCGCCTCCTTGCAGCCTCAAAGCAAGCGGGAGCCATTTCCCGCGCTTACAGGCGTCGTAGCCCACGGGCAGCGTTCCCAAAATACAGTAAGCCAACTGCGCGCATTCACACCAGTGCCGCCCACTTTTGCTTCTGGCTCCGCCCACCACTGCCATGTGACTGTCCCCGGGATAGGTGAGGCTGCTGATCCCTTATTTTCAAATCCGAAACTTGACAGCTATGCCCCAACCCGCCCCCACGGGCGGGTGGGCAGGCAGGCGCTCGTGCTCTCCCCCGGACGCATGGGGGCGCCGGAAGGATCGCCGCGCCACGGCGGCAGGTGTGCCTGAGATGGCCCTGGGGCTAGCAGCAGCTTCTCTGCTATAGCGGAGAGGTGCTGCTTGCCCCCTACACCACCACCCCGGCTCCCGCTAAAGCAGGCTTTGGCGGGGGGCGCCAGAAGGTGGTTCACCTAGGGCGCAAGAAGCCCTAGCACCGGTCCTGGGTGGCCCCAACTGACACCTTCCCCTTCCTTATTCTCTGCACTGGCCTTGTAGAACTCAGCCCGGAGGAAGAGGACAAAACCAGAATCACTTGGCTTGGGCTCTCGTTGCCTCTGGCGCCACCTAGTGCCGAACTCCCTGCCTCCTGCCCTACCAGGTCTGATTTGCACCAGCAACCACTGCTGTGGACTACCACTCCCAGCTGACCTGACCACCGCTCCCTGATCGTTGCCGGGGCTGATGGGAGTCGTAGTGCAAAGCACCCGGAGGGCACCAGGTTGGGGGCAGCTTGGTCTGCGCTGACTTATAGCACCTCTTCGGGTTTCAGAATGGAGTCTTCCTTGAATTGCTCGGCTGATAACGCCAAGGTTATAGAATCATAGAATCACGGAGTTGGAAGAGACCACAAGGGTCATCCAGTCCAACCCCCTGCCAAGCAGGAAACACCATCAAAGCATTCCTGACAGATGGCTGTCAAGCCTCCGCTTAAAGACCTCCAAAGAAGGAGACTCCACCACACTCCTTGGTAGCAAATTCCACTGTCAAACAGCTCTTACTGTCAGGAAGTTCTTCCTAATGTTTAGGTGGAATCTACTTTCTTGTAGTTTGAATCCATTGCCCCGTGTCCGCTTCTCTGGAGCAGCAGAAAACAACCTTTCTCCCTCCTCTATATGACATCCTTTGATATATTTGAACATGGCTATCATGTCACCCCTTAACCTTCTCTTCTCCAGGCTAAACATACCCAGCTCCCTAAGCCGTTCCTCATAAGGCATCGTTTCCAGGCCTTTGACCATTTTGGTTGCCCTCCTCTGGACACATTCCAGCTTGTCCAGAGCTGTTATGGCCTGATCCTGTTCAAATCATAGGTTTACAGGGTTAGAAGGGACCCTGGGGATCATCTAGTCCAACCCTGCGAAATGCAGGAATATGCAGCTGTCCCAAACGGTGATCGAACCTGCAACCTTGCCGTTGTCAGCACCACGCTCTAACCAACAAGAGCTATCCCGCTTCAGGGCTCTTTTATGGGCTTATGTTCTTGATGTTCAGAATAGGTAGCTCTGGATAACCCAAGGATAGTTTTGCTGAGAGTCTCTGAGTGATTACCTTGTCTACGTAATTCGCGATCTCCAAGATCCGTTGCTTGGTGTGCCCCAGATTTTGCTTTTGAGATACAAACTGGGAAGGAGATGGTGGAAGAGAAGGGGGGGGAGGGAGAACAAGAGAGGCAAAGGAACAAATTTAGGGACATTTCTTAAGCCAAAATTAACACACACTGCTGGATGCTCTTTGAAGCTTTACTTCCCACACGATGCACGGAATATGTGAGATTAAATTCAGAAGGATCTGTCTTCATCCAAACCAGCGGGTCCCAAACTTTATCCAGCCACCCCGCCTTTGGTTCCTTAAACTCACCCCCAGTTGCCCCTACCCTAGGAGAAGCATTATTCAGAACGCAGTTTGCATGACCCGGTAAGAATTATTATTATATTTGTATACCGCCCTTGTGAGGTCTGGAGCTTTTAGGGTTGATAAGCTCAACAGTCCTCCCCGCCCAGGGCCGGCGCGTCCATTAAGGCAAACTAGGCAATTGCCTAGGGCGCCAAAGTGGAGGGGGCGCTGGCCAGGCTTGGACGGGGGGCGGGGCGGGACAGGCTAGCAGCAGCTTCTCCGCTACAGCGGAGAAACTGCTGCTTGCCTCTCCACCACCCCCCACCTCCCGCTAAAGCAGGCTCCTGCTTGATCCTGTGCCGTCTCTCGGGGAAAAGACACACTCTCCAGCGAAAAGGTTGGCAAGATCTGGGCTGCTGGGAAGGTGGGCTTTGGAGTCTCTGCGTGACTGGACCACTCAGTTCAGAGAGGAACTGTACAAAACCCTCTTTCTACCCATGCTACCTGACAGCAAAAATTCTCACCAGGGTGTAGTCTGCAACAATGAAGAGCTCCATGTATTTCAGGGTTCTCCAGGCATCTCTCCTTTTCTGAAAGACAAATTTGCTCAGCGTCACCAGGAAGTATACGGGTGGCGCTGTGGGTTAAAACACAGAGCCTGGGGTCTGCCGATCAGAAGGTCAGCGGTTTGAATCCCCACGACGGGGTGAGCTCCCGTTGCTCGGTCCCAGCTCCTGCCCACCTAGCAGTTCGAAAGCACCTCAAAGTGCAAGTAGATAAATAGGTACCACAACGGCGGGAAGGTAAACGGCATTTCCGTGCACTGTTCTGGTTCGCCAGAAGCGGCTTTGTCATGCTGGCCACATGACCCGGAAGCTGTACTCCGGCTCCCTCGGCCAGTAAAGCGAGATGAGCGCCGCAACTCCAGAGTCGTTCACGACTGGACCTAATGGTCAGGGGTCCCTTTACCTTTAAAGGAGGGTAGGGACATGGGTGGCACTGTGGTCTAAACCACTGAGCCTCTTGGGCTTGCCAATCAGAAGGGTGGTGGTTCGAATCCCCGCAACAGGGTGAGCTCCCATTGCTCTGTCCCAGCTCCTGCCAACCAAGCAGTTTGAAAGCACATCAAAGTGCAAGTAGATAAATAGGTACCACAACGGCGGGAAGGTAAACGTTATTTCCGTGCGCTGCTCTGGTTCGCCAGAAGCGGCTTTGTCATGCTGGCCACATGACCCGGAAGCTGTACGCCGGCTCCCTCGGCCAGTAAAGCGAGATGAGTGCCACAACCCCAGAGTCGTCCGCGACTGGACCTTAATGGTCAGGGGTCCCTTTACCACCAGGAAGGATGGAAGGAAGAAAGGAAGGAAGGAAGGAAGGAAGGAAGGAAGCAAAAGCAAATATGGCGGTGATCTTCGCCAGGGCCAGATTAAGACCTTTAGAGGCCCTAAGCACTAAAAAGATTTCGGTGTCCTCAGATATGTCTCATTCAAAATATAAACAATAAACCGTAAATTAAAATTTTGCTTTTCAAAACCTACAGTAAGATGGAAAATAATGTTTGTTTTGGTACAGGTGGAATTTGGTGGTGCTAACCTCAATTTCTGGTATATGGTTGAATCGTTTCCATGAATTACTGGGACAGGCTGGATGGGACTCGTGACCCGGGAGCCAGACCAGGGTTCAAATCCCCACTCAGCCACGAAGCTCGGGGGGCAGCCTTGGCCAGCCACTGCCTCTCAGTCAGACCTACCCCAAAGGGTTGTTGTGGGGTGGGAGAGAGCCAAGGGGACGCCACCTTGAGCTCCTTGCCGGAAAGGTGAGATGAACAAAAACCTGTTCGCTTCCAAATCTGGGATTCCGCCCTGTCCATTTATCGCGCACAAAGGCTTACCCGCTGGTGTGCAGGCGGTTTGAAGGACCGGGCGATATCGGCTACGCTGCTTTGCATCTGGTCACCGTGCCCACAGGTCCCGCCTTTGATCGGCAGGTGTTCTGCCCTATAGACGACGTGAGGCTCAGAGTCCGGGCTCGCTGGGGGTTTCAGGTAGTAGCTGTCGTTGTGGTTGAGCGTGATCAGGCCACTGGCGGAAGAACAAGAGAGCGCGATGGGAACAACAGCCGCGATCTTTAACGGAGAGCAGGGGGATTTATAATTTATCTTGGAGAACACTGTAAGCACATGAAAACATTAGCAGGGTTGCAGTAACACTTGTAATGTAGCAAATACTATGGAGATAACGGAGCAATATAAAATATGGACTAATGAATAATATGCCGTTGAAAAGGTTGATAATAGGACCCATGGAGGGGAAGGTGGGAAGTCCAGAGATTCAGAGGAATCTGTAAAGAAGGATGTCTACAGTTGTATTGTTATAATTTCATACCTGTAAAACCAAATAAAAATTATTTCAGTTCAGAATCATCATCTTACAATGATAATAATATTTAATAATAATATGCTATTATTATTATTGTTGTTGTTATTATTATTATTATTATTATTCACCTGTTTAGGGAAGTTTTTAATGTTTGATGTTTTATCGTGTTTTTTTAGTATTCTGTTGGAAGCCGCCCAGAGTGGCTGGGGAAACCCAGCCAGATGGGTGGGGTATAAATAATAAATTATTATTATTATTATTATTATTATTATTATTATTATTATTATTATTCACCTACCCCTCACCCTAAGGACTCTGGACAGGTTACAACATTAAAACACAATATTAAAAACAGTTTAAAGAAAAGAACAACAGCCGTGATCGTGATAGAAACGTCACAAGGTGACTTGCGCAGGTCTTATGCAGCACCTATAAATATTTTTGAATATCTAGGTGCATATGGAGCAAGGCGATCTCATTGATTTGTTGTTGTTCAGTCGTTCAGTCGTGTCCGACTCTTCGTGACTCCATGGACCAGAGCACGCCAGGCACGCCTATCCTTCACCTATCCTCTCGCAATTTGGCCAAACTCATGCCAGTCGCTTCGAGAACACTGTCCAACCATCTCATCCTCTCTCGTCCCCTTCTCCTTGTGCCCCCCATCTTTCCCAACATCAGGGTCTTTTCCAGGGAGTCTTCTCTTCTCATGAGGTGGCCAAAGTCTTGGAGCCTCAGCTTCAGGATCTGTCCTTCTAGTGAGCATCTCGCAGATAAACAGGTCCAAAGTTGCTAAGGGCTTTATATATGAATAGTTAAAGCTATGGTTTCCCCAGTAGTGATGTATGGAAGTGAGAGCTGGACCTTAAAGAAGTCTGATCGCCGAAGAATTTATGCTTTTGAATTATGGTGCTGGAGAAGACTCTTGAGAGTCCCACGGACTGCAAAAAGATCAAACCTATCCATTCTCAAGGAAATCGGCCCTGAGTGCTCACTGGAAGGACAGATCCTGAAGCTGAGGCTCCAATACTTTGGCCGCCTCATGAGAAGAGAAGACTCCCTGGAAAAGACCCTGATGTTGGGAAAGATAGAGGGCACAAGGAGAAGGGGATGACAGAGGACAAGATGGTTGGACAGTGTTCTCGAAGCGACTGGCATGAGTCTGGCCAAACTGCGGGAGGCAGTAGAAGACAGGAGTGCCCGGCGTGCTCTAGTCCATGGGGTCACAAAGAATCAGACATGATTAAATAACAACAACAAATCCTTTAACTTTTCTCAGTAGCAGATGGGGAATCGGCGCAGACCTCCAAGTATGGGGGGGTGGGGGGGTATGCTGGCAAGTCCTCCCTCCTGTCAGCAATTGTGCTGCAGCATCCTGCACTGTCCGCAGCTTCTGGATCAGGCGTGAGGGAAGCCCCACACAGAGCGCATTGCAGTAATCCAGTTAGGGACTTCTTTTACCTCGCAGGGCTGTTGTGAGCCACAAAGAGCCAGGGCTGGTGTTTCTGGGAGGCAGGAGGCAGGGACAAGACAAAGCAAACAACGAATGAATTCACCCAGCCTGCACATTCCAGTCCTAAAAACTTTGTTTTTCCCCGAACTACGTTGTTCTGGCTTTCCACAATTACTCCAGGCGAAAGGAATGTCTGTGCTTCTGTTGTGGCTGGCCTGAGCTTACCACTCTGCAAGCCGGACGGGGAAGGGTGGGGGGGGGTGCAAGATCGCCGAAGATCCCTCAGAGATTTGGTCCGCCCCAGAGCTCCCTCTTCCCCCGCAAACACCCCAGAATAGGTAGCTGGTCCATGAGGGCAGTGCCGCATTGACCTTGACTTAAACCTCTCAGTGGGTGTCTCTACCTGTCATTGGCTCCGGCGCCCCCTACTGCTGGTCTCCACACCTCTTGCCCAACCGGTCTCAATGAGCCCCAGGCCCCGCCTACGTGCCAGGATCCCATTGCCCCAGTTCAACTCCAGATGGCGATGTTTAAGCTGTGCTCAAAAACCTCCGAGGAAGGAGAGCCCACAACCCTCCGAGGTTTTCCGTTCCGCAGTCAAGCAGTGTCGCAGAGGCAACAGGCTAACCCTCTCCCCTCCATCCCACGGACCTGATCTGAATTGCCACAAATACCCTTCTGGTTTTTGAGAAAGAAAAATAGATGGGGAGCTCTCCCCCCCCCACACCAATATGGCACACCTAATGCCTGCAAATTGAGAGCAGGCGCCCTTTGAAAACCCAAATCCTACAACACGGTGGATAGACAGGCAGGCAGGCAGACGTGGGGAAACGGACAAAAATAACCCAGCTTGTGTTTTTGCTAGGGGATAAATCTAAAGAACATCAGGCATTTCCTAAACATTTGGAAACAAGAAGGGTCGGGTGGAAATCAGGGTGCTTTGCAACAATTTGCAATGCAGCTAGAGAACAAGCACGGGGACTGGTTGCAGGTTCGATCCCGGAATGGGACAGCAGCATATTCCTGCATTGCAAGGGGTGGGACTAGATGATTCTCAGGATACCTTTCCAGCTCTACAATTCCATGTTCGAATAAAGGACAGACAGACAGACAGACAGACAGAGAGGACACAAGAAGTTGCCTTATCGTGAGTCTATTTGGCTCAGTATCATCTACAATGACTTGCAGCAGCTGTCCCAGCCCTGTTTTGGAGATGCTAGCAGCAGGAATTGAACCCGAGACCTTCTGCAGGAACAAGCAGGGTCTCTGCTGCTGACCTGCAGCCCTTCCCCAGGGATGGGGAAACATGCAGGATGCAAGAAATGGGATCTGCAAGAGATTAGACCACCCTCCCAGTTCAGCTGCTGCCTCCAGCGAGCCGCACCCCGTGCGAGAAGGACACAGGGCAACTCTCCAGCTAGCGCAAGTCATCTGAGTGTCCACTGACTCGAGAATGAGTTTTGTATATGTGTGAGAGAGCGTGTGTGCATAGCTGAGAGATGAACTCACCCCTGGCATTCCTCAAGATGCTGCTCACCCCCAGAAGTTATTTTGAGTCACAGAATCCTGGAGTTGTGGAGCTGGGAGGGACCCCCAGGGCTCATCTAGCCCAACCCCCTTGAAATGCAGGAATCTCAGCTCGAGCACCCATGGCGGGTGGCCATCCAAACTCTGCTTCGAAACCTCCAAGGAAGGAGAGTCCACCGCCTCCTGAGAGGGAGCGTTCCCCTGTCAAACAGCTCTCGCCGTTCTTCCTGATATTCAGTCGGAATCTCCCTTCTTGTGAAAGGAGCTGTGGGGTTGGGAGTGATAGACAAGCGGGGGGGGGGGAGGAGCATATTCGGGGTGCTGAACACCCCTCTTCATTTCCTCCCCCTCCCCCTTGGTGCAGCCCCTTGAGGTCATAGCGCATGGCAACTCTCCCAGTGGGGAGGTTTGGGCTGCCATTAAAAAAGATGTGCTCTAGCAGGGGTGGGGCGCCTCAGGCCTGGGGGCCAAATGCAGCCCCTCTCTCAGGCCCTCAGGATGCTCCCCACCAAGAAACACTGTGCTCGGGGCTACACCCCTCACCAGCTTTGCTCTGTGTCCTTCCCAAGCACTTTGGCCCGGCTGGAACACAGAATCACAGAGCTGGAGAGTCAAAAGGGACCCCCAAGGGTCATCTAGCCCAACCCCCTGCAAAGCAGGGGTCCTGCCCACAGCCATCCCTGGGTTGACTCGAACCACCAACTTTCTGGTTTAACAGCCAGACACCCTGACCCACTGTGCAGTGGAGGTGCCAGATATTGCCTCCTTTCTCCTGTGGAAAGGAGTTCCACAGGTCAGGGGCCACCACAGAGAAGGCCCTCTCCCACGGGGCTCCCCTTGAGCTTCTGAAGGTGGAGGAACTATCAAGAGCCCCACCACCACCACCGCCGCCCATCTCTATTTCTGGGACAGAGTGACTCCGTGCAATTGTTCAACTGGCTTTCATGAGATAAAGTTTAATTGCCTGACCGCCTTGGGCCTAATCCCATTTCTCTCTAGATAACATTCCGAAGACCCTTGTCAAAAGCCACTCAGGTCATTTCGTTCCTCCATCCCAAGGTTCGGGGTTAGGGCAAGGGGAAAAGTCACGGTGGGATTTTCCCCAAACCAGCCAAGATCCAGACACATACCCCCACCCTGTGGGGCCAGTTTGGATGGGAAATGGTTTATGCCCTTATTTCACAAATCACTTCCCATAAAACACCCCAAAGCGATTTAACGATACAATGAAAACATACAGAGACACGGTTTCATCCAGTGCTGATACAGACCAGATTCAAAGTATCTGCTTGCTGGGAAAAGAAGGAAGGTCTGAAATAAGAATCAGAAAGATAAGGGATGGTGCCTGCCTGGTATGTAGCAGAAAGGAGTTCCAAAGGTAAACGGATGACCAAACAAAAGATCCGATTCTTACACCCTATGTAATTTGGTGCTGGGACTTAGCTCTTGAAAAAGTTTGTGTGAGGGGTGAATTTTTTACAAAGCAGTGAGGCAGGTAATGGGCAGCATGGTGTAGTGGTTAGAGTCCACTGCAGGGGGTTGGACCAGATGACCCTTGGTGTCCCTTCCAACTCTTATAGTTCCAGAATTATGTGTCAGATGCAATGGCGTACGGAGCCGCTTTGCTGCCCGGTGCGGCAAATGCGGGGGCACCCCTTGGGGGGAAGGGGGCCGTTCCGTAGTGTTGTGCATCATGATGTCACGATGCATGCGCGCTATGGAGCGCAGTCCGTCAAGGCTACTGCACATGTGCAATCCGTCTGGGCTGCCGGGCACGGCCAGCCGTTGCTCGGACGGGCGGAGGCATCCCGTCCGTGTGGCTGCTTGTGCCTGGCAGCCTTGCGAATTGCTGCGTAAGCAGGTGGGGGGGTGGCGCCGAGTGTCACCCCCCCTCCAGGGTGGAACCTGGGGCGCTCCGCCCCCAACGCCTGCTCCTTGCTCCGCCCCTGGTCAGACGAAGCCCTGGAAGAGATCAGGGTTTGAATCCCTGCAGAGTCATGAAGCTCACCGGGTGTGACCTCGAGGGCTGGTCACTGCCTCTCAGCCTAACCTACCTCACAGGGTTGTTGCAGAGATTAAAGCGAGGAGAGGGAGAACTATGTATGCTACCTTGGGCTCCTCGGAGAAAAAAGTGGGCTATAAATGGGCCATTCCATGAAAAATGAGCCTGATAAGAATGCTAGATGAGCGCTGGACTTTAGTGAGGAAGATTCCAAACGTGCAGTCTAACCATTTTTTAAAAAAAGCTAAAGACAAAAGAAGTTTATTTTATGGACCTTCTTTTCAAAAGTCCACCCACGTAGTCTTCACAGAAGTGTTCAAGTTAAACGTTTTCTGATGATTGTCCCACCCGTGACAGCATTTTCCCCTTAATTTTGTATCGTTAAATTTCTTAAACTTAATTCCTGATTGCATAGTTGCAACCAATAAACATTGATTTAAATAGATATGCTGAGTTTATCATTGATTCACCTCCCAACTCACAGAGTTTTTCCATAAATCAAACTTATCTCAAGCTCCATGTCCTTTTTTTTGTCCCACCCGTGGCAACACTTTTAACATTTAATAAAATTGTCAAAAATATCCATAAAAATAAAATAAAAATTAGTAAAATGTTCAGCATCTTATTAAGAACATAGTTTAAGTTTTGGTTGTCGATTTTTATGTATATTTACATTGTTACACATGTGTGAATACCAAAAAACATGGTCAAAGTGTCCCACCCGTGACAATGGAATGGCCCAGATGTAATTAATAACTACATGGTGACAGCTCAGTTGATTAGAGTGCCAAGGTTGCAGGTTCGATTCCCGCATGGAACAGCTGCATATTCTTCCTGCATTGCAGGGGGTTGGACTGGATGACCCCCGGGGTCCCTTCCAACTCCACAATTCTATGATATTTTAATGAAAAACCAAACTAAGAAGTCTTTAAATTCCTCCGACCCCCTCCAAAAAAAATGAATACAATCTTCAGGGGCCATTTTCACACCAACAGAAAAACAAAATTCAACCAGGCCAAAGATTCCGGATAAACGCTAGACGCAATCGCTGGTCAATTCCAAGACTGATATGGTGGGAGAGCGAGGAAGATCTGTCTAAGTTGCCCAGAAGTATTTAGGTATAACAGCAACCTTCATAAGTAAGAAGGAGCGAAAGGGCGGCCGTCCTCACAGGGAGGGCCAGTGGCTATCAGAACCCCGCCTCCTCGCATCACTTTTCTTACCTGATTCCAGAGCAGGTACTGAGGACCACCCAGGAGCCCTCGTACCCTCGGACGTGGCCATGGTAGTAGCAGTGTTCCTGGAATCAGAGGGAACAGATGGGAACTGTTGGTTAGGCTGGTTGTTTTCTGCAGGGAAAACTGTGTGGATTTTATACACAAATCTGAGAGGTGGTCAGATGAACTGAAATCGGCCAGGGTGTCGAGATTTCGGATTTTTAAAAGCAGCAAAATTCCATCATGGATTAATATTATTTAATCATTATTATCAGAGTAAAATTTAACCCAACCCACCCCCCTTCACTCTAGTGCAAACCTAACTCTAGAATATACAGTTGAGTACCCGTTGCAAAATTCAGAGAATGTTGAAGGGTGGTTTGTGCATCATTTAAAGGTAAAGGTAAAGGGACCCCTGACCATTAGGTCCAGTCACGGACGACTCTGGGGTTGCAGCGCTCATCTCGCTTCATTGGCCGAGGGAGCCGGTGTACAGGTTCCGGATCATGTGGCCAGCATGACTAAGCCGCTTCTGGCGAACCAGAGCAGTGCACGGAAACGCCATTTACCTTCCCGCCAGAGCTATTTATCTACTTGCACTTTGATGTGTTTTTGAACTGCTAGGTGGGCAGGAGCAGGGACCGAACAACGGGAGCTCACCCCGTCACGGGGATTCGAACCGCCGACCTTCCAATCAGCAAACCCTAGGCTCAGTGGTTTAACCCACAGCGCCACCCACGTCCCACATTTAGGAAAGTGGAAATTGTGATTGTTAAAAGAAATTTATTGTTATTATTATTTTCACTTTCTCACTTTTAATTGCAGGCTGAATATGAGCAGCCCCATTCTGCATGTGCTATGTGGATTTTGCTGTATAGAGCTTCCAGGTTCAGGAGAAGTATACCTTTGAATACTAGTTTCTGCAGGGCAGCCTTTGCCAACCCGGTGCCCACCGGATGTTTTGGACTACAACTCCCATCAGCCCCAACTAGTCCCCAGATGTTGTTGGACTACAGCTCCCATAATCTCTGAGCACTGGTCCTGCTAGCCAGGAACAACGGGATCTGTAATCCAACAACATATGAGGACCCAAGGTTGAAAATGTCTGCTCTAGACAGTGAACTTGTCATCCAGCAGGCATGCAAAACAGGACACACACTCTTTCCCATCCATGTTTCCCAGCACTTACCAACAGCTGTCTTTATCAGGCTCTATTGGCCCTTGTCCAGCCCGTTACCAACCCCAGTTCCCGAAATCATGCCATTAGGCCATGCTGCAGGACATTGTGTATTCTTACAGAGCTTTTAAAATCAATAAATGATCGCAATGAGCAAATTAAGGGCCAACTAAGCCATGTTAAGTGGTCGTGAAAAAATTATGATTGGTTTGCAGGATTAGTCATTCCAAAGCAATCTCTTAATTTACTCCAGCCTGGGGTTTCTGTATCTTCACAAATAAACTCCCTTCACCCAGCACTGAGATGGAGGAACCATCCTAATTTCCCCAGCTGCCAGCATGTTTGTGAATTCTTCTCTGCAACCACAAGGACTAGAAACTTGAGACGAACAACAGCTTGAAAAACTCAGGTCCTGCACTCAGGTCCTGCATCTCCCGCCGTGAGAACAGGATGCTGGACTAGACGATCTACTACTGGCAGGATCCTGCAAGGCTCATCTGCTGCCCTGCCCTGGACCAACCTTTGGGTATGAGAAATAGGCCTGCGAGGTATCTGGTTTCCAACACAGTGATGTATCACCAGCTAAACTGAAATAAGGATGGGGCGATGTACATTGGGTGGCTTCTCGGTTTCCCCCACAGCTGTGCCTTAGATTATCTTTACTTTGTGGAGTAACCTGTGTTGCACTATTTTGCTTTGGACTGATGAAGCACTTTGGGAAACCTGACATGTATCCAGAAATCAGGTCTTCTTTATCCCCATCTGGGTGGTGGCTTTGATTCGCCTTTTCCATTTTCACGGCTTGGAGTTTCCAACTTGAAACCCTTTGAGAAACATTCCATCTAGTTCGACACCAACAACGGTTTTTGAACTTCCTCCGTTCTCCGATGTGCCACCCTCACCATAGTGGCGGCACGGGGTCATTATCCTGTATTTGGACTCACGCCACTTGTTATATTATTCATCAATCCAATTTGTTCAGATATCGCTGTATTTTTACCTTTTGTTTTCAGTTTTTGCACTTGGCACTTTAGCATGCTTGTGAATCCAAAGGTTATCAGCTCATTTCTATTCCAGTAAAATTTGGTTTTATAGCCATAGCCAGTTTGTGGTGGTGACATTTTGTTTTGTTGTATTATTTTCACCACAATTGATACTTGCGTATATTATTTGTGGTTAAATTTACATACCACCCTATACCCGGAGGTCTCAGGGCAGTTCACAGAATGAAATCAAAACATAAAGCCACAAAATACATAATCAAAATAAAAACAACAACCCGATAACACCCCCCCAAAAAAAACCCACATTTTAAATTGATCCGTGCTGTCCAGCTTGATCTTTTATATCAGTTTGGCGGTTTCCTCCAAGAAGAAGAAGAAGAAGAAGAAGAAGAAGAAGAAGAAGAAGAAGAAGAAGAAGAAGAGTTTGGATTTGATATCCCGCTTTATCACTACCCGAAGGAGTCTCAAAGGGGCTAACATTCTCCTTTCCCTTCCTCCCCCACAACAAACACTCTGTGAGGTGAGTGGGGCTGAGAGACTTCAGAGAAGTGTGACTAGCCCAAGGTCACCCAGCAGCTGCATGTGGAAGAGCGGAGACGCGAACCTGGTTCACCAGATTATGAGTCTACCACTCTTAACCACTACACCACACTGGCTCTCAGAGCTTTCAGAGAACAGTCCTCTGTTCGAAGGTGTCCTCTTTGTGAGGGCACAGGTCTGGCTCAAGGACATAAGGAGACCCTGCTGGATCAGGCCAATGGCCCATCTAGTCCAGCCTCCTGTTCTCACAGTGGCTGACCAGTTGCCCCAAGGGGAAGCCAACAAGCAGGACCCAAGGACAGAAGCCCTCTCCCATCCTGAGGTTTCCAGTAGCCAGTATTCAACAGGCATGGCCATTTGTGCCCCTTAGGCTAGGCTCCTGACCTCAGTGGCAGCAGCATCCCCTGCTCCATTACCAGTGGCAAAGTAAGAGAAGAAGAAGAAGAAGAAGAAGAAGAAGAAGAAGAAGAAGAGGAGGAGGAGGAGGAGGAGGAGGAGGAGGAGGAGGAGGAGGAGGAGGAGGAGGAGGAGGAGTTTGGATTTGATATCCCGCTTTATCACTACCCAAAGGAGTCTCAAAGCGGCTCACATTCTCCTTTCCCTTCTTCTCCCACAACAAACACTCTGTGAGGTGAGTGGGGCTGAGAGACTTCAGAGAAGTGTGACTAGCCCAAGGTCACCCAGCAGCTGCATGTGAAAGAGCGGGGACGCGAACCCGGTTCACCAGATTAAGAGTCTACCGCTCTTAACCACTATACCACACTGGCTCTCATGTCTCTTGAAGCTCATCATACTGTGTTTCATGTGTTATTCTTTGTAAGCCATCCAGAGAAGGCTGCCATTGGGTGCACTTGATAAAGGAATTACTGGTAAGCGCTGCCCTGCCACTGCCCATCCCAACACCGCCAATTTCCCCAGCCTGACGCATCTTACTTACCGTGAGGTTGGGTGAGACGGTCATGGGCTGCCCCCCCTTTGCATAATGGGTCTCCGTATAATCTGGTGACAGCAGCCTGCTGGGAAAGAAAGGAGGAGTGAGCTCTCGGAAGAAATATGTTTCTGATGACGTTTCCGATCCATAACCTTTTATTATTACTCATGTTTCAAATCTGGAGAGTTGGAAGGGACCCCAAGAGTCATCTAGCCCGACTCTGTGTACTGCAGGAATAAGGAAGCACCTCAAAGCATTTTCAACAGAATGCAGCAGAAACCATGTACAAAACCACTGCACATAGAAAACCGTGGCAGATGCAAAAACAATGGCACGTATAAAACAATTTCAAGCGAATTCAGGTACTGCTCAGCAAACAGACTGTCCACACACAAACCCTCGGTGTATAGAAACGGGATTTATTCCCCCCCCCAAAAAAAAATCCCACCTGGCTCTGCCTTAAGTAAAGGATTTTTGCAGGTTTCTGAACCAAGGTCGCCACTAACAGAGAAGGCGCTCCGTTTCCCTTGGATTCGAGAGAACGGGAATTCTTCCCACCCCCACCCCCCACCCCAAACCTCACTGTCTCCAGAACACAAAACGCAGCCAAAGGGGTCAGTTGAAGAACTGCCTTAAATGGAGCGATGTGACAGTTTTTTCACTAAGCCAGGCACCCGGGGAGTCGGAGAGGATCTCTCTCGGATGAATCACAATTCCTCCCCACCACCCAAAAAAAATACCACTGAGATTAACTCTCCGTGCCCTTCCCCCTGGGTTCCTGTCTCAGGGCCATCCATCTGGAGACACAAGAAACGAGAGGGACGATGATTTCATAAAGCAAAACCTTCCCACCCAGGCTAGTCCCGCAGTCACTGATGTAGATCCTGGGTACTAATGTTCTTTTAAATAACTAAGGCATGATTCCTTTACCCCAGGAAAGCTGACTTAAGTGGTTTACATAGATTAAGGAGATGTGAGTAACGTCGGATGATGTGGCACAATTCCGGACATCGCAGTCCCAGAGCTTGGAGACAGAGAGTCGCTCAGAGGAGGCAGGATGGGACCATTTGCCTGATTCACCACGAGAGTCGGTCTGCAGAGGATCGGGGGCAGGAAGTGGGGTTTAGTGGTTAGAGTGTCAGGGTATGCTGCGAACAACCCCGAGATCTAAACGGTGGGTTACAAATGTAATAAATAAATAGAAAAGGGGGGAAAATAAACAGGACCTAGGAGAGACCAGGGTTCAAATTGCCGTAGAGCTCGCTGGGTGAACTTGGGGGTTCTTCCCTGACTCTCAGCCTTGCCTACCTCCCAGGGTTGTCGTGAGGATTAAGTGGGGAAGGGGACAACCTCATAAGGCTCCTTGGAGAAAAAGGTGGGTTCAAATGCAATAATAATAATAATAATCAATCAATGAAACAATATTCCTTGGACTTTGAGCAAAACATATCCTCAACTCCCTCCCCCTCGCTTCTGAGGTACCCCAGATATACACTTCCAAGCCTTTTGGCTGCCCAAGGGCCGCATTGCCTGCTGGGCACCCTTTCAGGGGCCACATGCAAGAGATGGGCGTGGCCAGAGGGAAAATTGGGCAGTTCAATGAATTTAATTCTGCACAGTAGGTTAGTTTCCTCTCTCTCTCTCTCTCTCTCTCTCTCTCTCTCTCTCCAACTCCCATCATTCCTAGCTAGCAGGGCCAACCTATGCTGGGAGTGTCTGGACCAAGAGGGCACATTAATCCACATGTGGTGGCAATGTCAAGTCTCCCAAAAAATATCCGGGGAATGATCTATGATGAACTAAAGACGATGTTAAGGCGTTCCTTCCCCAAGAAACCAGAAGCCTTTTCTGCTAGCTATAACAGGACAGGAAATTCCAGATAATGCAATATATATCTTCCTTTACGGGACAGCAGCAGCAAGTTTATTATATGTCAAAATGTGGAAAGAAAGGGCAATCCCAACAAAACACCTGTGGTTGCTTAAATTAACAGAATATGTCAAACTTGCCACTATGAGGTCTAAAATAAGAACGACAGATAGAAAGACAGTGAGTGGGAACAACTAGAACGGTATTTGAAACGGGGTGGTACAAACAGTGCTTTTTTTCTTTAAGAAAAATGTTTAGGGGTACTCTCATTTTCCTACTCATATTGAAATACTGCCCTTCAATGAGGCCAAACTTAGATTCACAAAATGTTTAGGGGTATGCCTACCCCTGCGTACCCCCAGGGGAAAAAAGCCCTGGGTATAAATATAAACTTACAAGTAGGGATAAATCTGTGAGCACCAGGAAACAAAATATAGAGTTAAGAATAGAGAGGAAAAGAGGGCAAGAAAGGATGTCAAGCAAAGTTAGGTTAGGAAGTCCACGAACAATCAGATAGGAGAGGATAAATGCATGAAAACAAGCGTATCCAAATGCAATAAAAAATGCATAAATAAGATAAAGTAAAAAGCAAATGCACTCTTCTTGAGAAGCGTGATGAGAATTCAAAGGGCCAGACAGGGAGAAGCGGAGGGCCGTATTCGGAATTTCTGAAGAACACCTCTCTGCTTTCTGCAGCTGCCTCTTGGATTTCCACTACTAGCCCCTAAATATCCAGGGC
Organism: Lacerta agilis; assembly: GCF_009819535.1. Classification (NCBI taxonomy): domain Eukaryota; kingdom Metazoa; phylum Chordata; class Lepidosauria; order Squamata; family Lacertidae; genus Lacerta; species Lacerta agilis. The sequence continues at coordinate 69,950,323 of NC_046320.1, forward strand.
AAGCCCCAGAGAAACATGAGGCCAGTGACCCGTCCAGTCATAGACTCATATGGAAGGGACCACAAGGGTCATCTAGTCCAACCCCCTGCAATGCAGGAATCTTTCGCCCAACATGGGGCTCGAACAATGGCCCTGAAATCAAGAGTTTCACCCTCTCTACCCACTGAGCTATCCCAGCATCCTGTTCTCACAATGGCCAAGCGGATACCAGTGCGAAACCCGCAAGCAGGATTCGAACACAAGAGCCCTCTCCGTATCTGCATTTGGAATTGCCATTATGGATAATAGCCACTGAACCGCTCTCTCCTGCATGAATTTGTCCAGTCCTCTTTTAAAGCCACTCAAATTGGCAAGCATCCCTGTGGCAGGGAGTTCCACGGTTTAACTATACACTGCATGAAGGACTTCATTGAATGTCCATGAGTTCTAGCATTGTGAGAGAGGGATAAAAACCTTTCTCCAGCCACTTTAACCATTCCCAGCAGCTCGGCATCTCCCTTTATCAGATCAAGTAGCAAAGCTGATCCCAGGAGCACCTCTCCAAAGGGCCTGTTTTCTCCCACCACTGATGATCTGAAGGGAAAGTGGGGAGCCAGGCAAGGGGGAGAGGTTCAGAATTCATCCCGGCCCCTGCTTTTGATTAATGCTCCTGTCTCCATTCCCGGCTTTTTATCATCCTCTCCAACATCAGGAAGCGATTTGTCAGAGGCAAAGCTGAGCTGGATGTCATTCTCCGAGCCTCCCAGCACAGCTGTTGAGAGACAGCGGACAGCTGTGGGAAAAAAGGCAGCTATGGGATTCCACTGCAACCTTTTTTTTTCCTTTCGGGGTGGGGGGCTGCCATAGGGCGGGCGGTGGGTGGGGGAGACCCAGCAGATAACAGCAAGACCCGCTCTTTTTCCCAGGCTCTTTCGAGACGCAAAAGTCAAGATGGCTTTGCTCTCCAACGAAGGCTCCCAAGACAACCGGGGGGCGGGGGGGCGCTCCCTTTTCCGCAAGGAAAGGGTAAAGCATTCAGGGGGCTTTTTAGCTTAGCCGGGGGAAAGACTTCCAAAGGGGAACGACATGAAAGAGACTTACAAATCGGAGCAGAGAAAATTTACTTTTCTTCCTCTCTCCAGGGCTGATAACGGGCGGGACAAACCAAACGAAGTGTTTCTTCATGCAGTACCTCATTAACTTCTAGGGCTGCCAAATTTCAAGAAGTGAAAAAAAACCAGGACACCCCAAAAGTTGCCGAGCTCTTTTTTAGGAAGGAACCCCCCCCACAACGCCAAAAAAACGTGATTTTTCCATTGACTTGCCTAAGATCCAGGACAAAGCGCCTGGATTCCCCCAGACATTTTTTATTAATAATAATAATAGTTGTTGTTGTTGTTGTTGTTGTTGTTGTTTCATTCAACTTATACACCACCCTATACCCAGAGGTCTCAGGGCAGTTCACAACAAGACCACAAAATATAAAATCAAACCAAAAGCAATAACCCAATAACCCCCCAAAAGCCACATTCTATAATAATAATAATAATAATAATAATATTTATTATTTGTACCCCGCCCATCTGGCTGGATTTCCCCAGCCACTCTGGGCGGCTTCCAACGAAAATCAAATACAAAAATATCACACATTAAAAACTTCCCTAAAAAGGGCTGCCTTCTGAATGTCAGTTAGTTGTTTATCTCCTTGACCTATGATGGGAGGGCGTTCCACAGGGCGGGCGCCACCACCGAGAAGGCCCTCTGCCTGGTTCCCTGTAGCTTTGCTTCTCGCAGTGAGGGAACCGCCAGAAGGCCCTCGGCGCTGGATCTCAGTGTCAAGGGCATTGGGTGTCAATAAGATCAGCCAAAGGCCTGGTTAAAAAGGAACGTTTTTGCCTGGCGCCTAAAGGTGTATAATGAAGGCGCCCGGCAAACTTCCCTGGGGAGAGCATTCCGCAGACGGGGACAACCAAAAACTCACCTGACTCCATAGTCTCTGGGTTGCTTTGATTTCAGACAAGGGGAGAGAATGAGTGGAAAACTGTGAGTGGAAAACTGTGAGTGGGTGAATTGCAAAAGGGCGCGGCTCACTTCACAGCAGGGGAACAATAGGGGCAGGAAATCCCCCTTCCCGCCCTGCCTCCACCGCCCAAGGCCTTTTATTTCATTTTACAGCCATCCCAAACACATGGTGCGCTTGTGGCTTTTTGCCCTGAGGAGTGAACCAGTCTCCTCGCTGAGCTGACATCATCATCATCATCATCATCATCATATCATTTGTATGCCACCTTTCCACAGTTAAAACAATGCTCAAAGCGGCTTACAATAGGACTCTGGAACTCTGGAGCCGACTGCTGCTTCCCAGGTAAGCTACACCCTCTATTGTGTGGGCTGGGTAGTCCCCTTACCTGGCCAATCCCTTGGCAACGCCTCCCCCAGGCGGGATTGGGTGGTTAACTGGGGTAGGCAGAGACCCCCAGGTATCCCTTCTGGGGGAAGGCAAAGCCAGTCTGAACTACCAGGTGTCGCCCAGGAATTCAGGGGGCTGTGTGCGACCACACAAACGCCGCCCCCCCATTAGATGTGGGGAGCGGTCAACATACATACCCTGTTTCTCCTAAAATAAGACATAGCCATAAAATAAGCCATAGCAGGATTTCTATGCATTTGCGAAATATAAGCCGTTCCCCGAAAATAAGCCATACCCCGAAAATAAGCCATAGTGACGCGGCACCTCCCATTAAAACAGCCTGGAGAGGCGTGGCTATGCAGCGTACCGATGCGACGCGGTTAAAATAAGACATCCCCTGAAAATAAGCCATACTGTGTTTTGTTGAGGGGAAAAAAATATAAGACGGTGTCTTATTTTAGGAGAAACACGGTAATTACAAATATAGCAAAGCAGTCCTAAAAATAAATAAAACACGTTAAAAACCACATAACCAAGCTGAACAATTTCCACATAAAAATTTAACAGCAGTAATAGCAGTAACAGCAAAAAAAAACTCCCAGCGAAACTTCCCCCAAAATATCCGCCTCCTCATCGGCACCTCAACAGCCACAGACTTCTCAGAAATTAGCCAACATCTGGAGTTGAACTGAGGCAATGGGATCCTAGACAGCATCTTAAAAAGCAAAGACATCACCTTGCCGACAAAGGTCCGTATAGTTAAAGCTATGGTTTTCCCAGTAGTGATGTACGGAAGTGAGACCTGGACCATCAAGAAGGCTGATCGCCGAAGAATTGATGCTTTTGAATTATGGTGCTGGAGGAGACTCTTGAGAGTCCCATGGACTGCAAGAAGATCAAACCTATCCATTCTCAAAGAAATCAGCCCTGAGTGCTCACTAGAAGGACAGATCCTGAAGTTGAGGCTCCAGTACTTTGGCCACCTCATGAGAAGAGAAGACTCCCTGGAAAAGACCCTGATGTTGGGAAAGATGGAGGGCACAAGGAGAAGGGGACGACAGAGGAGGAGGTGGTTGGACAGTGTTCTCGAAGAGACCAACATGAGTCTGACCAAACTGCGGGAGGCAGTGGAAGACAGGAGTGCCTGGCGTGCTCTGGTCCATGGGGTCACGAAGAGTCGGACACGACTGAACGACTGAACAACAACAACAACAACAACAATGGGATCCTGGTGCGTAGGCGGGGCCTGGGGCTCATTGAGACCGGTTGGGCAAGAGGTGTGGAGACCAGCAGTAGGGGGCGCCGGAGCCAATGACATGTAGAGACACCCACTGAGAGGTTTATGTCAAGGTCAATGCGGCACTGCCCTCATGGACCAGCCGCCTATTCTGGGGTGTTTGCATGGGAAGAGGGAGCTCTGGGGCGGACCAAATCTCTGGGGCATCTTCGGCGAGCTTGCATCTCACACCCTTCCCCGTCCGGCTTGCAGAGTGGTAAGCTCAGAAACAGAGGTCATCTTGGGGTCCTGCGATTCTGTGGCTCTCTGTGGCTCTCCCTCCTCTCTCGGCTACTTAGGAGAGAACGAGAGATACAGCCGCAACAAGCTCTCCAACCTTGGCAGCGCTTTCCAAGCTCAAGTCTATCTCCCAAACACTTCCTGCCTCGGCTGCGCTCCAAGCTAAGCGAGGTTTTTCAGCAGGGGCGCTGGCAGCCGATGTGAGCATTAGCAGAGTCTCGGCTCTTGTTTGTTTTTCTCTGCTTTCCTCCTCGCCTCTCCCTCCGTGACAACCCTCCCCCGCCCCCAGCCCGTCGACAAATCCATTTATGTATAAAACGAATGAAATAACGTTCCAGAATGCACAGCGAGCGGAGGTTGTCGGGAACCAAAGGACACCGCGGTCCAGGAGAGAGCAGCATCCCTGGCTGCAGGGCAAGACCCAGAACACCGCCAGAAATTGTTTCGGAGGGACAGAAGCGATCACAAACGTGGAAACCGCACGAAGACCTCACTCGGATCGGAACGTGCTAGGTTTGGAAACGGAAGTTTTCGTTTAGAATTTTGTTGCCGTTAATTTCACCTCCCTGGTAATGTTTCCTAAGCGTTCTTATTGGTGGTTACGGGAAACCGGCCTAGAAAGCTCAGCTAGAAATTATTATGATTATTACTCCTCGCAAAAGTGATCTAAAACATACACCGCTGAAACACCACAAGCAATTGGAACAAACGCATCCAATAAAAACCGTTGGAGGAAGAAACCCCACACCCATACAAATAAATAAAAAAATCTCTAAAAGAGATCTGAAACCCTTCAAGTTAAGGGCCAAAATCCTGTGTAAAAAGGAAAGCTTTTCCCTGGCACCAAAAAGAGAGAGAAAGATATCCTCCATGGGGGAAACATTCCATAAGCAGGGAGCTACCACTGAAAAGGCCCTGTTCTTGTGTTGCCAGCCTCTGGGCACACAGAGAAGGGCCTCGGGGGACAAGTGCAGGGTCTGGGTCACTTCCTGGGGGAGGAGGTGGTCCTTGAGATATTGGGGTCCTGGTCCGCCAAAGGCGTCAGAGGCCAAAACCAGCACTTTGAATGGAGCCCAGAAAACAAGGATTTCATCCACATTCCTGTTTGCCCTGTGCCTAGAAAAGCATGGGGTTGAAGCGGTTTCGCCTTTGCTCTGCTGCTTTCCCCTAGAAAACCCGTTCTTTAGCACTAAATCGGAACAAACAGCAATCCAAGGAAAACCCCTGCCGTTTGTTCCGATTCAGCACTCCACTGTGAGTTTCCCCAGGGCAGGGCCGTCTCGTCATAGGAGCTGGGTGGCGCGGTGCACCAGGGCGCCAGGCTCCCCAGGGGCGCCCCCTCCCCAACCGCCCCTGCGGGCGGGTGGGCGCTCGCACACCGGCGGGCGAGTTACAAGCCGGCTTCCCTCCGGAGCCTCAGCTGGAGCGCTGGGAAGGGCGCGCAAAGCCCCGCGCCGCTCCAGTGCCACGCCCCTCATCCCCCGCTCGCCCACCTCCCTCCCGCGCTGGCCGCCCCTCGGGGGATGAGGGGCGTGGCGCTGGAGCGGCGTGGGGCTTTGCGCGCCCTTCCCAGCGCTCCAGCTGGGGCTCCGGAGGGCGGCCGTCTTGCAGCGCCACGCCCCTCATCCCCCGCTCGCCCACCCCCCCTCCCGAGGGGCGGCCAGCGCGGGAGGGAGGTGGACGGAGAGGCGGCCCACCAGGGGCGCCGAGGGATCGTTGCACCAGGGCACCCGATCCCCTTAAGACGGCCCTGCCCCAGGGGGAAAACGACGGGACAAACATAAGTGTTGATGAGCCCTAAAACTAAAACACAGTGAGATGAACCACTCTGTAAGTTTGGCAGCTCCTTCTCAGATAGCTGAGAGCTAAGGTCTTGCAAGGAACGTGGGTGGCACTGTGGGTTAAACCACAGAGTCTAGGGCTTGCTGATCAGAAGGTCAGTGGTTCAAATCCTCGTGACGGGGTGAGCTCCCGTTGCTCGGTCCCAGCTCCTGGCAACCTATCAGTTCGAAAGCACGTCAAAGTGCAAGTAGATAAATAGGTACCACTCCGGCGGGAAGGTAAACGGCATTTCCATGCGCTGCTCTGGTTCGTCAGAAGCAGCTTAGCCATGCTGGCCATGATGCGGAAGCTGTACGCCGGCTCCCTTGGCCTATAAAGCAAGATGAGCACCGCAACACCAGAGTCATCCACGACTGGACCTAATGGTCAGGGGTCCCTTTACCTTTAAGGTCTTGCAAAGTCATCTAACAGGGAGAAAGGAAAGGAAGGAGATGCACAATTGTTCTATTGGGAAGCTGAACAGTATTCCTGGGCTGTTAGCACTTTGCACAAGATAGATCGAAGCTATGCATAATAGCCCAGTATACCTGAAGGAGCGTCTCCACCCCCATCGTTCAGATCCGAGGGCCTTCGGGCAGTTTCCTCACTGTGAGTAGTGAGGTTTCAGGAAACCAGGCAGATGGCCTTCTTGGTAGTGGCACCCGCCCTGTGCAACGCCCTCCCATCAGGTTGAAATAAACAACTAACTGACTTTTAGAAGATAACTGAAGGCAGCCCTGTTTAGGGAAGTTTTTAATGTTTGACGTTTTGTTGTATTTTTAATCTTTTGTTGGAAGCCGCCCAGAGCAGCTGGGCAAACCCAGCCAGATGGGCGGGATATTATTATTATTATTATTATTATTATTATTATTATTATTATTATTAATGATGATGATGCACATTTAAGTTGGCAAAAGGATGACAAATCTGTTCTTGCTCATCTGGTCTTTGTTGCAATGGTGCTGCGATTACAGGGTTGCGTAGTTCGAGCTGCAGATTTTAAGTCCTGCCGTTTGCTGTGTCGCTAAAGCTGTTTGCTGTGGTTTGTCCTGTTTGCAAAGAAAAGCTCGGACAGGCTGGCCACAATGTTTGCAAGCGAGAACTGCGTTGCTGGTGTTTCCAGCTCAACTGCTGGTGTTTTGTCTGATTATGACTCCAGCTAAAGAAAATGTGTTTACTTTAACTCTTGGCACGTTTCGTTCCATCTAAGCCCCGCGGGACCCAAACGGCAGAGGCTGCACAAGCCGCCCTTAGATTTGAGCTAAGAATTCCCGCCAGCCCCTCTGTAACGAAAGCAGGAACCAAAATGCTTGGGTGCACGGAGGGAAGCCCTTCGAGGGAACACCAGGAGCGAACTGGCACCCACGGTCAGCAGCAGCCATTTTGAAAAAAGTTCTCATACGAAACGCCCCATGCCAAGCAAAGTTTGGACACCTTTAAAAGTAAGGGACCCCTGACCATTAGGTCCAGTCGTGTTTGACTCTGGGGTTGCAGCGCTCATCTCGCATTACAGGCCGAGGGAGCCGGCATACAGTTTCCGGGTCATGTGGCCAACATGACTAAGCCGCTTCTGGCGAAGCAGAGCAGCGCACGGAAACGCCGTTTACCTTCCCGCCAGAGACGGTACCTATTTATCTACTTGCACTTGAACGTGCTTTCGAACTGCTAGGTTGGCAGGAGCTGGGACCGAACAATGGGAGCTCACCCCGTCGCAGGGATTCGAACCGCCAACCTTCTGATCAGCAAGCCCTAGGCTCAGTGGTTTAACCCACAGCGCCACCCGCGTCCCTACCTTTAAAAGAGGACGGGACAAATTCATGGAAGGGTGGGCTATCGATGGCTACTAGCCAGGATGGACTGTGCTCTACTTCCACGGAGGCCTAAGGAGAAACTTCGGATCAGGCCAATGGCCCATCTGGTCCAAGATCCTGTTCTTGCAGTGGCCGATCGGATGCCCCAATGAGAAACCCACAAGCAGGATCCGAACACAAGACCCCTTTCCCCTCCTGTGGTTTCCAGAAACTGGTCTTCAGAAGCATCACTGCCTCTGATGGTGGAGGAACAACATAGCTGCTGGAAACCACAAGAGGCGGAGAGGGCTCTTGGATTCGAATCCTGCTTGCTGGTTTCCCATTGGGGCACCCGACTGACCCCCGTGAGAACCGGACGCTGGACTAGGTGGACCGTTGGCCTGATCCAGGCAGGCCCTTCTTAGGTTCCTCGTTTTGCTCCACCCTTCACGTCTCCTGGGTTCGGTTTATGCAGCAACCGTTACATTACAGTTCTTGGAACACAAAAGCAATTTTATGGTGCATTTCAAAGCCAAAAAACTAATCACGTAGTCAGAGAGAACCCATGCATTTAATGGGGGTGGGGTGGGGGGGGTCAGGCTGGGACATCAGCAACAGCCTTGGGCTGAAATCCTAGACACATCTGGGGCTGGGAGAACGTCCCATTGAACTCAGTAATGCTTACTTCCTAGAAGACACGAATTGGAATGCTCTGTGTTTTTTTTCTGAATAGGAGGGTTTTTTTAGAGGGGGGAGAGACCTAGTTCTTATGATTTATCGTTTTTACAACCTTTTGTGAGTTTGTATTTCTGTTTCGTTAAAATTCTTCTGCTTGATTTTATTTGTTACGCTATTTCTGGTCTTAATCGGGATTCCGTACACCGTACAGCTATATATTTTACATGGGTTTGCAGCGTAGAAACGAATCAATACCAACAGTAATAGCTACGACTGCAGCTTCATAGGGCTGGCCCAAGCCAAACAGCTGGATTTGGAAAGCTCCCCGCGCGTGGTGGGGATGGGTGTAATTTCATCCCTGGAGGCAGAAAAGTCTGGGGAGGGCCCAGGAATGGAAACAAAACCTCATTGTAATGCAATTAGTCACTTCTCCCTGTCTCTCTATGCTTTTTTAAAAACTCTTTTATAACTTGGTTCCTCGCTTTCTATCTATTTAACTCTTGTCACCCAGAACCCTGTGTCTTAATTATCCCATTTCACAGAAGGGCTACTCAAACAGACCTGGAAGAAGACTTGCTATCAACTGCGAGCATTGACTATGCACATTTCCAAAGATGGCTGACGTCTGCATGTCTTAGAATCGTAGAATTGTGGGGTCGGAAGGGACCCTGAGGATCATCTAGTCCAACCCCCTGCAATGCAGGAAAATTCAGCAGTTGCCTTACAGGCAGGGCTGGATTTAGGTTTGATGAGGCCCTGAGCTACTGAAGGTAACTGGGCCCTTTATATGTCCAGCTGTCCTTTGTCAACAACAATGGTCGCTGTTTTTTGTGTTGAATATATGCTATATATGGTAATTTATGGACCTAATTGGTATCTAAAGCCATTTGCACATGTTGCTATTCAAACCAGTCCATGCAGACTGTAGGCACCCTATATATAGAAATGACATACAAACTCACAAACATGCAAACAACTTGCTTATAAACGCAGACTTGCCATGGACAAATTCAATGATATTTGGAATCCATTCTTACAAATACTGTAATGGGTTAAGATCTGGTGAAGTACAGTAACAATCTTGTAAAATATACAGTCTGGGGGGGTTTCCCCCCTCCCCCCTTCATTTTCCCTTCTACACGGGTTCTGTTTCTCCTTATTTCTTTTTCTCCCTTTTGTTTAGTGCACATATAGTTATGTATTTTTTGAACTTTCAATAAAGATGTTTTTTTAAAAAAATAATCAATAAATCAATAAACCATGGCGGACGCCCCCGAGAGGTTAGTCCAAGAGGAAACGGATCCGTCGGGGTGAAAAGGGCTCCCACCCTCAGTTTGGAGAATGGGCATGCCTACCACCTGTGAATTTGTCAGGGGTTAAAATGTGGAACTCCCTTCCTCAGGATGCAGTGATGGGCACCAGGATGGAGGGCTGGAAAAAGGATTTGACAGGTTCATGAAAGAGAGGAGGCAGCAATGCTTCTGAATAACAGCTGCTGGAAGCCACAGGAGGAGAAAGGGATCTTGCGCTCGAATCCTGCCTGTCGGTTTACCTTTGGCCACTGTGAGAACAGGATTCGGGGCTAGGTGGGCCATTGGTGTGATTATCCTTTCAGGAAGCCAGAGAAACTGGCCTGGCACAGCCCACCAATGTCCCAGCCCAGACTCAGCAGGAATTCATCTCTGCTCCAGCCAAGGGCTCAACTTTCTTCATGAAACACACACGCTCCTGCTGAGAGCTCTGAGCCGTGGCTTGAATCAAAAGGAGCTGCTGTTTTTGCAACAGGGTGTTACAGCAAGGTATGCTGGGTGAGCCAGCCATTTCTGGAAGCTCTGGTGTCACGTCCTGGGCCAGAACACTTAAAAAAAAAATACATACCAACTTTTAAAGAATATTTGCATTCCCCAAAACACACCCTCGACAGTACATTTTTAAGACTGTAAGGAGGAGCTTTGCTGGATCAGGCCAATGGCCCACCTAGTCCAGCATCCTGTTCTCACAGTGGACCCGCAAGCAGGATTCGAACACAGGAGCACTGTGCCCTTGGCCCCTTTTATCCTGGCAGGAGCAGAACAAACTCCGCAAGGTACATAACTCCTCTCCGTTGGCACAATGCATTCAGAGCTCCGGCATTTCTGGGTGCAGGATCTTGATCCTCTGGGAGTTCCTAGTAAGTGGGTTCTTCCAACAGGCACATCATACTTACGGTTTCTTTCCAGCACCAAAAGAAGATCCTTGCCTTCCACTGTCACCGCCACCTCTCCACGGGCAGGAAATGGAGTCTGCAGAAGAGAGAAAGAAGGGAGATATCAGCTCACAATGAACAGTGATGCCAGCTTCCAGCAACTTCCCCAATTGTGGGCAAAAGGATGAGAAACCTCTGCCAGCCAGGTAGCCCCTGATGCCAGCACATCTGACACAGAAAGAAAGGAGAGAGAGATTTGGGTGTCAGCTGCCCGGCACAGACAGTGCGCCCCAAATCTCTAGATGACCTCCCCTAGCAATGACACGAGAGGCAAAATGTCACAGGAGGTAAGGCAGAATCTCATTGTACCCAAAGTACGTTTCCGAGCACATTTCAAAGTGTTGGTGCTGACCTTGAAAGCCCTAAATGGCCTCGGTCCTGTATACCTGAAGGAGCGTCTCCACCCCCATGTTCAGCCCGGACGCCGAGGGCCTTCTGTCGGTTCCCTCACTGCGAGAAGCAAAGCTACAGGGAAGCAGGCAGGGGCCTTTCAGTAGTGGCACCCCTGTGGAACGCCCTCCCATCAGGGTCAGAGATGATAAACTACTTGACATTCAGAAAATACCTGAAGGCAGCCCTGTTTAGGAAGTTTTTAATCTGTGACATTTTAATGTATTTTAGTATTTGGAAGCCGCCCAGAGTGGCTTGGGGGACCTAGCCAGATGGGCGGGGTACAAATATAATAATAAATAATAATAAATAATAATAATAATAATAATAATAATAATAATAATGGGACAATTCCTGCAGCAAAGAATATCAGTCCTTTAGCACCCAAGTGCAATGAAGAAGAAGAAGAAGAGAAGAAGAAGAAGAAGAAGAGAAGAAGAAGAAGAAGAAGAGTTTGGATTTGATATCCCGCTTTATCACTACCCGCAGGAGTCTCAAAGCGGCTAACATTCTCCTTTCCCTTCCTCCCCCACAACAAACCCTCTGTGGGGTGAGTGGGGCTGAGAGACTTCAAAGAAGTGTGACCAGCCCAAGGTCACCCAGCAGCTGCATGTGGAGGAGCGGAGACGCGAACCCGTTTCACCAGATTACAAGTCTACCACTCTTAACCACTTGGGAGGGACCCCAAGAGTCATCCAGTCCAACCCCCTGCAATGAAGGAATCTCAGCTAAAGCATCCATGCATAAGCAGCGCCAGGGTCCAAAGATCCGCCCAGCACACACACAGGTTGCCCAGTCCCAGGTGCGCAGGTGGGCAGAGCCGGCCAGCTGCCTCAGCATCTCGCTGGCTCGGTTGCTCCCGAACCTGCGGCGCAGAGCCGCCTGCAGCAGAAGAGTCCGCCGTGGCGCTCCGACTGACTGGCGGTCTCTTCCCCGGACTCAACTCTCAGGCCCCGGACTCTTGGCCTGGCGCCCCTGAGAGCCCGCACCCGGGTGCCTCGCACCCCTAGCGCCTATGGGTAAGGCAGCCCTGCATCCATGACAGAGGACCATCCAACCTCCAAAGAAGAGAGTCCACACCTCTCATGGAAGAGTGTTCCACTGCTGAACAGCTCTTACGGTCAGAAAGTTTTTTTCCAAATGCTTAGTCAAAATATCCTTTCTTGTTTTTGAAGCCATTGGTCCAGATCCTACTCAGAGCAGAAAAAAACAACAAGCTGCTCCATCTTCATGTCACAGCCCTTGAGATATTTAAAGATGGCTCTCATATCTCATATCTCCTCTCAGCCTCCTCTTTCCCAGGCTAAACATACCCAGCTCCTTCAACCTTTCCTCATAAGGTCTGCTTCCAGACCTTCCAGATCATCTTGGTCGCCCTCCTCTGCACACGTTCCAGCTTGTCAACATCCTTCTTCAATTGTGGTGCCCAGAACTGGACACAGCACTCCAGGCAGGGTCTGACCAAGGCAGAACAGAGTGGTGCTATTACTTCCCTCAATCTGGAACTACACTTCTGTTAATGCAGCCTAGAATAATGTTAGCCTTTTTTGCTGCTGCATCACAAACTGTTGACTCGTGTTAAGCTTGTGCTCCACCAAGACCCCCAGAGCAGGCAAGGAGACGAATATTCATACCTGCCGAAGTTAGACAGTTATGCATTGTGTGAAAAGAGAGGGCACAGGTTTGCATAGAAATCAGACTGTGTATAAACACCAGTTGCAGGAACTCCCCTGCAAGGTGACAGCATTCAGGCTTTTTTTTTCTTCAGTATACAGAAAAGGCAAGTAACAGGTGGGAGAAGTATAGAAAATTATGCACCGCGTGTAGAGAGCAGCTTTTCTCCCTTTCTCAATATACGACAATTCAGTGGCAGGCATGTTTCTTGCATATTGCATTAAAAGACCCTGATTTGGGACAGAGGGGCTTCCGTCCACCTATCAGGTCGCCATGCAGATCCAGCATGCTGAAATTTGGGGAGAGATTATGCATTCCTGTGTTTTTCACTGAAGATCAACAGGACTACTCGTCGAAGGTCACACTCAGTGTGTTGGAAAGAACAAGCGAGTCTCCCTCTCTCTCTCTCTCTCTCTCTCTCTCTCTTGCACCCGCACACTTCTCTAATGGAAGGGGTGCCCAGCCCTTCGCGGTTTCCTGTGCTACCTCCGGATGACTGCAAAATGCATCACACCCCCGAGACTGCAAACAGGCTCTTCGGCTTCCAGGCACCAGATGACAAACAGGTGTTTAAAAATAAAAAATAACCGCGAGAGCCGGAGAGAGAAAAGACTGAGTCAGCTTCGCAAGGAATGCCAAGAGTCTGGCAGCCCAGGCTGGCCTATGGAAGAGTTTTCACAGAAGGGAGAGAAAGAGAGAGAGAGAGAGAGAGAGCGTAGGCCCAGGAGCAAGGTTTTTTGCATTGCAGAGAAAAGCCAAAGTGGTTTGTTTTCTTACTGTGCATCTCTTGTGAAGAAAGCCCTTCTTCCTGCAGTAAGGTTAAACTATGGAACTCACTTCCTCAGGAGGCAAGATGGCCACCAAGTTAGATGGTTTTACAAGGGGATTAGATCAATTGAGGGTTAAAGGTAAAGGGACCCCTGACCATTAGGTCCAGTCGTGTCTGACTCTGGGGTTGCGGCGCTCATCTCGCTTTACTGGCCAATGGAGCCGGCGTACAGCTTCTGGGTCATGTGGCCAGCATGACTAAGCCACTTCTGGCAAACCAGAGCAGCGCATGGAAATGCCATTTACCTTCCCGCTGGAGCGGTACCTATTTATCTACTTGCATTTTGATGTGCTTTCAAACTGCTAGGTTGGCAGAAGCTGGGACCGAGCAACAGGAGCTCACGCACGTCACGGGATTCGAACCGCCGACCTTCTGATCGGCAAGCCCTAGCTCTGTGGTTTAACCCACAGTGCCACCCACGTCCCACTCAATTGATGGTTATTGATGGCTATTAGTCATGATGGCTCGGCTCTGCCCTCCCTAGCCAGAGGCAGCAATCCTTCCGATTACCAGTTGCTGGAAATCTTAGCAGAGAGGAGAGGCTGAGAGGGAATGACTGAGCTTAAGGTCCACCCCAGTGAGCTCCATGGCTGAGCGAGGTTCCAGACCCTGGTCGCTGCCAGGTCCAAGTCAGACACTCCAACCACTGCGCGGCGCTGCCTCTCAAACTGCCAGGCACTCGGTAAGGATGGGCTTGCCAAGGCTTCAAAATGCACGCACACAAATACACATTGCACGAACACAGAGAGAGGGAGATAGCCACTGAGCCCCACCCATCAGCATCAGATGTGCCCCAGAAAACCACACTTCCGAGCCAGGGCTGAATTCGCTCTCGCCACCCCATTCCTGGCATAACACAGCCCTTGGCATTTAGCCCAGCTGGCAATGTTCCACTCCTGTCCCTTACAGCAGTGCAAGTCCTGCAACTGCCCTAGATCTCCACCACCAAGGCTGGGGATTTTTCACGCCTCCAAGAGTTAAATCTGTCCCTGGCAGATGACGGCCGCTTTGCCGCAGGGCAAGCCAAAGAAATACAAAAAAGGAAGCAATTATCGGTCACTTATCTAAGCCCTGAGCTCAAGGCCAAACCAAGCTGACCTTGAGACTGCAAGGGAGAGGGAAGCATGAGGTCATTTGCGCAAACACACTCGCACAGTCTCACTTGTGCGCGCACACTGATTTCCCAGAATCCTCTGGGCTCTCGCGCTCTGAGACGTGAACTGCAGAGAGCCTAGGAAATGGCAATGGACAAGGAAGTCAACCGGCTGCAGCGTTCAGGACTTTTTAGTTTAGAGGGAAAAGCGAGTTAGAGATGACAAGGTCAATGTTTATAAATTTTCCACAGCATGAAAAAAAGGCTTTCCTCCTTCTATCTTAACACTACAACTTGTGGACCCCCTCGGGACTCAGCTACATTAGTCAAAAAAGTGTTTTAAATGCATTGTAAACATTCAACAGCAGATGGCGCTGGAGAGCAAAAAAATGTGCATTTTTTCCATATCGGTTTTTTTCTTCTTTGTTATAACAATTTAATTTCTGACTTATTTATAGCGTGTGTGTTTTTCCTGCATGTAGATCCACCCTTGGTAAGGCTGACTGTTGAAATATTTAGGAAAGAAGACTTAAACTATGAGTTAAACCAGGCATAGGCAACCTTCGCCCCTCCAGATGTTTTGGCCTACAACTCCCATGATCCCTAGCTAACAGGACCAGTGGTCAGGATGATGGGAATTGTAGTCTGGAGGGCGAAGGTTGCCTATGCCTGAGTTAAAGTATGGAACTCCCTCCCACTGGAGGCAGTGATGACCACCAACTTGGATGACTTTAAAAGAAAATTCATGGAGGATGGAGCTATTGATGGGACTAGACATGATGGCTCAGCTCTGAATCCACAGACGGAAGGCAGCAATGTTTCTGAATACCAGTTGCGGAGGGGAGAGGGCTCCTGGGTTCGAATTCTGCTCACGGGTTTCCCATTGGGGCATCTGGTTGGCCACTTTGAGAACAGGATGCTGGATTCCTGCATTGCAGGGGGTTGGACTAGATGACTCTTGGGGGTCCCTTGCCACTCTACAATTCTATGATTCTATGAAAATATGCACCATTTATCAGCTTCCGGGTCATGTGGCCAGCATGACTAAGCCGCTTTTGGCGAACCAGAGCAGCACACCGAAACGCTGTTTACCTTCCCGCCGGAGCGGTACCTATTTATCTACTTGCACTTTGACGTGATTTCGAACTGCTAGGTGGGCAGGAGCTGGACCGAACAACGGAGCTCACCCCGTCACGGGGATTCGAACCGCCGACCTTCTGAACGGCAAGCCCTAGGCTCTGTGGTTTAGACCACAGCACCACCCGCGTCCCTAGCTCTAAGTGTAATTTATCCTAAAATACTCATTTCAAAGACAACTAACTCATTTTTGACGCATCTGAGATAGTGGGGTGCAGTGCTTGGAATGTCTAACTAGGCCTGAGAGACCAGGTTCAAATCTTCCCATTAATTCATGAAGCTCACTGAGTGACCTGGGGCTAGCCAGTGTCTGAGCCAGCCTACCTCACAGGGCTGTTGTGAGGATGAGTGTGAGGAGTGTTTGTACAGCATCTCGAGCTCTTTTGAGGAGAGATGCAAATGACATAATTTAAGGTCTCGGTACGTCTTTTTGAACTGAAAACTGTAGTGTAAAATGTGAACAAGTGTGAATTGCAGGCTCTCTGTTGAAAAGGCTAAAAATGGCAAGGAAATGCTAATGGGGCTTTGAAAGACTCACCCGCCTGGCAGATTCTGCCCATGGACTGACTCAGTTTCCCTTCCTGTCACACCTGTGGGTGGTTGAGCCGCCTCTGCAGCTGCTGTGAAAAATGAGGTGGCAGCTTCCTCCACAACTCACCACTTCCTCATCTGGTTTTGTGAGCAAAGAGAGAAAGAAGAAGAAGAAGAAGAAGAAGAAGAAGAGAAGAAAAGAAGAAGAAGAAGAAGAAGAAGATTGCCTTTCAGCCGATTCCCTGGTGGCCCGCTGGAATGTGAGTTAACCAGGCTAACCTAGGGCTTGCCGGTCAGAAGGTCGGAGGTTCGAATCCCCACGCGGGGTGAGCTCACGTTCTTCGCGTCCCCTGCTCCTGCCGACCTAGCATTCAAATGCACATCATGGTGCAAAGCAATTAAATAGGTACCGCTCCGGCGGGAAGGTAAACGGCGTTTCTGTGCGCTGTTCTGATTTGCCAGAAGCGGCTTAGTGATGCTGGCTACATGACCCGGAAGCTGTACGCCGGCTCCCTCAGCCAGTAATGCAAGATGAGTGCCGCAACCCCAGAGTCGCAACTGGACCTAATGGTCAGGGGTCCCATTACCTATTGACTGTTTGGCTCGAAGCAACCTCTCCGATTGCATGGAGCCCAGAATGCCCCGTGGTTTTTGATGGATCTGAGGGCAATGAAACAATCGCTGAGACAGCTAGAGTGCCGGTGGTGGATAACTCATTCTGAAGCTGACTGGACAGGTTAGAGCTCAATGTCGAGCCTAGCAAGTGGCGGTAGCGACGGCGAAGACTTTCTCCACCGCCTTTATTACATCTGCAGAAAACAGCAGCAGGAGACTCTTTCAGGTGGTTCGCAATTTAGCAGAACCACCTGCTCCATCGGGGCCCAGTACGGGCCACATTATATCCTGCAATGATTTTGCAAAGTTTGTTGCAGATAAAGTCGCTCAGATTTGGGAAGAGGTAGACTCCACCATGAGAGCAGGGCCAGGGTGGGAGAGTGCTAGAGTCCTGTCTAGTCAAGTTGCACGGGATCAATTCCAAACTGTTACCTCCGAGGATGTGGACAGGCTGCTTGGACGAGTGAAACCAACCACCTGTCTCCTTGATCCTTGCCCATCCTGGCTCATAAAAGCTAGCCGGGAAGGGCTGGGCGATGGGCTTCAGGGGTGGTGAATGCTTCTGTCTCTAAGGGAGCATTCCCAGACCTGCTGAAAGAGGTGGTTATTAAACTGCTTCTTTAAAAACCATCTTTAGATGCGGCCAATATGACCAACTATCGCCCAGTCTCAAATCTTCCATTCTTGGGCAAGGTGATTGAGCGAGTGGTTGCTGAACAACTCCAGGCACGCCTCGAAAAAGCGGACCATTTGGATCCCTTCCAGTCGGGATTCAGGCCTCATCATGGGACTGAAACTGCCTTGGTCACGCTGGTTGATGATCTCGGCGGGGCTAGGGACAAAGGTGAGAGCTGTTTCCTAGTTCTGCTGGATCTCTCAGCGGCCTTTGACACCATTGACCATAACATCCTTCTGGACCGGCTAGAGGGGTTGGGAGCTGGAGGCACTGTTATACAGTGGTTCCGCTCCTTCCTCCTGGGCTGTGTTCAGAAAGTGGTGGTGGGGGATGAGTGTTCAGACCCCTGGGCTCTCACTTGTGGGGTGCCTCAGGGTTCTGTCCTCTCCCCCATGCTTTTCAACATCTATATGCAGCCGCTGTGAGAGATCATCAGGGGGTTTGGGCTGGGTGTTCATCAGTATGCGGATGATACCCAGCTCTACCACTCTTTCAAATCAGAACCAGTGAAGGCAGTGAAGGTCCTGTGTGAGTGCCTGGAGGCGGTTGGAGGATGGATGGCGGTTAACGGATTGAGGTTGAATCTTGACAAGACAGAAGTACTGTTTTGGGGGGACAGGAGGCAGGCAGGTATGGAGGACTCCCTGGTCCTGAATGGGGTAATTGTGTCCCTGAAGGACCAGGGGCGCAGCTTGGGAGTCATTTTGGACTCAAACTGTCCATGGAGGAGCAGGTCAATTCTGTATCCAGGGCAGCTTTCTACCAGCTCCATCTGGTACGCAGGCTGAGACCCTACCTGCCCGTGGACTGTCTCGCCAGAGTGGTGCATGCTCTAGTTATCTTTCGCTTGGATTACTGCAATGCGCTTTATGGGGCTACCTTTGAAGGTGACCTGGAAACTACAACTAATCCAGAATACGGCAACTAGACTGGTGACTGGGGTGGCCGCCGAGACCACATAACACCAGTCTTGAAAGACCTACATTGGCTCCCAGTACATTTCTGAGCACAATTCAAAGTGTTGGTGCTGACCTTTAAAGCCCTGAATGGCCTCGGTCCTGTATACCTGAAGGAGCGTCTCCACCCCATTGTTCTGCCCAGACACTGAGGTCCAGCTCCGAGGGCCTTTTGGCAGTTCCCTCCCTGCGAGAAGCAAAGCTACAGTGGCTGAGGAAACCCAGCCAGATGGGCAGGGTGCAAATAAATAAATAAATAAATAAATAAATAAATAATTAGAAAAGAAAAAGAAGAGAGAGAGAGAGGGGGGAACAGAGAGAAAGAAGAAGATGAAGATAGAGGAATAGGAGGAGAGGGAGAGGGAGAGGGAGAGGGAGAGGAGAGGGAGAGGGAGAGAGAGAGAGAGAAAGAGAGAAAGAGAGAAAGAAAGAGAAGAGAAGAAAGAAGAAAAGAAAGAAAGAAAAAGAAGAAAGAAAGAAAGAAAAAGAAAGAAAGAAAGAAAGAAAGAACCAATCACCATCTTCAGGGCAATGCATTCTCTGGGCCTCACCAGGATGCTCTGTTGTGCCATGGAAACGCACGGCTGCACTCAGAGATGCAGGGAGAAATGTGTTCAGCTCACATTTTCAAGCGAAGCTCATTTGCCCTCCATGATTCAAGCACGTGGGGTGGAACTCAGCCAACCCTTAAAATCTGCCCTTCTCTGAATTTTGTGATGCAGTTCCCCAGGCCAAAAAAGAAAGGGGGGGAATACAAAACAAGTGGCATGTATCAGGGGGAAATGTGTGTATATTAGAATGGTAGTAATGGGGTGAGGTGGATAGCGCTGCTGTGTTGTCTGTACTGCCAGCTCAAATGAGCGGCTGAGTTTCCACTGAGCTGGGAGCCCAGGCATTAAAGAAGAGAATCACAGAATCACAACATTGTAGAGATGGAAGGGACCCCAAGGGATTGAAGAAGAAGAAGAAGAAGAAGAGTTTGGATTTGATAACCCACTTTTCACTACCCGAAGGAGTCTCAAAGCGGCTCACGTTCTCTTTTCCCTTCCTCCCCACAACAAACACTCTGTGAGGTGAGTGGGGCTGAGAGACTTCAGAGAAGTGTGACTAGCCCAAGGTCACCCAGCAGCTGCATGTGGAGGAGCGGAGACACGAACCCGGTTCCCCAGATTACGAGTCTGCCGCTCTTAACCACTACACCACACTGGCTCTCAGATTGCAGAGATTGCAGCTAAGGAAGCCCCGACAGATGACCATCCAAGGGAGTCCGTTCCCCTGCCCAACAGCTTTTACTGTCAGAAAGCAAAAACGATGAACAAAAAAGTATTCTATTGCAGGAAATGGCGGGGGGGGGGATGCATGCATTGGGAGAAACGCAACCCCCCCCCCAAAAAATGTCTTTACGAATGTTAATGCAGACTTTCAAAAAGAAGTTCGCACACTGGCATGGGCATGGGGCAAACTGGGAAAACGAGGAAGCGAGAGAAACGGAAATTGACACGATTTCACATCTCCCCAGCTGTTAAAATCATTGCCAGGCCTGCATCATGCAACTGAGTGACTCAGAGGCCAAATAAGGCAACACCCTGCAGGCTTCGCGTCAATTTCGTCCCAGATAAAAAGGGCAGGGGTTGGCAAAGGACTTCCCATTCTGAGAGAGGCGGGCAAACTGGGGTCCCGTTGGGTCTGGCTTGGAAGCTCCAGCGGGTGCAGGATGCTGCGGACAAACCGCTGGCAGAGGCTTCCGTTCGAGAGCATGCAAACAGCCTTGTTAAATCAGCTGCCCACTTGCAGGTACAGTGGTACCTCGGGTTAAGTACGTTTTAGGTTAAGAACTCCGCTTAAGAACAGAAATCGTGCTCTGGCGGCGCAGCGGCAGCAGGAGGCCCCATTAGCTAAAGTGGTGCTTCAGGTTAAGAACAGTTTCAGGTTAAGAACGGACCTCCGGAACGAATTAAGTACTTAACCAGAGGTACCCTGTACACAGCTTGGTGGCAGTGGCGCAGCTGCATGCTCCGGCACCGGGGGCGGAGAGCAGGCAGGGGTGGGGCTGGCACACATCCCAGGCCCAAAGGGGAAGAAATTTTTCATGTATGCTACAACTGCAGCTAGGATACTGCTAACCCAAAGATGCAAAAGCGACGTAATACCAACTAAAGAAAAATGGCAAGGAAAACTGATGGGATATGCTGAAATGGCAAAGCTAACAGAAAGACTTAGAGGCAAAGACAATAGAGACTTTTTAAAAAGATTGGGAACCATTTATACTGCACCCACAGAAACAATGCAAAGAAGTGGACTCACTAGCAGGGTATGTAAACACTTACCACTAGCAAAACAAATATAGAAATTACAAAGACAATGTTAAAATGAGAGGAGTATAACAATCATTAATATAAAGGACTCAATATGAAGATGTAAGAAAGCAAGCAGGAAAAGTTAGTATGTAAAAAAACCAGAAGAGGAAGTTGAGGAAATCGGGGGGGGTGGGGGGTGGAATTGGGAATTGTACTTTTTTTTTGTTATGCGATATGTTGGAGGGACGTGGGTGGCACTGTGGTCTAAACCACAGAGCCTAGGGTTTGCCGATCTGAAGGTCAGCGGTTCGAATCCCCGCGATGGGGTGAGCTCCCGTTGTTCGGTCCCTGCAGGGGCGTTTATAGCCCCTTGGCTGCCCGGGGCAGGAAGCCAAGAGGCACACCCTTTGTGCTGCTGCGTGCCTGCGGCGGATTCGGGAGACACCTGCAGCCCGCAGAGACACCCTAAGCCGCTGCCCGGGCTCCCTTGGCGGAGCGCAAGTCGGGGCAGGGAGAGGGACGGGCCAGCGAGGAGGGGTGACACCCCTCCTTGCTGGCCCGCCCCTTGCCTCCATGCCGTGGCGAAAAAGGCCACTGGAAGGGGGGACTATTTTCGGCACTGCCGGGGTGGAGCCCAGAGGGCGGGGCTACCGCCCTGAAGTGTCACCCCCAGCAGGGAGCTGCCCGGTGACCCCCCCGGCCCCCTTGCTACGCCCCTGGGTCCCTGCTCCTGCCAACCTAGCAGTTCGAAAGCACGTTGTCAGGGAACTGTCCCTGGCGCAGCGCAAGGTGGTGGAAGGGCTCTTGGGATGCTGCAGAGAGCCCCAGTCCCACCTGGCCAGCAGCACCTCCTCTGGCAGCCGAGGGGAGCAGCGAGGCTTCCAGCGGGGAGGGACAGGCTTGTCAGGGTATGGAGGGAGAAGGCTCTGAGGATGCTCAAGGGGCGAGGAAGGAGACGCGTAGCTTGCGGCACCCAAAGGCGTCGAGGGGTGAAATGAAAGGATGGGAGGTGGGGTTTCCGTATGCTGAACCTCTTTTGTTGGGGTCAGAACGGGAAGGCGCCATTCCCGGATTCTGACGGTGCTTGATACAGACATGAATTTATTAGCTCTCCACTGTATATAGTGCCCCCTTCATGGATCACTGCCTTGTCGTGGCGAAGGGGCTTGAATTACTCAGGGAAGCTATGAGCTATGCCGTGCAGGGCCACCCAAGATGGACAGGTCATAGTGGAGAGTTTGGACCAAACGTGATCCACCTGGAGGAGGAACTGGCAACCCACTCCAGTATCCCTGCCAAGAAAACTCCATGGACAAAGACAACAGGCATATAAAAGATATGACGCTGGAAGATGAGCCCCTCAGGTCGGAAGGCGTCCAACATGCTACTGGGGAAGAGCGGAGGACAAGTACAAGTAGATCCAAAGCTGATGAAGCGGCTGGGCCAAAGCCGAAAGGACACTCAGTTGCGGATATGCCTGGAAGCGAAAGGAAAGTCCAATGCTGTAAAGAAAAGTATTGCATAGGAACCTGGAATGTAAGAACCATGAACCTTGGTAAGCTGGATGTGGTCAAAAATGAGATGGCAAGAATAAACATTGACATCCTAGGCATCAGTGAACTAAAATGGACGGGAATGGGCGAATTCAGTTCAGATGACTATCATATCTACTACTGCGGGCAGGAATCCCGTAAAAGAAATGGAGTGGCCCTCATAGTCAACAAAAGAGTGGCGAAAGCTGTACTGGGATGCAATTTCAAAAATGATAGATTGATCTCGATACGAATCCAAGGCAGTCCTTTTAACATCACAGTAATCCAAGTTTATGCACCAACTTCCAGTGCTGAAGAAACTGAAATTGACCAATTCTATGAAGACTTACACCTTATAGAAATGACACCAAAGAAGGATGTTCTTCTCATTATAGGGGATTGGAATGCTAAAGTAGGGAGTCAAGAGATAAAAGGAACAACTGGCAAGTTTGGCCTTGGAGTTCAAAATGAAGCAGGGCAAAGGCTAATAGAGTTCTGTCAGGAGAACAAGCTGGTCATCACAAACACTCTTTTCCAACAACACAAGAGACGACTCTACACATGGACATCACCAGATGGGCGACATCGAAATCAGATTGATTATATTCTCTGCAGCCAAAGATGGAGAAGCTCTATACACTCAGCAAAAACAAGACCTGGAGCTGACTGTGGCTCTGATCATCAGCTTCTTATAGCAAAATTCCAGCTTAAACTGAAGAAAGTAAAAAACCACTGGGCCAGTAAGATACAATCTAAATCAAATTCCTTATGAATACACAGTTGAAGTGAAAAACAGGTTTAAGGACTTAGATTTGGTGGATAGAGTGCCTGAAGAACTGTGGATGGAGGCTCGTAACATTATACAGGAGGCAGCAACGAAAACCATCCCAATGAAAAAGAAATGCAAGAAAGCAAAGTGGCTGTCCAATGAGGCCTTAAAAATAGCGGGGGAGAGAAGGCAAGCAAAATGCGAGGGAGATAGTGAAAGATACAGGAAATTGAATGCAGATTTCCAAAGAATAGCAAGGAGAGACAAGAGGGCCTTTCTAAACGAGCAATGCAAAGAAATAGAGGAAAATAACAGAATGGGAAAAACCAGAGATCTGTTCAAGAAAATTGGAGATATGAAAGGAACATTTCGTACAAAGATTACCACAATTAAGGACAAAAGTGGAAAGGACCTAACAGAAGCAGAAGACATCAAGAAGAGGTGGCAAGAATACACAGAGGAACTATACCAGAAAGATATAGAGGTCTCATCCACCCCAGGTAGTGTGGTTGCTGACCTTGAGCCAGACATCCTGGAGAGTGAAGTCAAATGGGCCTTAGAAAGCCTTGCTAACAACAAGGCCAGTGGAAGTGATGATATTCCAGCTGAACTATTTAAAATCCTAAAAGATGATGCTGTTAAGGTGCTACACTCAATATGCCAACAAGTTTGGAAAACTCAGCAGTGGCCAGAGGATTGGAGAAGATCAGTTTACATCCCAATCCCAAAGAAGGGCAGTGCCAAAGAATGCTCTAACTACCGCACAATTGCACTCATTTCACACGCTAGCAAGGTTATGCTTAAAATTCTACAAGGCAGGCTTAAGCAGTACGTGGACCGAGAACTCCCAGAAGTGCAAGCTGGATTTCGAAGGGGCAGAGGAACCAGAGACCAAATTGCAAACATGCGCTGGATTATGGAGAAAGCTAGAGAGTTCCAGAAAAACATCTACTTCTGCTTCATTGACTACGCAAAAGCATTTGACTGTGTCGACCACAGCAAACTATGGAAAGTTCTTAAAGAAATGGGAGTGCCGGATCACCTCATCTGTCTCCTGAGAAATCTCTATTTGGGACAAGAAGCTACAGTTAGAACTGGATATGGAATAACTGATTGGTTCAAAATTGGGAAAGGAGTACGACAAGGCTGTATATTGTCTCCCTGCTTATTTAACTTATATGCAGAATTCATCATGCGAAAGGCTGGGCTGGATGAATCCCAAACCGGAATTAAGATTGCCGGAAAAAATATCAACAACCTCAGATATGCTGATGATACTACCTTGATGGCAGAAAGTGAGGAGGAATTGAAGAACCTTTTAATGAGGGTGAAAGAGGAAAGCGCTAAATATGGTCTGAAGCTCAACATCAAAAAAACTAAGATCATGGCCACTGGTCCCATCACCTCCTGGCAAATAGAAGGGGAAGAAATGGAGGCAGTGAGAGATTTCACTTTCTTGGGTTCCATGATCACTGCAGATGGTGACAGCAGTCACGAAATTAGAAGAGCCTGCTTCTTGGGAGAAAAGCAATGACAAACCTAGACAGCATCTTAAAAGCAAAGACATCACCTTGCCAACAAAGGTCCGTATAGTTAAAGCTATGGTTTTCCCAGTAGTAATGTACGGAAGTGAGAGCTGGACAATCAAGAAGGCTGATCGCCGAAGAATTGATGCTTTTGAATTATGGTGCTGGAGGAGACTTGAGAGTCCCATGGACTGCAAGAAGATCAAACCTATCCATTCTCAAGGAAATCGGCCCTGAGTGCTCACTAGAAGGACAGATCCTGAAGTTGAGGCTCCAGTACTTTGGCCACCTCATGAGAAGAGAAGACTCCCTGGAAAAGACCCTGATGTTGGGAAAGATGGAGGGCACAAGGAGAAGGGGACGACAAAGGATGAGATGGTTGGACAGTATTCTCGAAGCTACTAACATGAGTTTGGCCAAACTGCGGGAGGCAGTGAAGGATAGGCGTGCCTGGCGTGCTCTGGTCCATGGGGTCACGAAGAGTCGGACACGACTGAACGACTGAACAACACGTATATAGTGCAGAGCTAATACTAGTAATACTAGTAATGCTAGTAATTCCAGACCCCCTGGAAAAGACCCTAATGTTGGGGAAGACAGAGGGCACAAGGAGAAGGGGACGACAGAGGATGAGGTGGTTGGACAGTGTTCTCGAAGTGACTGGCATGAGTTTGGCCAAACTGCGGGAGGCAGTGAAAGATAGGCGTGCCTGGCGTGCTCTGGTCCATGGGGTCACGAAGAGTCGGACACGACTGAACGACTGAACAACAACAGTACACAGTATGCACAATAAAACTCTTAAAGGAAACCCGGAGTTTTGGCTGCTTATCATGAGCAACAAACAGAGGAGCTTATACACTCAAAGTGCAAGTAGATAAGTAGGTACCACTCTGGCGGGAAGGTAAACGGCGTTTCCGTGCGCTGTCGGTTCGCCAGAAGCGGCTTAGTCATGCTGGCCACATGACCCGGAAGCTGCATGCCGGCTTCTCAGCCAGTAACGCGAGATGAGCGCCGCAACCCCAGAGTCGGACACGGCTGGACCTAATGGTCAGGGGTCCCTTTACCTTTATGTTGTTAGTATGATAAAAATGTAAAACTCAATAAAAAGTATTTTTTTAAAATAAAAAAAACACAATGCGGAAATCAGGTCTAGGCCGGGCCTCAGCCCTCTTCCTCCCCTCTTTGGCGTGGCTTGCTAAAACCACCCCTCATGGGTACTAAATGTTCAGCGCATGCAATTTCACGCACAGGGATTTAATAGCTGCAAGGATACTAGGATCACAAAATAGCTTAGGATAGCCTTTGCCAACCCAGCAGCTCCAGAGGCTTTAGACAAAGGGAACTGTAGTCCAATGGTTGGACTGGAGGGTGCTAGGCTGGGGCTGATGGGAGTTGTAGTACAAAGCCTCTGGAGGGCACCAGGTTGGCGAAGGCTGCCCTGCGCAGTTGGAGGCCGATCAGATTCCTAGAAAGGAACCAGGGGCTTGACCCTCCTTGGTTGTAATTCCTCTGAGCGGCCGGGGGATTTTGCAACCGACCTTTGGGCGCCACAAGTGAGAACAACGCGGCCGCGGGAATATTCGTCCCAAAATTATACCCTCGCAGTGGCCTTCCCAGAGAATGCCAAGTCCTGGGGGGAGGAGGAGAGGGTGAAAATAAAAACAAAAACCTGGAGATACTTGGCCTACATTCCCCTCTGGCAACTGCACTTGGGACTATATAGCTGCGAAAACAGACAGCTTCTCTCCGTGTCGTGACCGAAACGGACAGAGGACAGAGCAGGGCAATAAAAAAGACACCAGCGGGATGTTTTGAGGTTTTTGCTCTCTCTGTGGTGTGTCTCAGTCACACCGGACATGTTAGAAGTGGTGTGGAACTGTGGAACTCCCTGCCACAGGAGGCAGTGAGGCCCACCAGCTTGGCCGGCTTCAAAAGGCGACCAGGCGAAAGAAGAAAGAGTCCCTACCAGAGAGGAATGGCAAACTAAGCTGATGGACTATGCCGAAACCGCAAAGCTGACCGGAAACCACAGGAACGATGGGGACAAAAACTTTTTAAAAGAATGGGGGGGGTTATAATTTACTTGGGAGGCCACTGTAAACAGATGAAAACATTAGCATGATTTTAATATCACTTGTAATGTAACAGGTATTGTGGATGATATTAATACAAAATACAGATTATGAAATAATATGTAGTTGAAAATGTTCACAATAGAGCCCATGGAAGGGATGGGGGAAAGTTGCGAGATTCAGATAAATCTCTTTGTACAGATATGTAACTGGTACTGTTATAAGCGTATACAGTGGATGCTCAGGTTGCGAACGCGATCCATGCGGGAGGCATGTTCGCAACCCGCAGCGTCCGTAACCTGCAGCATGCGCAGGTTGCAATTTGCTGGTTATGCGCATGCGCGAGCGCCGAAACCCGGAAGTAACCCGTTCCGGTACTTCCAGGTTTGGCGCGGTGCGCAACCCGAAAACGCGCAACCTGAAGCGGCCGTAACCCGAGGTATGACTGTATTTGCAAAATCAAATAAAAATGATTTCAAAAGAGGACCAGGCGAATTTGGGGGAAGCGAAGGCTATCCATGGCTACTAGGCCACAGTCGGAAGCAGCGGTGCTTATCAGTTGCTGGAAACGGCAGGAAGGGAGATGGGTCTTGTTCCCGGACCCGACTTGTGGGCTTCCCCTAATGGGCATCTGGTTGGCCACTGTGAGAACAGGATGCTGGACTAGATGGGTCACCGGCCCGATCCAGCAATCTCTTCTTCTGTTCTTGTGACACACATTTTAAGAGACTGCCCGGGTCAAAACGGTTTCACCAGGGCTGTCGGCAACCTGGGCAGTATTAAAAGAGGGTTAGAAGTTGTTAAAAAAGTAGATTATGTATTTAAAACCGAAGGTGAAAAGGCAGGGGAAGTCAACTGTCAAGATTCGGAAATAGAAATTTTTCTTTATGTATACAAACAGAAGAAGAATCCTGGCATATATGTATTTGTTTTATATTTGTAGGTGTGGGTTTGGGTGTGTGTTTTGTTATGAAAATGCCAATAAATTCTTCATAAAAACATAAATAAAGAGGGTTAGAAACATGATTGCTGCAGATGGTGACAGCAGTCACAAAATTAGAAGACGCCTGCTTCTTGGGACAAACCTAGACAGCATCTTAAAAAGCAGAGACATCACCTTGCCGACAAAGGTCCGTATAGTTAAAGCTACGGTTTTCCCAGTAGTAATGTAAGGAAGTGAGAGCTGGACCATAACGAAGGCTGATCGCCGAAGAATTGATGCTTTTGAATTATGGTGCTGGAGGAGACTCTCGAGAGTCCCATGGACTGCAAGAAGATCAGACCTATCCATTCTTAAAGAAATCAGCCCTGAGTGCTCACTGGAAGGGCAGATCCTGAAGTTGAGGCTCCAGTACTTTGGCCACCTCATGAGAAGGGAAGACTCCCTGGAAAAGACCCTGGTGTTGGGAAAGATGGAGGGCAAGGAGGAGGGGACGACAGAGGATGAGATGGTTGGAGAGTGTTCTCGAAGCTACTAACATGAGTTTGGCCAAACTGCGGGAGGCAGTGAAGGATAGGCGTGCCTGGCGTGCTCTGGTCCATGGGGTCATGAAGAGTCAGACACGAACTGAACGACTGAACAACAACAACAACAACAAGAAACATGCATCCGTCACCAGCGATTACCCCTAAGTAGAGCTTCCGTGTTCAGGGAAATTCTACCTCAGAATTCCAAGCGCTACATGTCAAACTACCGATTCAGAGTCAGACCCTGACAGCAAACAGGACATGAATCAGGCCAATAATGAAAGCAATAAGAAATACGCCTAAGTGCATGAAACGGCTTTAATTATTGCCTGAGCCAATGGCAGGGTGAATGACACGGCAAGCGATGCATTTGATGTTGCTGGTGTTGCTATGGTAACCCCGTGCACCCGGCATCCTTACCTCTGAGCATCCAGGTGCAGGGATGCGGTCTTCAAGACCTGAGCCCAAGCGCTGCGCAATTTAACCCTGTTGTTCACCTTGCACCGACATGCTCACGAGATACCAAAAGCATGTCATTGTGCAACAAGTAAATACATTTCTCCATAACGGTTTCCCCATTCCTGCTTCTCTGTGGCTTTTCTCAAGCCCTCTGATTTCCCACCTGCCCCTCTTTCTTGCAGGGCGCTTTTAGACTTATTGATGGAACTCTTCAACAGCCGCCCAATACTCATCCTGCTTTCCTTGCTCCTTGCTCTTAAAAAAAAAGAAAGGGAAAAGGCTCGTTTATGCCTAATTGCTTTTGGCCTTCGCCAAACACACACAGAAATCAGTTCCGTTATTCTTGTTCCTCTTCTAAATAAGATTGCGAGGCCCGCTGGGCAGCATTTGCCTTGTTGTGAGTTTTACGCAAGTGCCTGATGTTTTCCGGCGCCAGACGAATCATCGTCGTTGTCATAAATATCATCATTTAGAGAAAACCTCTGCTGTCCGGCAGGAACAAAGCAGCTGTTTTCAGAGGAGCTGCACCCTTTGACTACATACAGTTAAAACTCGAAAAATTAGAATATCGTGGAGTCCATTTATGTAAGCAATTGTTCTCATTAGCTACTGGAGTTTGATATATGAGATAGACTCATGACATGCAAAGCGAGATATGTCAAGCCTTTTGTTGTAATTGTGATGATTATGGCGTACAGCTGATGAAAACCCCAAAGCTGAGATTGTGAATTTGGGTTCTCATCAGCTGTACGCCATAATCATCACAATTATAACAAATAAAGGCTTGACGTATCTCGCTTTGCATGTCATGAGTCTATCTCATATATTAGTTTCGCCTTTTAAGTTGAACTACTGAAAGAAACGAACCTTTCCACGATATTCTAATTTTTCGAGTTTCGCCTGTATCTAGCTGCACTCGCAAATGCACATCGATTCTTGTTTTGAGCAAGAGATCGCTGGAGAGAGGTTTATAAAATTAAACTTGGCATACAGAGAGCGAGAGAGAGAGAGAATGCTTCTCAGTACCAGTTGCTGGAAACCACTGGAAGCAGCTCCATTAATTTGTCCCGTCCTCTTTCAAAGCCCTCCAGGTTGGAGTTCCATAGTCTTGACTCTTACATCATGAAGAATCCTAGAAACCGTGGTTTGCTAAGGTCATGCGCCCTGAACAAACTACAGTTCCCATGATTCCTTGAGGTAAGGCAACACTCTTAAAGTGATACAAGGGTGCTTTAATTTAATAAATAAACAAAATGCCTCTTAAATTTGTTTGTTGGAGGGGGGGTATTGGTTTGTACTCTCCTCCCCCACCCCTTGCCTTTATTATGAATTTTGTGTTTTCATCTTGTATTTTGATGTTGTGAACGGGCCTGAGTTCTACGGATGAAGGGAAGTACAAATTTAACAAAGAAATAAATAAATTGCGGTGTACGCTGCAGACGTGACCCTGGCAACTTTATCAAGGCCTGCCCATAATATCTCGAGAGAACTTAGGTCTTCTCATTGGAACAGGGTTTCCTTGCTCTCCCCCCCCCCTCCAAAGTCCGAGATGCTATTTATTATTACCTATTAAAAGCGCTAAAATTCCCTTCATCCGGAAGGATCCGAGGGCAGCGCACAATAAACTCAACAGTCGCAAAGTGCAATAAAACATAATAAACTCCTATAACACCGAAAGCAGAAATAATTTTAAAACAGCAAAACACCCATCAAGGCAGCAAAGAAAAGAAATAGGGAACCAGCAGAAATCATAGAATCCTAGAGTTGGAAGAGACCACAAGGGCCATCCAGTCCAACCCCCTGCCAAGCAGGAAACACCATCAAAGCATTCCTGACAGATGGCTGTCAAGCCTCCGCTTAAAGACCTCCAAAGAAGGAGACTCCACCACACTCCTTGGCAGCAAATTCCACTGTCAAACAGCTCTCACTGTCAGGAAGTTCTTCCTAATGTTTAGGTGGAATCTTCTTTCTTGTAGTTTGAATCCATTGCCCCGTGTCCGCTTCTCTGGAGCAGCAGAAAACAACCTTTTCCCTCCTCTATATGACATCCTTTGATATATTTGAACATGGCTATCATATCACCCCTTAACCTTCTCTTCTCCAGGCTAAACATACCCAGCTCCCTAAGCCGTTCCTCATAAGGCATCGTTTCCAGGCCTTGGACCATTTTGGTTGCCCTCCTCTGGACATGTTCCAGCTTGTCAGTATCCTTCTTGAACTGTGGTGCCCAGAACTGGACACAGTATTCCAGGTGAGGTCTGACCAGAGCGGAATACTGTGGTATTACTTCCTTGATCTAGACGCTATACTCCTATTGATGCAGCCCAGAATTGCATTGGCTTTTTTAGCTGCTGCATCACACTGTTGACTGAAACAGAGAAAGGCAAGATCCCAAGATCGGTCCCCAAAGAGAGACACCAACCTTTTCTGCCTCGCCAACATCCCGCCGGTTCCGTCCTCCTGAGATCCATCTCGGCCAGACAAACTCTCCCTGCGGTGACAGTCCTGAGGATAGAAAACAGACACTCAAGCGCCCAGTTAAGTGAAACAAATTCTTCCACCCTGATCCCCTGAAAGAATCATTTAAACCTCTGCACCTGCCCAGAGAGAGAATGGCCCATTTTAGGAATGGCAAAACTGAGCTACAGGAAAACCAGAAGGAAGCTCCCCACCCCCACCTCCCCGGCAAAAAATAATAATAATTTGGGTAGCAGAGCAGGAACCGAGATTTATCTGTAAACCAAAGGCAAACTCAAAACTCTGCTCTCTTCCCCTTTGGGGTTATTTTTTTCTGTGAAATACCTGCTGGGGGGGGAACCCACAAGAAAAACAGGGGAAGGGGTCGAAAGCAGGAAATAAAACTGCGATAGCATCTAGATCTGTCGTCCAGATAGCAGAAGCTGAAACAGTTAAAGGGAACTCGGAAAGCTGCCATGAAGCACTGACTTGAGAAGTCTCCAAAACAACCAGAAAACAACTTGGATTACTCAATGGCAGAGGGGAGGGGAGAGGAGGGTGCTTTGAGACGTGACGAAAACTCTTGAGTTTTACTTTGGATCCCGAACACCTTGCGAGTCTAACGTTTTGGCTCCTTAACGCCGCAAACCGGGATGTGAGTGTTCCGGTTTGCGAACGTTCTTTGGAACCCGAACATCTGATGGGGCTTCCGATTGGCTGCAGGAGCTTTACAGGAATTTACTACAAATTCCGTAGTAAAATGATCATCATGGAATGGGGCGTTCCTATTTTCACCGGAGAAATGCTGGAGGGTATGCCCTTATTGGTCCTTTTGCACAAAAAAGAAAGCTAACTTGTGCTATCTATACTGGTTTATAGAAAGCAGAATAGTTGGGGGTTGCCTCGGAGAGAATGTTCTGAATGTTTTTTTTTTTTATGGCGGATGAAGAATCGGAAGCCTTTCTCCTTGGAGCCGATCTCCAGGTTGAGGGCATCCTTAGACACATCCTGGGCAGCAAAGTGGTCCATATTCAAAGATTTAAGAAAAGGTGGGAAACAGAGGCAACAGGGCAGCAATAGTTCAGTTGATAGAGCTTGAGACTTAATCTCAGGGTTGTGGGTTCGAGCCCCACCTCGAGACGAATAGCAATGGCTGAGGCCACATAACGCAGCTTGCATTCAAAACACTTTCCCCAGCCATGGCTTCCCCCAAAGCATCCTGGGAACTGTAGTTCCTTAAGAGTGCTGAGAGTTGTTAGGAGACCCCTGTTTGGTTTGTTCCCCGAAAGGGAGAGCTGCAAATTCCTGCATTGCAAGGGGGTTGGGCTAGATGATCGATCCTCTAGGGCCCCTTCCAACTCTGCAATCCCATGTTTCCAAAGACACACAGCCCTGTACTGAACAGAAAGGCAGACAAAATCTTGAGACCCCATTAACCTGGCCTTGCCCCCCCCAGCATCTTAAAGGAA
Organism: Lacerta agilis; assembly: GCF_009819535.1. Taxonomy (NCBI): domain Eukaryota; kingdom Metazoa; phylum Chordata; class Lepidosauria; order Squamata; family Lacertidae; genus Lacerta; species Lacerta agilis. The sequence continues at coordinate 69,982,711 of NC_046320.1, forward strand.
GCCAAGTGCCAAGGAAATTAAGTCTGGGATCGGTCCCCCGAATTAGAAAAAGCCTGCCCATCAACCTCACATCTGTGGCCAGGAGGATAGAAAGTGAATACACAGTCACTCGCGTCTCTGTGAAATTCAATGGGATAACTTGCTGAAGGGCTTTTTTAAAATAGGCTTAAGAAATGTACCTCCCTCGCCGCCGCTGCCCCCCCACCCCAATTTCCTGCCACCGCTCAATTGAACATTCTCTCGGTGACTTAAAAGCCTATTAAGGATAAGTAGATCTCAAAGGATCGTAAGCACCAAACCACATGAGCACAGACGTTGGTTCAAACGGCTACACTTTACCTTGTTCAGGATCCCATGGGAGACATTTTCCTTTGCAAGCTCTACTTAAATGAGTAAGATTTGCAAGAGGTCATGCACTGGTTAATTTAACCAGAGAAAGGAATTGGGGGGGGGGAGAGAGACATGCCTGGGACTCACCCCACAGTGTATAATCATATAATTTTAATCCGTTCTAGTATTTTAACATTTGAATGCTGCAAGGTAGACTTGTAGTTATTTCTTGATTTTACTTTCTATCCTTTGTAAGTTTTTTTTTTTTTTACAATCATAGACTTGGAAGAGCTGGAAGGGACCTCAACCCCCCGCAGTGCAGGAATCTTTTGCTCAATGTGGGATTCGAACCCAAGACCCTGGGATTAAGAGACTCCTGCTATACCAACTGAGCTCTCCCTGAGATTCAAGCCTTGTGTAAATTTTATGCATAACAGCTCAGTTGGTTCGAGCGTGGTGCCGATAAGGCCAAGGTTGCAGGTACGATCCCTGCGCATGGAACAGCTGCAAATTGCAGGGGGTTGGACTAGATGACCCTCAGGGTCCCTTCCACCTCTACAATTCCATGATTCTAAGAAATAACAAATATTGGGTGCAATGGCCTGCCACACAACCACGGCAGCTTTTGCCCACATGGCCACAACACTCTTCCTAAAAGCTTGTTTAAAGTGGCCCATTTTTGCTACCTTCAGACATCCCATTTACTGAGCATTTCTCCTGATTTGCTTGCACAAAGCTCTTGCAGTGGATAGACTAGATCTGTATCTATATCGGTATATTAATGGAGGGGGGAAGCTACTGAAGCTCTGCCTGCATGATCAGAGGCAGCAAAGAGAGCCTGTGTGGTGTAGTGGACTCGTAATCTGGTGAACCGGGTTCGTGTCTCCTCTCCTCCACATACAGCTGCTAGTCACACTTCTCGAAGTCTCTCAGCCCCACTCACCTCACAGAGTGTTTGTGTGTGGGGGAGGAAGGGAAAGGAGAATGTTAGCCGCTTTGAGACTCCTTCGGGTAGTGATAAAGCGGGATATATCCTGTGAGAACAGGACGCTGGACTAGATGGGCCATTGGCCTGATGCCTATCGGTGTTTTTAAAAAGAAAAGGTCCTCCCCTATAACTCTAGGGAGTGTCCTGCCAAGGCAGTTACCAGGACATCAGAGCATCTCTCGGCACCTAAAAGACTACTGTCCACGAAGCTCTGCCTCCATGGTCAGAAGCAGCAATGCTGAGGGATGCAGGTGGCGCTGTGGTCTAAACCACTGAGCCTCTTGGGCTTGCCAATGGGAAGGTTGGCAGTTCGAATCCCCGCGACGGAATGAGCTCCCGTTGCTCGGTCCCAGCTCCTGCCAACCTAGCAGTTCGAAAGCATGCCAGTGCAAGTAGATAAATAGGTACAACTGCAGCGGGAAGGTAAACGGCATTTCGTGCGCTCTGGTTTCCATCACGGTGTCGTTGCGCCAGAAAGGTTTAGTCCTGCTGGCCACATGACCTAGAAAGCTGCCTGTGGACAAATGCCGGCTCCCTCGGCCTGAAAGCGAGATGAGTGCCGCAACCCCATAGTCGCTTTTGATTCGACTTAACTGTCCAGGGGTCCTTGACCTTTTACCTTACCTGCCGGAAACCACAGTAGGGAAGAGGGCTCTTGTGCTCGGATCCTGCTTGCGGATTTCACACAGGGATCTGGTCGGCCACTGTGAGAACAGGATGCTGGACTAGAGGGACCATTGGCCTGATCTGGGTTTTCTTAGGTTCCAGTGTGGCTCTATCTAGTATTTATTAAGAATTAGAATCATAGGATTGTAAAGTTGGAAGGGACGCTGAGGATCATCTGGTTTAACCCCCTGCAATGTAGCTGTCCCACACAGGGATACAACCTGCAATCGTGGAGTTATCAGCACCACATCGGGCCAACGGAGCTGGTGTTGTTGTTGTTCAGTCGTGTCCGACTCTTCGTGACCCCATGGACCAGAGCACGCCAGGCACCCTATCCTCCACTGCCTCCCGCAGTTTGGCCAATCTCATGCCAGTCGCTTCGAGAACACTGTCCAGCCATCTCGTCCTCTGTCGTCGCCTTCTCCTTGTGCCCTCCATCTTTCCCAACATCAGGGTCTTTTCCAGGGAGTCTTCTCTTCTCATGAGGTGGCCAAAGTACTGGAGCCTCAGCTTCAGGATCTGCCCTTCCAGTGAGCTCAATATGGCTAACCTGATCCAAAACACCCACCCACCCACCACACATGAACACAAAGACCACCACAGCCAACCACAAATGAACAACCACACCCTACACCAACTCCAACCTCTCTCACCACCAAAGGAACACAAGCGAACAGCAGAGAACCTGCACAAACAACGCTGACACCAAACCCCAATATATTAAGTAAAATAGAAACATCGTCACCCCACCCCACCCATCCCCCCCCACCCCGTCCACCTCTTTCCCCTTTTCTTCCCAATGTCTCAACAAATGAAACTGATTTGTAAAAATGTTACATGGGGAAAAAATACAAGAGAGAAACATTGCACAAACTTTTGTAAATCAAGAAAATCTTTAATCTTTATATTTTTAGATTAAAGATTTTCTGACTTACAAGCAGCCGCCAGGATATTAATAGCCAGAAATTGGAAAAAACAAAGAGTTGCCTAAAATTTTGGATTGGCAGATATTAACGGTGGATATTTACAATTAGTGAAGAGTAAGAGGACAAATGAAACAAAAAGCCCATAAAGAATGGAAAATCTTTAAGGAGTATTTGGTGAATAATGGAGTAGATAGTTTCCTTATGGCAGAACTAGACTGAACCTGATGAAAAACCAAGATAGAGCAAATTAAGAGATAAAAAGAATAAAAAATAAATTGAATAAATGTGCGATAATATAGAAAAAATAGTTAATTACAGCAAGATTAATTGGAAGTCATTCTTAATTTTTTTGTGAAGATGTGTAATTTTTTGAAATTATGTATAATACGTAGATTTTTTTTCTTTGTGTTACTTGTTTGTTTTGTCTTGTCTCGTTTCGTTCTGAGTTGATCGGTGTTTGTTAACTGCCTCTTAGTGTTGTATGTAATTTTTATAACAATAAAGACTTTTTATTTTTTAAAAAAGGAAATCTTTAATAAAAAATTCATTTAAAAAAAGGAAGGGGAGATGGAGAGGAGGCTCTTCCAAACAACCTGTTCATTCAGTATCCATCCTGCTTTGCTGGCACAAAGCTTATACAGTTGTTCCATTATATCCAGTCTTGCTGAGCATCTGTTCTGATTTCTGTGCAAGGGAGGCTATATGACAATGAGCGTTTGTTCGGCTGCCATCTTCATTTCCTTGCACTGTGCTTACACCACTTCATAATAAGATTATAAGAACATAAGGAGAGTCTGCTGGATCAGGCCAATGGCCCATCGAGACTAGCATCCTGTTCTCACAGGGGCTAACCTGTAGGAAACCCGCAAGCAGAATTCGAACACAAGAGCCCTCTGCCCTCCTTTGGTCTCAACTGGGGCTGAAACACCAGCGAAGCATTTCAGCTTAAAGCGTTGTAAATTTAAACAGGGAAAACAGGTAGAGAAAAACGGGACTCCACGTCGCCATCTGGTGACATGATGTTATATCGCACATACAACGCATATAATCACTTTTTCTTTACCAGTCTAGCTGAGTCCTGGGATTCAGAAGCATTGCTGCGTCTAACTGTGGCAATCGATAGCCCTCTCCTCCACGAATTTGTCTCATCCTCTTTTGAAAATCTTCCAGGTTGGTGGCCATCACTGCCTCTTGTGGCAGGGAGTTCCACCGTTTAACGGGGCGCTGCAAGAATAAATCGGCCCAGTATACCTGAAGGAACGTCTGCACCCCCATCGTTCTGCCCGGACACTGAGGTCCAGCTCCGAGGGCCTTCTGGCGGTAGAAGCGAAGTTATAGGGAACCAGGCAAAGGGCCTTCTTGGTGGTGGCACCCGCCCTGTGGAACGCCCTCCCATCAGATATCAAGGAAATAAACAACTATCTGACTTTTAGAGGACATTTGAAGGCAGCCCTGTTTAGGGAAGTTTTTAATGTGTGATGTTTTATTCTGTTTTTAATCTGTTGGCAGCCACCCAGAGTGGCTGGGGAAACCTAGCTGGGTGGGTTGGGTATAAATAATAATAAGTTGTTGTTGTTGTTTTAAATAAACTTTATTTCACTTTAGCAATTACACAATTATGCAAATATACAAGAAGAAATAAAAAAGAAAAAAACATACTCCACTTTACAATGCAAGGCTCCAAAAATTAAACCTGTACTTACATTATCCACATTGCTGACTAAATGGAAAAATAAAGATGGAAATTAATAAATACAGTGTAAAAGTAAAAGATTGAGAGGTAGTGCTGTGTGATAGGTGGAAGTCATCAACTTTCTTTCTTTTCCCTTTTTTCCTTTTTCTTGGTATAGGGTGTATGTACAGTAACAATGCAAGTAAATTGTTGTGTTGTTGTTGTTGTTGTTTTGGCCCTTAAGCGCCGTAAGGTTAAAATTGACAGCATTGACATGCGTCTAAATGTATAACCTACTTCTTATTGCTGGCTTAAGTGTCATGTTCCTTTAGATGCTTAGTCGTTTTAATTTTTGTATGGATAAATCCTTGTTTTCTGACTGATGGTCAAATAAAATTTTGATGTTGTGTTGTTGTTGTTGTCGTCGTCTTTTACGTGTCCTGAATCTTCCAATATTTAGCTACATTGAGTGTCCAGGGGTCTGGTGCTGTGACAGAGGCAGGAAAGCTTTCCACTACCCACTATGTGGAGAGAAGTAATAAAAAAAAAGTTTGCTCTCTAGGAAAGTTCCCTGCCCTGTTTTGCATGTCCACAGGTGGCGTGGGGGGAATCTAAGCGACTTCTCTGCCCGACATCACAAAGACAGAGAGGGAGACTCTGGGCTGGGCAGACACTTCTGAATCTGTCCCAGACTAGACCATATAGAGTCATAATGGAGCGTAACTAAACTCTGGCAATCCCGGCAAGAAGAGGGAATTTCCCCCAGAAACACATCTACAGAAGCTGAATCTGCAGCTGCACAGCCTCGGCCAATAAGGCACACCGCGCATGGGCGGCCTGTCGCCATCCCCAAAACACCCAATTGTTCTTCATATAAGAACTGCCCAAAACACATTTGCACCATCGCTTAAAAGCAGCGTGATGATGCACTTTCAAACCGCTGTGGTTCCCTCTTCTTCATACTGGAGCTGTGGTTTCCTAAGGGTGCTAAGAGCTGATAAGAGACCCCCATATTCCCACCAGAGAACTGCAGTTCCCAGAGCTCCCTGGGAAAGGGGACTGATTGTTAAATCACTCTGGGAACCGGCACCCTTAACAAACTACAGCTCCCAAGGGACACAAGAGGAGCCTGCTGGATCAGGCCAGTGGCCCATCTAGTCCAGCATCCTGTTCTCATAGTGGCCAGGCAGATGAGTCCCATTACCTTTTTACCTTACCTGCCTGCAGGAAACCCACAAGCAGGATTCGACCACGAGAGCACTCTGCAATCTGTGGTTTCCAGGAACTGGTGTTCAGAAGCATTGCAGCCTCATGGCTAATAGCCATCTTCCAGAATTCTGTTTAAAGTCATAATGTTGTACTTTAGATGAACTGTGTGAATGTGCCAAGTGTTAGAAACTCAGATATATACCGGTAAGCTAGGCACTGAGTGGCCAGGATTACAGCTGCGAAAACGGAATGCCTAGTTGCCAGTTTGGGGCCAGGTGGTTCGAAAGTCCTATTTTCCAGTACAACTTTTTGCTTCCCGAAAATTAATTGTGATTGTGCAGATAAAATATAACGGACAGAATTCTGCAGGATGTGTTGCTAGTGTGTGAAAACGGTCAAGATCCAAGGATCCCCAGGCATGCACCTCAGATGTGGAGACGTCAGGTGCCATCCTGACGCCCGGGCATCTTCACTTGGTCACAGAGGTTGATAGCCTGGTGCAAAATGTTCCCGGCACCTGGTGAATTTCTAATGTGGAATGTGCCCCTGGTGTTTTTCCTCTGTGGAAAATCCTTCCTCCAAGCTGTTCCACTGACAACTCCTTATACAAAACGACACTCTGGAAAACTGTTATCCAAAATCCCAAGGACAGGGAGAGTGCTATTGGACCGAGGCTCTGTTTGTGGGCTTCCCATTGTGGCACCCCCTTGATCACTGTAAGAACACTGTGTCCAGGCAGCTGTCTACCAGCTCCATCTGGTGCGCAGGCTGAGACCCTCCCTGCCCGCAGACTGTCTTGCCAGAGTGGTGCATGCTCTGGTTATCTCCTGCTTGGACTACTGCAATGCAATCTACGTGGGGCTACCTTTGAAGGTGACCCGGAAACTACAATTAAACCAGAATGCTGCAGCTAGACTGGTGACTGGGAGTAGCTGCCGAGACCATATAGCACTGGTCCTGAAAGACCTACATTGGCTCCAGTACGTTTCCAGGCACAATTCAAAGTGTTGATGCTGACCTTGAAAGCCCTAAACGGCCCAGTATACCTGAAGGAGCGTCTCCACCCCCATCGTTCAGCCCAGACACGAAGGTCCAGCTCCGAGGGCCTTCTGGCAGTTCCCTCCCTGTGAGAAGAGAAGTTACAGGGAACCAGGCAGAGGGCCTTCTCGGTAGTGGCGCCCGCCCTGTGGAATGGCCTCCCATCAGAGGCCAAGGAGATAAACAACTATCTGACTTTTAGAAGACATCTGAAGGCAGCCCCTGTTTAGGGAAGTTTTTAATGTCAGATGTTTTAGCGTGTTTTTAATATTCTATTGAGAGCCGCCCAGAGTGGCTGAGGAGACCCGGCCAGATGGGCGGGGTATAAGTAATAAATTGTTTTGTTGCCCTCATCCAGCAGCCAAGCTTTTCTCTGGTTCTTTCGCCATCATTCAAGCCACCCAATCTGCAATGGTCACATAGGGACAACAAATTCTCCAATGCACCTCCGAGTGGAGGGATCCCCAGCCAAACTTAAGATTGCACCCTCCCTACCAGCAGCAAACCATGGAGCTACTAATTCATGAGCACATAGGAGTGTGGGTACATTTCAAGGCTCCCAGCAAGAATTGCCAAAGTTTTGTCTGAAGTCTTAAAACACGGCACCCAAACTTGAAGCCTGGTAGTGAATGGGATCGATTCTGCACATTGGTAATTTGGGGTTTCATTCCTTCCTGTTTCACTGTTCGTAGTGCCCAGATACAGAGGTGGGGGCCTCTCCAGATGGGGGCCTCCAACAAGTGGCGATCTCCCTTCAAACCCAGAAATAGCCCCCCCACTCCCATTAGCCAGGAACACTCTCCCAACAGAAGGCAGGGGGTCTCTCTGCCCTCTCTCTCCAAAAACAACCAGACCTGGTAAATCTTTCTCCTGTGCTCACATTCACCCCAAATCGCTCGTATCCGTCCAGACTCAGATGTCAGGGTGAGGGATGCCCATTCATCCCAAATTCCTCAACCTCACCCCCACCCCACCCCCGCAACGAAACGAAACGAAACAGGAGCTAAGATCTCCTTCCATGCCTAGCCAGGAAGACTCGCCATTCACAGCCAACACCCCGGGGGAAAAAAAACCCACATGCCCAAAATTATTCCTTAATATGACGGATCCATAATCCCAACGCACAACGGAAGCGTGGAAGCTCGTTCTTTCTCCCCCGCCCAAATGCCAGGGTGAGGGGCACCCGCTCCTCCAACAACCAGAAATCTCTCTGCTCTCATGTTTCTCCTCCGACCTCGGTTGCGCGTTGCCCTTTTAAGCCGCCGCCGCCGCCTGCTAAGCTTCTCCTAACGCGGAGACAACCGGCTGAAATTCCCCCTTTCTTTAACCGGGGTGGGAAGGAAGAAGGGGGAACCCCATACCAAACCCCCCCCCCCCACAACCCAGCTGTTCTTTACCTTGCACTTTGGAGATGTCACCGTTGCTGGAGAGAAGCAGCAACAGCAGCAGCAGCAGAGGGAGGGTGGAGAGAAAGCGCTGCCCGCTGGAAAGACCCCGGAGCGCCCCGCGCGCCCAGCTCCGTCTCTGCGCTCCCCTCTCCATGCCAGACGGCTCCCCCGGTCCGTCTCCTTCGAGCCTCTCCTGCCCTCTCAACTCTCTTCCTCTCCTTCCCTCCGCTCAGTCATCACATCCCTCTCTCTGCTGCCCTCTCGCTCCCCTCTTCCCCTCTGCAGGATCCTCTCTCTCTCTCTCTCTTTCTCTGGTTTGGTCTCTCCAGCTCGGAGTTCCTTGGCTGCCGACTCTAATGAGAACCACATGGGCTGGGAAGAGCCCACCTCGCTTGGAAGAGCCCTCCTCCTCCTCCTCCTCCTCCTCTCCTGCCCCAACAACCCCACCCTGCAAGGAGATCTCAGCTCCAGGATCCTCTCTCCCCCTGCAGACGCAGGCGTGCGCTTTCCAAGAACGCGCGCACGTCCAGGCGCACTCAGGCAACACCCTGGTCCCCGTGAAGCCCGACGCGCCCTGGCGATCTTGGCGGGGCAAAGTTCAAAGCGAAGGTGGCCAAACCTCTTGGAGATAGATAGGCAGCTGTTGCAAAGCGCAGAGAGCTCTGGCCCAGCCCCAGAAGCAGCTGCGAACACCGGGTCTCGGGGCGCGACCCCACACAGGCCCCCAAGGCCCGACATATTTAACAAATCAATTGGCTGTTTGTTTCGTTTTTTAAATCCTTCATGCAGCGTGGCATAAGGGGCCCACGTGAGGGTGGCTGTTTGTGCAGCCCTGCCACTACAAAGCCCATGATCCAGCGCGAACACAACCGAAACATACTTCATAAAAACCCACCCTCTGAGCTCGCACAGAGTGCTTTTCTCTCGTCTGGGCCCCAGCTAGCAGAAGGACACTGCTTCAGGAAGAAACGAAGCCAAAGCCGGCGTTTGTCATCCCTCCCCCTGCAAAAAAAACATTCCTAAGTTTACATTTTGGACACAGTTCAATATAAAGCAAACTCCCTTCAATGTCTCTGGGACTGAATGGGCTTAAGCATTCCTAATTCTGCTTTTTGTATTTAAAGTTTGCACTTGAGATAACTTGGTATAATTGAATGAGTTTGTTTTTTTGCCACCCTAAGCAACAAAGAAGGGAAGTAAAATCAAACTTACCGTATATTCCGGTGTATAAGACGACTGGGCGTATAAGACGACCCACAACTTTTCCAGTTAAACTATAGAGTTTGAGATATACTCAACCACAGATTTTCCACCCGGCGTATAAGACGACCCCCGACTTTTGAGAAGATTTTCCTGGATTAAAAAGTAGTTTTATATGCCAGAATATACTGTAATTTGTATTTGTTGCATGTATATCCCATCTTTTCTCCAAGAATCTCAAGGTGTCGTGCGTGGTTTTCTCCCCCTCACCCTTGAAAGCTCATACCAAGAACAAACTTAGTTGGTCTCTAAGGTGCTACTGGAAGGAATTTTTTAAATATTTTTTAAATTTTGTTTTAATCCACAGAACAACCCTGCAAGGTAGGGTAGGATTAGAGACATTGGCTGTTGCCTGGTCACCCAGTGAACTTACCGTAATGATTGAGGGGGGGATTTGAAACCTGTTCTCCTAGGCCAGGGGTAAGCAAATTTTTTCAGCAGGGGGCTGGTCGAATGTCTCTCGGACCTTTTGGGGGGCCGGACTATATTTTGAAGGGGGGGATGAAGGAATTCCTATGCCCCACAAATAACCCAGAGGTGCATTTTAAATAAAAGGACACATTCTACTCATGTAAAAACACGCTGATTTCCAGACCGTCTGCGGGTTAGATTTAGAAGGCGATTGGGCCGGATCCGGCCGCCGGACCTTAGTTTGCCTACCCATGTCCTAGGCCAGGGGTCCCCAAACTAAGGCCCGGGGGCCAGATTGGCCCAATCGCCTTCTAAATCTGGCCCGCGGTCGGTCCGGGAATCTGCGTGTTTTACATGAGTAGAATGTGTGCTTTTATTTAAAATGCATCTCTGGGTTATTTGTGGGGCATAGGAATTCGTTCATTTTTTTTTCTCAAAATATAGTCTGGCCCCCCACAAGGTCTGAGGAACAGAGGACCGGCCCCCTGCTGAAAAAGTTTGCTGACCCCTGTCCTAGGCAGTGGTTAGAGCATTAACCATTACACCAAACTGCCACTTATAAAACCAGATGCAATAAACTGATACATTTAACCTAATAAGCTGATACAGACTCCCACAAGAGGTAGTGAACTCTTCTTCCTTGGAGGTAGTTAAGCAGAGGCTGGATAGTCATGTACAGTTGTACCTTGGTTCTCAAACAGAATGCGTTTCGGAAGTCTGTTCGACTCCTGGAACCGTTTGAAAACCAGGTGTGGCTTCCGATTGGCTGCAAAAGCATCCTGCAGCCAATCGGAAGCCGCGCCGGACGTTTGGCTTCCAAAAATCATTCAAAAAACCGGAACACTCACTTTTGATCGTTCGGGAGCTGATTTGTTTGGGAGCCAAGGCATTTGAGATCCAAGGTACGACTGTATGATTTAGTTGAGATTCCTGCATTACTGAATTCTACATTCCTATGGTTCTATCCTGCTTTTCATAAACATGTGGCCACATCCACACCGTAAATTTCAAGCAGTCTTAAACCCCACTTTTAACAACCATGTGTGTTCCCTCAAAGCATCATGGGAACTGTAGTTTGTTATGGTGCAGCCATGCCAGGGGGCTCCTAAGGACGCTCTGCCTCCTTAGCAAACTACAGTTCCCATGATGCTTTGAGGGAAGCCAAAACTCTTTAAAATAAGTCGTGACTTTAAATGCTTGGTGCGAGTGTAGCAGGATGGGTTACTGGTAAAACAATAAGATTTTTAAATTAAAAAAACACAACCTAATAAAACCATTAAACTTATAGAAACAGTTGAATATGTTTTGTTCTCTCAGGCTTTCCCAGCTGGGTAAATTCATGACGAATATCCTGTTTGTTGGCATTTCGGTTTTGCTTCTGGTGTATTGCTTGTTTTTGTTTCTGTGTGTGTTCTTAACAGTTTCAAACTATCTTATGTACAAATCACCTTGAAACGGTGGTTTAGAAGGCAATCGGTAAATATTATTACTAACATTATTACAAATAGCGCTTTATTATTATTACCACTAAATAAATATTATTGTGAAGTAAAAATATTATTGCTAATATTATCACTAAGGATGCCTTGTTATTATATTGTTATTAAGTGTAATAACCCTAATAACGACTTTGCAATGCCTCACTTTTTGCTCTTTCTCTGTTGTGGGGAAAGGTTTACTGCATGAGCTTTGAGCTCAGCACTGGCTTTTCCCCCCCAGAAAAGATTTAGAGCAGAATTTAAACCGAAACTCGGGTATTCCCTCACTTCCTCATTCTTGTTCCACTGCGTTTTCAGAGCCTCAGCTCACAAAGGCGGACTTTCGCGAACGAGCATCATGGATCCTTGCAGCAATATCCTTATTCTTGCAATGCTGTTTCGACCTTCCCATGCCAATTCGCCTCCTTTTCCCACGATCATTAACCTTTGGGAGGCAAGGCCTTTTTTAGTTCTCATGCTGTCTTAACCCTCGCTCTGCTGCAGCCCTGAACGCAAAGCATAAGACATGGGTAGGCAACCTAAGGCCCGGGGGCCGGATCCGGCCCAATCGCCTTCTAAATCCCAGCCAGCGGACGGTCCGGGAATCAGCATGTTTTTACATGAATAGAATGTGTCCTTTGATTTAAAATGCATCTCTGGGTTATTTGTGGGGCCTGCCTGGTGTTTTTACATGAGTAGAATGTGCGTTTTTATTTAAAATGCATCTCTGGGTTGTTTGTGGGGCATAGGAATTTGTTCGTTATTATTTTTTCAAAATATAGCCTGGCCCCCCAAAAGGTCCGAGGGACAGTGGTGAAAAAGTTTGCTGACCCCTGGCATAAGACATCAAATGTTCAGGCCGACAAAGACCCAGTAGTGGGGGCTGGTCCTTGGGGGCGAGGGGGGCACTGCCTTGCCAGTCCCCATCTGCCCACCTTCCTCCCTGAAATCAGCCAGGGCATGGCTCTGCCGATCACTGGCTCTGGCCCCACTTATTGCTGGCCTCCATGCCTTCTGCCCTAGTAGTCTCAATGGGTACCAGAGATAGTCATTAAAGACTACAAATCCCATGATGCTGTGTGACTGCACTACAAACATGCCTGCACACAGACACAGACAAACGGAGACCCTTATTTAAAGCAGAAGAGAGCAACCAAGATGATCAAGAGTCTGGAAACTGAGCCTTATGAGGAATGGTTGAAAGAGCTGGGTATGTTTAGCCTGCAAAAGAGGAGATATGAGAGCCATCGTCAAATATCTCAATGGCTGTCGCATGGGAAATGGAGCAAGCTTGTTTTCTTCTGCTCCAGAGGGTGGGACTTGAACCTATGGCTTCAAGTTCCAAGGTAGGAAATTCCAACTAAACATCAGGGGCGGGGCGACCTGACGCATGCGTCGTGATGTCACGACGCATGTGTCAGGACAGACTGCACATGCGCGGAAATCCGGGCATGCGCAGTCCATCCCGCCGGTGCTGCTGCTCCAGCGGTGACCCGCATAGTGAGCTCCGGCTCCTGGGGCTTCCCTGTCCCGATCGCGCGGGGCAGCAGCGGCAGGCGGGCCCCGGACAGGCAGCGGGGTGGAGCAGCTTCGCTCCACGACTTGCTCGGTTCCGCCAGCGGGGCGGGGCTGGCCCTAGTGTCACCCCCCTCCTCTGGAACCCGGGGCGTACCGCCCCCACCGCCCGCCTCGCGACACCCGTGCACTCAGGGTCCCTTCCAGCTTTACAATTCTATGATTCTACAAAAGCAAAAAACCAATGACACACAGTGGGAAATCTGCTATTTTTGATTTGGAAACAGAATGAAAAACAGAATTCCTCCAATAGAATTCCTCCAGTAGACTTCCTCTGCATGTGACTGGAGGTGGGTGTGGCCTCACCTGTGCAGGTAAAACATAAGCACTGGGGCCGGGTGCCATCTCCCTCTTTTGACTTCGCTCTTCAAGCAAGCAACAGCTGCTTAGCCTCCAGCCAAGAGAGGACAAAAGGAGCTATTTCCCCTATGGAATAGTCTACAGCAAGTATGTTACTTTTTCTAAAGTCTGCCTTCTGGGATCCTATTGTGAACAGGATGTCTGTAAGTAAACTTTTTATTCCTTTATAGAAGACTGTGTCGTGTCTTATCTTTTAAGGGGGATTAAGGGGAAAATACCAGGACAATATTATTATAGAGGTTTTAGCGAACCTGAGCAATGCATCCGCTGTGTGTGTTTAAAAGGGGAATGTAAACTCTGCTGATATTGTTTAACTTGTTAACACAAGTTGGAATAGGATACAATAAACAAAGTATCCTCTCCTGCATTCCTGAACATTCCCACATTCTTTTCAAGCCACCTCTGTTTCTTGCGCCTTCGCTGTCTTTCTACTTCCCTAAAATCTCCTGACTCTCCTTCTTTTGCTGCTGTTTTCCCCCTTTCCTGTCTGCCTCTTTCTCTGCCGATTCTCTTCCCTTCTTTGTGTTCTTTCAGTTGCAAAAATTTCCGGGGGCGGCCAGAGCTGCTGTACTTCTGCAGCAGGGGAAGGGAAGATTAAAATACATCCTAGCCACTTCCCCCCCCCAATCTCCACCCCCCCCCCAAAAAAAGATGTGCGGCTCCTGAACCCTGCACCCTGGGTCAAAGTCCTGCTCCATGCCTCTCCCAGCTGGTGCCAGGGGGTGTGTATGTCTAGAAGAGGTTTCAGGAAGCATTTAAACCAAGTGCCCTATTTTCCTTTCCAAGTGTGCCGTCCAAAAAACACACATAGCCCTTGCCAGCTCCTTCCTTGCCACAAGCAGGCCGACCTCTCAGGCGGGGTTGCAATTTTTCCTTCCTCGCAACCATTATTATCACCATCATCTCTTCGTTGCAGTCGGAGGACCAGAAATAAACGAACACGCGACCACAAAATCTTAAATGCAAAAAGGGGGAAAGTGCCAATGCAGAAACAAGAGGCTGAGTTATTATATACCGTTTTGCTGAGAGATGGAGAATGAAAAGGCAGTTTGTACCACTCAGCCCCACCCATTTCCTGAGCTGATACACTGATGGTCAGAACAGTGATTCAGCGGCTGTTACGATGATCTCATCTCAGCTTTCGGTCTGTACCAAAAAAAAAAAAAAAAAAGTGTATGGAGCACTCGGCAGGATCAGACCCAAACAGTTGGTCTTGCCCGGCCCACCCAGTATCCTGTTTCCAACCCAGTGGGTCAGACGCCTCCGGGAAACTCATCACACATGCTCTCGGCACAAGATCTGGGATCAGCACAAAGAAACAGACCTCTGCACACACACAAAAAACCCCCCACAAGGAACAAAAACACCACACTGCTTTGGATAACTGGCCGAGAAGAGGCCGCAACCATTTCGCATTGGCTCACAGCTCTTAAGAAGCACCCACCCATTGTGAAAGGGCAGGGAAATCCCCCCAGCATGCATGGGTAAATCCAGTGCTATTTTTCTGTTAAAAATGTTTAAGGGTACTCTCATTTTGACTCAAGAAAACCACCATTTTATAGTTGAAATCGGGAAAAATAAATACGGTAAATGGACAAAAGCACAAAGATTCACAAAATGTTTAGGGAAAATAGGAAATTCCTTCCAGTAGCACCTTAGAGACCAACTGAGTTTGTTCTTGGTATGAGCTTTCGTGTGCATGCACACATCTTCAGATACTTCTTCAGATACTTCTTCAGATTCTTCAGTTATCTGAAGAAGTGTGCATGCACACGAAAGCTCATACCAAGAACAAACTCAGTTGGTCTCTAAGGTGCTACTGGAAAGAATTTCCTATTTTGTTTCGACTATGGCAGACCAACACGGCTACCCACCCGTAACTGAAAATGTTTAGGGGTATGCATACCCCTGCATCCCCCCAGAAAAAAGCACTGGGTAAATCCTATACAGTCATACAGTCGAACCTCGGCTCCTGAACACCTTGGGAGTCGAACGTTCCAGCTCCCGAACAATCGAAAACCGGGTGTTACGGTTTTCGAATGTTCTTTGGGAAGCTGAATGTCCAACGTGGCTTCCGCAGCTTCCGATTGGCTGCAGGAGCTCCAATCAGAAGCCGCACTTTGGTTTCTGAACATTTCAGAAGTCGAATGGACCTCTGGAATGGATTCCGTTCGACTTCCAAGGTACAACTGTACTAATTTTTGTTTCCCGTTAACCAAGCTGATGGACCGAACGACGGAAAGACTTCTGATTCCCGGGGGGGGGGGGGAGAGAGAGAGAGAGAGAGAGAGAGAGAGATCAAACCATGTTTACCTTGCCAAGGAGAGAAAGGAAATTAGCAGGCAGCAAGTTTATCAGCTTCGCCAAGAGCGATAAATGTCAAGATGTACGGAATTGCAGAGTCTGCCTTCCCAGATCCATTTCATTTGCTTGCTGGGCTTGCACGCATTCGCACGCTCCCAGTTTCCCACTCAATTCATTTTCCTCAGGTGGAGTTCCAGCCAATATTCACAAAGGCCCGAAAGCTGCCAAAACCTCACATTCTTCTGTTTGGCGTTTCCAGTGTGATATTTCACACGGCCGGTGGGAAAGGTTCTCCTTCAAAGCCCAAGTGGTTTCCTAGGCACGTTTACCTGGGAACGAGCCCCATTTTGCAAGCCTCACATCTGCACATTTCTTGGTGTCGCTCCCTTGCTTTGATTTACACAAAGGGCCTTCTGGTGGTTCGCTCTCTGCGAGAAGTGAAGCTACAGGGAACCAGGCAGAGGGTCTTCTCGGTGGTGGCACCTGCTCTGTGGAACGCCCTCCCGTCAAATGTCAAGGAAATAACTATCTGACTTTCAAAAAGACATCTGAAGGCAGCCCTGTACAGGGAAGTTTTTAGTGTTCGATGTCTTACTGTGTTTTAATTTGTTGGGAACTGCCCAGAGTGGCTGGGGCAACCCTGTCAGATGGGTGGCTAATTGTTATTAAATAATAATAATAATAATAATAATAATAATAATAATAATAATAATAATAATGGCATTTATATCTCACCCTCTTTCTCCAAGATGGCATACATTGTTTCACACACACACCCCTCCTTTCATTCCCACAACTTTGATAGGTACGTTAGGTTGAGAGTGAGCAACTGGCCCCAAGTCCCTCTGTGGGCTTCAATTTAAAGAATTAAGATGCTTAATCTTCGTTCAATCAAAAAGCACGCAACATCAAGCGTCATGCATTATGATTGCTACCAGAAAGGGAAAAATCATTAAGTGATCCACCCAATTTTTCTGAAGGAAAAGAAGTTTAATAATAATAATAATAATAATAATAATAATAATAATAATAATAATAATTTATTATTTGTACCCCGCCCATCTGGCTGGGTTTCCCCAGCTACTCTGGGCGGCTTCAATTGAATATTAAAAACATGATACAGCATTAAACATTAAAAACTTCCCTAAACAGGGCTGCCTTCAGATATCTTCCAAAAGTCTGGTAGTTGTTTATTTCCTTGACACTGGATGGGAGGCCATTCCACAGGGCGGGCGCCACCACCGATAAGGCCCTCTACCTGGTTCCCTGTAACCTCACTTCTCGCAGTGAGGAAAACGCCAGAAGGCCCTCGGAGCTGGACCTCAGTGTCCGGGCTGAACGATGGGGGTGGAGATGCTCTTTCAGGTATACAGGACCGAGGCCATTTAGGGCTTTCAAGGTCAGCACCGACACTTTGAATTGTGCTCGGAAATGTACTTTGGGTACAATGAGATTCTGCCTTACCTCCTGTGACATTTTGCCTCTCGTGTCATTGCTAGGGGAGGTCATCTAGAGATTTGGGGCGCACTCGAAGGCCCTCGGAGCTGGACCTCAGTGGCCGGGCTGAACGATGGGGGTGGAGACGCTCCTTCAGGTATACTGGGCTGAGGCCGTTTAGGACTTAAAGGTAAGCACCAACACTTTGAATTGTGCTTGGAAACGTACTGGGAGCCAATGTAGATCTCTCAGGACCGGTGTTACGTGGTCTCGGCAGCCGCTCCCAGACACCAGTCTAGCTGCCGCATTCTGGATTAGTTGTAGTTTCCAGGTCGCCTTCAAAGGTAGCCCCAAACAGAGCACATTGCAGTAGTCCAAAGAGGAGATAACTTAAGAGAAACAGTGCTCAGGATGCAGTCTTAGATATCTCCTGGCCCCTGCCCATAAGGGCTAGAAATTAGATATTAAAAAATAATAATAATAAAAGGAATAATAATGAAGATTCTGCAAGGTGCTAAATTTTGCTGAAGCCAAACCCCATGCACCTGTTGTGTAGCACATAAGCTATTTGTGGAGATTTGGGGGGTGGGGAGCACAGCCGAGATGGATGCGTGAGGTCTCCCATGTCACCGCTTTAAGGGCCACAGAAATGTCTGATGGAAAATTCAGTATTTTTTGGTTGCTTCCCAGGGCAGAAGTTACCCTTTGGCGCTTTCTCTCATCCCCACCCTCGGAAGTGGACATCCTGCAAGTATGATGAAAAGCAGCAGCAGCAACAGCTAGAGAACGGAAAGAGGGATGATGCAGATGAAAGGAAGAAACGCTGACATATTTTCAGAAAACTGGTGAGTCAGTGGGCCATCACCACCCGGAAGGGAAGTAAGTGGTTATCTCCAGGAAAGAGGTCAATTTCGTCTGCAGGCCGAGTTTTGAAATAGCTGCATAAGCTTTTGATGATACAGGTGGGATTCCTCCATGCTGCTGGGCAGGCCCACCCAGCAATACTATAATTAATGAAGGTCTGCAAACTATAGACTCCTGTAGGGTGCAGCCATTTCACAGAGGAAGCCCTGCAAAGCACATGCCTGCAGGTAGCAGATACCTGCAAACAGAGCTAATGCAAGGAGAAGTCTGGTTTGGATCTCCAGCTGGTGCAGAATTCAGTGGTTAGCTGAGAATGTGTGCCCACTTGCTCCTGAGACAGGTTCAAGGTCCTTGTATAAGGTAAAGGTACCCCTGACCGTTAGGTCCAGTCGTGGACGACTCTGGGGTTGCGGCGCTCATCTCGCATTACTGGCCAAGGGAGCCGGCGTCCAGCTTCTGGGTCATGTGGCCAGAATGACTAAGCCGCTTCTGGCGAACCAGAGCAGCGCACGGAAACGCCGTTTACTTTCCCGCCAGAGTGGTACCTATTTATCTACTTGCACTTCGACGAGCTTTCAAACTGCTAGGTGGACAGGAGCAGGGACCGAACAACGGGAGCTCACCAGTGCTGTCAAGTATCCCGTTTCCCCCGGGATTCTCCCTTATTTCAAGCAGTTTCCCGCTGCTCTCCCTTATTTTTTATTTCCCTTAAATTTCCCGTTTTTAATGGAAGCAGCTCCTCCTCTGCTGGCCAGGGACTGGGTGGGAAGACCTCGCCTACTTGGAGAGAAAAGCCTCAGCCCTCAAAGCAAGTGGGAGCCGTTTACCGTGCTTACAGGGGGGTGTATTCCTCCACCTGCATCAGCCCCTATCCGCTGCCGCCGAGCCTCTCAGCCGGCCAATAGGATTAGCTGGCGGGCGGAGCCTGGCTGCCTTTGAGCAGCTGCTGCTTCCTGTCCTGTTTTGATGGGATCAGACAAGAAGACGATGGGGCTCCATCGCGCGGAGCACATGGCTGCCCTCCTCTTTGCTCCGCTCCGAGCCCTGCTGCTCCGCCCACTTTTGCTTCTGGCTCCGCACACCACTGACATGTGACTGTCCCCGGGATAGGTGAGACTGCTGATCCCTTATTTTCAAATCTGAAACTTGACAGCTATGGAGCTCACCCCGTCGCGGGGATTTGAACCACTGACCTTCTGATCGGCAAGCCCTAGGCTCAGTGGTTTAACCCACAGCGCCACCCGCGTCCCTTCAAGGTCCTTGTATTAATGTCACTGACATTATCTGCAGGAGTACCGTTGAACATTCCCTGAGTTGGTGAGCCTAGCTTCACAACCACGAGAAACCAAGCCATTATAGTGTCATGGGCCCGCGTGTTTTATCAGGCCCAAAATGGAAAATGAGCGAGGTCCCAACTAAAGGAGAATGGCAACTTAAGTCTGCAAGCTGCGCATATTCCATCAGCTTAACATACAGAATAAGAGAACAAGAAGAACATACATTTAGAGAAGACTGGAATTTTTCTTATTGAATATATGGGGGGGAATTGTGTACCCTTGAAAACGTGGGCAGCATTAAGATAAATTCCAACAGTGTAAATGAGTTTTGATGGATGTAATGATGGAATACTGAATGGTTTATTTTATGTAAAATATGCAGGGATTTATGATATACAAAATGAGCCACAGAAAGAGAAGAAGCGAAGTCATTGATATTTTAAGGATGTTTGAGTATTGTAAAACAGAAAATTCAATAACAGATAGATAGATATAGTAGATATAAAGATAGATAGATAGATAGATAGATAGATAGATAGATAGATAGATAGATAGATAGTGTCATGGGCCCAATGGCAGGTGGGATTGCCAGTATTTCTCCCCAAATGCCTGCCCCCCCCCTTCTATTCTTATTTTTAAAATTTTGCCAAGTGCATAAAGCTGAATGCGCACAAGTATTCCGGCAAAAGTTACTTCTGCCACAGGGGTCTGCCCTGTTTCTTCTGCTGTGGAGACATGCAAATAATTCATTCAGCTTCTCTGCAATCTCCATATCTACTTTGATTCCCTTGTCGTCCAAGGGTCCAAACACTTCCCTAGCCAGTCTCCTGCTACTAACGCATTTAAAGAACTGCTTGGTGCTGATGTTTTTAGCAAGATGGTCCTCAAATTCTTTTTTTAGCATGCATTTTTGTCTGCTAGCATTTCTTTGGCCAAAGTTTACGTTCCTTGTTTGGACAACACTTCCATTCCCCCCCCCCAGGAAGCCTTCTTGCATCTAATAGCTTCTTTGATTCTGCTTCCGAACCATGTCAGCATCGTCCCGGTGGTACCCGCCACGATCTGTGGCATAAACCCCCAACTGAGCTCCTCATATTGCACCTTCAAACAATTTTCAAGCATTTTGGAGTGAGTGACTCTCTTGGCTTCGCTTCTGCAACTTCCGTTTTCTGCCAATCCCCATTTTGAGGAAGCTTCCTATTTTGAAATCAAATGTGACCGTGCTAGATTTTCTCGGCAATTGGCCATTTAATTTAATTTAATAGCACTATGGTCACGGCTGCTGTAGAGGTTTGGAGCTTTTAGAGTTAACAAGCTCAACTGGTTGTCCCACCCACAGGAGGAAGAGCGTCACCGGATGCTCTGTGTACTGTTGTACTGTGTAATGTGATACTTTCTTTTTCTTTGTCCGGAGAACGGAGAGAAGGGGGAAGCCACCAACATGGCTTGCGACTCTCCCGGAATGTAATGATTTATGCCTTGTAAAATAAAGCTTCCAGATTAGAAAGAAGCCGGACTCTGTTGTCTGTAATATGCTGGCATGCACACACCCCGTTGCGTGAGAGAAGATAAGAGAAGATAACTCTGCTGAATAGCACAGGAGACGGCATCAAGGAAAAGCGCTTCAGCAGGTACGCGCAGAGGAAGTGTGCCGGGCTCCGTTAGTGTGCAGAAATTGGTTTGAAGCGTTTCCAACAATCAAAAACACTTCAGGTTATGGGTCCAAGCTTTTCCCGATTCTGGACTGATTCTGGAGCAGTTCCAAGGATCCAGAACGTGTGTGCCAAGCTGAGAAGTGCCTCCCTGGTTTGGACTGTGATGGAGCATCCAGGGAAGTTTGCTTTGCCAGCAGGAGCATTCAGCAGTCTGCTGAATGGCTCAGGAGCCTAAAACCTGCTGCCAGAGGTTGGAAGGCAGCAGGGAAGTCCAGATCGAGGTGTGCCCAAGCAGTGTACCCTCTCTGGTGAAACCCCCATCTGTGGAGCCGGGTAAGAAGCTACAGATTCGTAAGTACGCTACCCCTGGGCAAGATGGAGGGAGCCATAGCATTCCCAGCAAGGAGGAGGGAAGCTTTTGTTTGCAAGCACCTCCAGCCTCACAGCTTCGATGCAGAGGGCTGTTCCCTGAGAGCGTTGATGTTTTGGCCAACGCCTGTGAGGAGGAAGGTCTGGCCAGTGCTTGTGAAGCCTGGAAGAAGACCCTAGCCCAGTTTCACGGGGCTGAGGGACTGGCTGAAGTGGCTTTGGAAAGCTCGCCCCCAGCTCGGCTTATGGCTGTTGTGCAGCAACAGTGCCATGGAAAGCAGGAGGGGGGCCAGATCGCCGTGGGCTTTGCTCCCAGAAGAGGGGGGGCTGTTTCCAAGTCTGAAGCCAGTTTAAAAAGTTTTGACTGTGGAGCTGTGTTTTGTCACGTAGCCTGCACCTGGTCTTTTGTTGACGTGCATGGCTGAAGATAAGGGCAAGGCCGTTTCTCACAGCCATCAGGTCACGTGCCCAGCTGAGTGAGAAGGACGGAGCCGAGATAAGCCCTACTGTTGTGATGCAGTCACCGAGGCAACGCTGAGAGAGGCCAACCCTGGTGGGCTGCGAGTGATGAGTGCCTGTGCAGCGTCTCTTTGCATCATCATCGTTCCTCCTGGTGGACTTGTGAGGAACTGCGAGTCTCCTTCTACAGAGCAGTTCAACGTACTGACTGCTGCAGTCGAGAGGCAGTTTGTGACTGTTGGAAGCAAGAGACAGTTTGTCGTGCTTGAGACAGTCTCTGCAGGATTTAAAGGGACAGAACTGGCGTTTTCTGTGGCTGTTGACATAACTGTGTATTTGTTTGTGTCAAACCTTCTGTCCACTGTTTTTGCTGTTTGTTTTGTGCTTATCACCTGTTCTGCTTGCAGGGGCCAGAAGATGCTTCTACGCGTGAAAGGCAGCCAGGACGGGCTGTTTGCTGTTAAGAAGTCTCAATCCAGAACAGGGGGAGGTGGCACTGATGGAATGTTTGCTCAGTGCACCAATGTGCCCGTGCACCACTTATGTTTGTGTCAGTGGTACCAAAGGCTGGCAAGTCGCCACTGGGACAGTGTGCTGAAGCAGCCTGAGTTCTCTGAAGGGTGCAAGTTAAGGGCATGTAACAGCTTTCTTGATTGCAGGGTTTGCAAGGTCGAGGAGTCGACATCCTGCTACCCCGCGTCTGAAAGGGAAACCACGCGTCCCTTTTCCCTGGTTCATGTGGCTGTTTCTGAAGGGATGCCAGAAGCTAACCTGGGGGGAGCGTGTTGTTCTGAGTGTTTGGCTGATGCTTTCTCTCACCACATGTGGTCTGTGTTGCTCAAGGAGGCAACTGAGGCAGCACCACTGGTTGCAGTGGAACAGCAGGTTTCTACTGGAGTAGGCTGTTCCCAGGTCCTCAGTGAGAGGGGGAGTAAGCACAGTGTGACTAACCTGCTTTCTTCACAGGTATGTGGTCTTGCAGAGAGGCAGCAAAGGATGCTGCATGCTGCCACTGAAGACATGCTCTTGGATGCAGAGCTTCCACAAGGGTTCCGGGTGGAACTGGGTGGTACCAAGGTTCTGAAAGTGTCTTTCTGTGGGTACGAACCCAGCTTGCGTAGCTGGAGGTTAGTTAGCCCAGATAGTGACCAGACCCAGGTTCTAGTCAGCAGGAGTGCTGAATTCTTTGAGCAGAATGGATTGGAACACATCCCTAGAAGCCCTGATGTTCTGGATGGTCCTGTCAGTGATGGACAGGCAGATACGCCACCTGCTGGTGGCGGTGGTGGTCCAGGTGGATCAGCCCCAAGAGGGGGTATTGCTGTGGCTTTAGCACCTGCTGGTGGCTCGGGCCGAGTTCCCGGTCATCACCAGGGTGCAGCGCAGCTAGGGGCAACTCCAAGGCAGCAGCCTGGGAGTGCACCCGCATCTCCTATGTCAAGGACTAGGAGGCAGGCCACGCTTGGCGACTCTTTGTGTGGCAACTCTTCTCCAGGAGAGCCTGGCGCAGGTCTCGTCCTGGTGCAAGAGGGGGGTTCTTTGGCAGTGAAGCAGGAGCCCAAAGGCGCGCCAACGTTATCCTTGGGTGGTTCAGTTAGGATGCACAGGCGCAGCAAGTCTGTAGGTGAGATGCCTGACGTCAAGGACGTGCAGGTGGAGTCCAGTGCAACTGGAGCAGAGGGAGAATCTGAAGTGGTATCACAGCAGTCTGCACGATCCACTGAAGGGATTCTGCCCGAAAGGTTCACGGCCACTAGCGTGAGTGCTTGTTTGGTTCAGTGTGAACCGGAGAGCCTTGTGAAGGTTCAATGGGTATCTCAAGGTGAGGCCCAGAAATGGCAGGATGCCATGGTAGAGCAGGTAAGCTCAATGAGGTCTTTGGGTGTGTGCACAACCACGACGCTGTCAGAAGGTCGTTGGGTGTGCAGACTCAAGACGGCAGCAACTGGCGAGTTGCAGTGCAAGGCTAGGTCAGTAGTCAGAGGTTTCACTCAGGAGGAAGGGGTCCATTGTTCCGAGGTACTGGACGCGCCCTCTCTCAGAAGCGAAACCACGCGCATGCTGTTAGCGGTCGCGACTCAAAGCAGCTTTGAGGCAAGCCACTTTGGTTTGGATGCCTGTTTGGATTCCGACCTGGATGAGGAGAGGTACGAGGTACCTCCGCCAGGGTTCGAGGACAACGGGCCAAATCAGGTGTGGAGTTTGCACGAGGCAATCACTGGCTTGAAGGAGTCAGCCAGAGATTGGTCCTCAGGCGTGCAAGAAGCTTTGAGAAAGCTAGGTGTCAGCCAGAGTTGTGCTGATAGCTGCCTGTTTCTGGCAGGAGTAAGCCCAGAACAGGGTCTAGTTCTGCAGTCCAGTGCGGACATGCTTTACCTGGTGGAGACCAGGGGACAGGTGCAATGGTTCGCAGAGGAGCTTGGTCAGTCTTTCCAGCTCAGGAACCTACGCCCTGTTGGTGTTTACCTAGGTGTGCAGGTAGACAGAGCCGAAGACGGTAGTGTCTTGCTCAATCAGACTGGCAAGGTAGTGCAGTTGTTGAAGAAGTTCAGAGTGTCTGAATGTGCTAGTGTCAGAACACCCATGGAGACGTGTCTAGGTGAGGACAGTCAGACCGGGGAACGCTCTGAGTTCGAGAGCCCCGAGGTGTTTAGGTCAGCTCCTGGGAGGCTGTTGTTTCCTTCACAGTTGAGCAAACCTGACATAGCAGTTGCTGTGGATCTGTTCAGCAAGGTGGCTGCAAATCCCAGCGTGCATGCCTGGAATGGCATGGTGAGAGTGCTCCAGAGTTTGCAGGAGACTAAGGAGTTTTGCCCGGAGTTGTCAGCTACCGGTGAGCCCCAGCTCACGCGCTGGTGCGACGGCGGTTGGGCAAATTCCGAGGACAGGAAATCTGTGTCTGAAATGGTTGTACAGTGTGGAGGAGCTCTAGGCGGGCTGAAGTCCCGGTGCCAGAGCCTCATTGCTCGTTCTCGTGCAGAAGCCAGGTACAGTGCGTTGTCGGTGCTTTGCAGGGAACTGGAGTTCTATAGGTGTTTGGTCCAAGAGATCTGCGTTCAGAGTTGCCTGCCCGTGATGGTTTGGGAGGACAACCAACTCTGTTTGTTGGTGGCAGAGTCTGGACAAGTCAAGGCCAGACCCAAACACCTAGACGTTCTCTTTCGAGACGTGTGTGTTCAGACCGGCTTGGAGAAGCTGAAGTACTGTCCTGGTCAGGTGAACCAGAAGGTTGGGTTCACGAAGCCCCTGAGCTTCCAACGTCATTGGGAGTTCTGTGAGGGTTTGTGTGAGGTAAGCTGCAAGCTTACAACGCCCCTGTGTGCGGGACAAGAGGGGGTGTAGAGGTTTGGAGCTTTTAGAGTTAACAAGCTCAACTGGTTGTCCCACCCACAGGAGGAAGAGCGTCACCGGATGCTCTGTGTACTGTTGTACTGTGTAATGTGATACTTTCTTTTTCTTTGTCCGGAGAACGGAGAGAAGGGGGAAGCCACCAACATGGCTTGCGACTCTCCCGGAATGTAATGATTTATGCCTTGTAAAATAAAGCTTCCAGATTAGAAAGAAGCCGGACTCTGTTGTCTGTAATATGCTGGCATGCACACACCCCGTTGCGTGAGAGAAGATAAGAGAAGATAACTCTGCTGAATAGCACAGGAGACGGCATCAAGGAAAAGCGCTTCAGCAGGTACGCGCAGAGGAAGTGTGCCGGGCTCCGTTAGTGTGCAGAAATTGGTTTGAAGCGTTTCCAACAATCAAAAACACTTCAGCTGCCAACTGATTCAACAACACTTAAACACCTCGCACCAGGTCCTGGGCATCACTGAGAATTAAGTCCAGGCTTGCTGTGCCCTTGATCTATTCCCCGCCCAGGTGAAAGACTGCATCACTTAGAAGGATGTCTCCTGAGGTTCTGGCCGTAGGATGTGCTTTGAACAGGGTTGGGCTCTGTGGCCCTCGAGACGCTGTTGGATTACAACTCCCATCTGCCCCAGCCAGGAAGTTTCAGGGATGATGGATATTCTAGTCCAATACCTGGAGGGCCACCGGTTCCCCATCATTAGAAGAATCCCTTAAACAGAATTGTGGGCTTTGATAGACTGTCAGGAGGTGCCGTCAGGAGCTCACTGGCTATCTGCCTAAGGAAATCAGAGACACCGGGAGAAGCTTTCTCGGTCCATTTAATCAACAGAAACGCAGGAAGATGTGGAATGTACAACCTCACGCTTGAACCGATGTTGCTCAGATTGTCGCCACAGGGGGGGCGGAGGGGGCGGGGGCCCCGGGCAGCGCCCCTGCTGGGGGTGACACATCGGGGGTGGCCCCGCCCACTGGGCTTTTTTTTTACTTTTTAAAATTCTTTTTAGGCTATTTACAGCACTGCCGGGGTGGAGCCGCAGGGGCCGCCAGCGAGTCGGGGTGTCACCCCCCTCGCTGGCCGCCCCTGCGGCTCTGCCCCGGCAGCGCCGAAAATAGCCCCCGCCCTCCAGCGGCTTTTCGCACCGCTGGCTGGCTTGCAGAGCCGGGGCAAGGAGAGGGGCGGGCCAGCGAAGAGGGGTGACACCCCTCTTTGCTGACCCGCCCCTCTCCCTGCCCCACTTGCGCTCCCCCGGGGATGCCGGGCCGCCGCTTCGGGAGTCTCTGCGAGCTGCAGATAGTCCCGAAGCCCCCGCCCGGCATCCCCCGGGGGTGGGGCGTCGCAGCGTGTTCGTGCGTCATGACGTCATGACGTACGCACACACCGCAATGCCCCTGCCCCAAGGGGTGCCTCTTGGCTTCCTGCCCCGGGCAGCCAAGGGGCTAGGAACGCCCCTGGCCGCACACCCACACACCCCGGCAGTTACTTCCTAGGGCTCAAACCCCTCCTGCTGCCTACGGTGGATGCCAAGGGAATCTCTCTGTCTCTGTTTGGCTTTCTGCTCCAAGACACAAAGGGCACGTCTGGTGCGAGAGGAAGGAGGGGGCCTCTCCAGAGACACCATGTCACTTGGCTGCTGTTCCTAACACATCCGACTCCTAGCTCTGTTCACTGCTATCTTGTTCCTGGTTCTTCATCATCCATTATTTCCCAGCTTCTTTCTTCCTCTGGGGTATGTGTCCTGTCTCAAACCACCACGATCCCAGGTCCATACTCTCTCCCCCGTGCTCCTCTCTGGAAGGCTCTTATCGAGTGTACAGTTCACATCACTTCTGGTTTAGAATCAAACCACCAAACGACGGCGCAGAAAGATCTCACATCGGTAGCACCAGATGAGGAAGGCCTTCGTCGCTCAGAGCTGGCGCGTCTCAAACTAGTACGACCGCATTGCCTTCTTTGAAGACTTTGCAGGCAGCAAACAAACTTCATGGATTGTGCTACTGAACCGTTGGTGAACTCCCAACACTCTTTTATGCATTTCCACTGTTATAAAAATTAGGTTCGGCCCCAGAAGGGAGTCCACGAACCCGAGGGAGAGCCTCAGCAGGGCTCCCCTCCTCTCAAGAGCACTTATGAATAAATAGAGACGATACAGAATCTCCCAAAGCAAGGCGATAGCCCTTTATTAGAAACTGCTGCAGTAGGGTGTCTTGCAAGCAAAAGACCTCCAACAAAGGCGCACAAACTCCTATATATGCTTTTGAAATTGCCCCCCTCCAGCTCAAGACCACCCCTCCATACATTAGAATTACATCACAAATTGGGAGGGTCTGGTAGCAGTGATCTGAGCATCTTGGACCCTGCCCCCATGTCTCCTCTTGCCCTCCACCAAAACCCCATCAAGGGAAACAAAAGATATTTACATTTCCCTATTTCCCAGCCAAGTTAATCACACCCTTTTGTCTGGCACTCAGGTATCAGGATGCCAGAGATTATCACTCAGGCAGAGGGCTGCTGAGAAGCTGGAGGGGCAACCCCCCCCCCTTTGTTCCTGAGACAAAGAAATACTTGGTCAGTTGGGAGTCAGATTGGAGTGAGGCCTGTCTTCCTGTGCTGTTTTTCAGACATGTGGCCTTGTTTGTTTTGGTACATTAATAACAATTATTATATATAAATAAAATACCTTAAAATTCTTACAACACCACATAAAATCCTGTCGCCGGCGCAAGAGAACAGGGATTTCAGTGTGACAAATGAAATCCCCTATAGAAGATTACTCGCAAGTACAACTTGCAAACTCAAGGGAGTTTGGGCCAGAAGTATCTGGCAGGCTAGAGAGCTCACGGGTTGCATGTGCTAATTCAGCTGACATGCCTTCAGATGTTTTTCCTGTTTACAGATTCCGGCTGCGTTCTCTGCGGGTAAGCGAGCATTCCAGCTTCCTATGGCTGTAGAGAGAGACCTGTTGCGGTTTCTCCCTCCTCCTCCCTTCTTTAGATAAGAGTCAGATTATCTCACTTTGCGCATCTGAGTTCAGAAAACAGAAAGACCTCTCAGTTAAAGGCAGACGCCTGCTTTTCTTCAAGTATCTTGCTTTCCACTTTTGTCACGCTTAATCAGGTCAGTAGTCTCCTGCTGTGAAAGAGCAAAGCAGTTAGAGGACTAGATCACGTACGCTGTGCAAGGGGGTGAACTGAAAATATCACAGTATGGATGTTTTATGATTCTGTTGGCATCCATCTCTCAAGAGAAAATGCAGTGTGCCTCTGGGGGTGAAGTTAAACTGCTGGAGAATAGAGACTGATACAGGAGAGACACGTTTTGTTGCTGCTGGGGCAGATTAGGGTGTCTGGTTGCGCTGCTGCAGATTCACCAGGGCCTTTCTGCTGTCCGAGCTCCTCTCATTCCCCCTCTGGTCATTGCTGCCTGTCTCCAGGCACTGCGGTCGCCGGCAAGGGATTCCCGCATGGCAGGCTTGGTGTTACCAGCCTTCATGCAACATCTGCAGACATCTTTGTAACGCAGAGTCGGACTGCCATCGGGCCTGGTGCTCCACAGAGCGCGTCCTTGGGGGATCCTGCCATCTTCCATGCTGTGGACATGGCCAAGCCGGCGTAGACATTGCTGAGAGAGGAGTGCGAACATGCTGGAAATGCAGACTTGGGATGCAGCACCGAAGTGACTTCTGCAGGGCGCAAACCTGGGCAGTGTTTCTGGAGGTCCTGGGCTGTTCAGATGACAAGACCCCCCCCCCCGCGCCCTTTGGCCTTGCTGATGTCCCAATGAAAGCAAAACAATACATTTGGAACCAGCTTGGCTGCAGAAGTTGCCGGAAAGAGGCATAGAAGACGCCATCCGACCGTCTTAGGGACTCCACTGTAGATTTGTATAGGGTTAACGCCTTAGCCATAGGGGGTATGGATTGTTCCTCAGGGTTTATCCCCTCCATTTCCCTCTACAGGAGGTGCAGAAACCGCCTTCTTGACCACTGCACCGACTCTTGGTCTCGTCCGCTCAATCTGCCAGAGCCTGTCTTTGCATGCAGGGGATAGTTGTTGTTGTTGTTCAGTCGTTCAGTCGTGTCCAACTCTTCGTGACCCCATGGACCAGAGCACGCCAGGCACCCCTATCCTTCACTGCCTCCCGCAGTTTGGCCAAACTCATGTTAGTAGCTTCGAGAACACTGTCCAACCATCTCATCCTCTGTCGTCCCCTTCTCCTTGTGCCCTCCATCTTTCCCAACATCAGGGTCTTTTCCAGGGAGTCTTCTCTTCTCATGAGGTGGCCAAAGTACTGGAGCCTCAACTTCAGGATCTGTCCTTCTAGTGAGCACTCAGGGCCGATTTCCTTGAGAATGGATAGGTTTGATCTTCTTGCAGTCCATGGGACTCGCAAGAGTCTCCTCCAGCACCATAATTCAAAAGCATCCATTCTTCGGCGATCAGCCTTCTTTATGGTCCAGCTCTCACTTCCGTACATTACTACTGGGAAAACCATAGCTTTAACTATACGGACCTTTGTCGGCAAGGTGATGTCTTTGCTTTTTAAGATGCTGTCTAGGTTTGTCATTGCTTTTCTCCCAAGAAGCAGGCGTCTTCTAATTTCGTGACTGCTGTCACCATCTGCAGTGATCATGGAACCCAAGAAAGTGAAATCTCTCAAGTCCCTAAATCGCCGAGGATTTAAGACCCATCGGCTACCCTCACCTGGTTTAGCCAACCTAATAAGAGGTCAGCATTTATAATCGAACAGCAATTAAATTGAGATTTATATGCATTTATGCCTACTGTTTGCAGGAATATAGAAATTTCCTGTGTGGAAAACTGAATGTCGGATGGGGCTTCCGTGGCTTCTGATTGGCTGCAAGAGCTTCAGAAGCCGCGCTTTGGAAGTCGAACACTTTGGAAGTCGGATGGACTTCTGGAACGCATTCCGTTCGACTTCCAAGGTACGACTGTACTTAGTTCTGCACGATGAATCTGATGTGTATTAGCACAGATTTGCTGTAGTGGCCCTCTCTTCAATCTGCCGTGGAAATTGTGTTTTCCCTTGTTCAAACCAAACCCAAAAGAGCAAGTTTAAACCCTCCCTTTCTTGGAGGGATGGATGGGGCCCATTTCTCTGTTGACCCAGCATAGCTCCAGCTACTTCTAACCCCCATCAGGCTGAACCCCATCCTACGTTTCGCAATGTCCTCGGTGTGCGCACAGGCAACTCGCGGAACGATGCACAGCTGCCCTTGGCCAGGATTCAACCCTATAAAAAAGAGCCCACGCAGTTCGGAGGAAAGGAAATGTAAGAAGCAATCAAGAAGAAAACAACGGTGGGGAACCACAGAACTACCCTTAGTGAGGAGCAGTGAAACAAAGTTTTTTGGCTGGGTATGTTCAACATTATTGTTATCAAAGTTTAAAACACAATCACAGAAATAAGGTGGTTCCCGAAAATATACATTTCAAG
This sequence comes from Lacerta agilis, assembly GCF_009819535.1. NCBI lineage: Eukaryota > Metazoa > Chordata > Lepidosauria > Squamata > Lacertidae > Lacerta > Lacerta agilis. The sequence goes on from NC_046320.1 coordinate 70,013,192, forward strand.
TACCAAAAGCCAGGGTAAAGATGAATGAGCATGACTTTAATGAAGCGCTAAGCCTAGCTGCTTAGGTGGCGCTATGGTCTAACCCACGGAGCCTAGGGCTTGCCGATCAGAAGGTTGGCGGTTCGAATCCCTGCGACGGGGTGAGCTCCCGTTGCTCGGTCCCAGCTTCTGCCCACCTAGCAGTTTGAAAGCACGCCAAAGTGCAAGTAGATAAATAGGTAACGCTCCGGCGGGAAGGTTAAACAGCGTTTCCGTGCGCTGCTCTGATTCACCAGAAGCGGCTTAGTCATGCTGGCCACATGACCCGGAAGCTGTACGCCGGCTCCCTCAGCCAGTAAAGTGAGATGAGCGCTGCAACCCCAGAGTCGGACACGACTGGACCTAATGGTCAGGGGTCCCTTTACCTTTACGCCTAGCTGCAGAAACCCTGGAAACGAGAAATCTATTTCCCCTACCTCCCACGTGGAGCTGGTTGGTTGGCATCCGCCTGCCTCAAGAGACAACGGAGTGCACCTTTGGGTGTGAAGTCAAACCGCTGTGTTAGCAGCACCAAAGTGACCTCCCAGAGGCGCAAGCCTGGGCATTGTCTATGGAGGTCCTGGGCTGCCCAGGTGGCAAGACCCCTCTCTCAGCCTCGCTGGTGGGGTCCACAGGAAAGCAGAGCAAGACACCTGGCACCAGCCTGGCTGTAGGAGTTGCCAGAAGGAGGTGTACCATGCGCCATCCAACCGTCTTAGGGACCCCACTTATGTAGGGCTTAGTGTCCTTAATCTTTTCTTCTTCCAAAGATATCTCGCAAGGCAGCGGAGGTTTAGGTTCAGAGTTTTCCTTCTCCCTTCCCAGGCTGACAAGCGACATCTGCCCCATGCTTCCCTCTACAACATGGGCAGAAACTCCCTTCTTAACCATTGGACCCACTATTGGTCTTGTCTGCTCAAACTACACATACAGGGGAAGCCCCTAACTCACAGAGGGTTTGAGACCCACTGGCTACCCTCACCTGCTTTAGCCGGCCAGTCGAAGCTGTTCCCTAGGTGTGGCCCCTGTCGCATGCTGGAAGCTTCTAGGAGCCACAGGTGAGAGCCGAGGGCAGGGTGGGGACCAAAGGTCAACAAGCCACCCCAAAATGAACACAACAAGTTCCCCCACCAGAAGTAGTACCCCTCTCCTAACACCCTGTGTACGCTCACATGGAGCAACGCCAAAAGAAAACGAGAAGCAGAAGTACTGGAAGTCAAAGTCTTCAGATATTTAATTTTTTCAGTAGTAGAAAAACAAAAGATACAGGGGAGCAACTCAATTATAAAAAAGTACAAAACATGCCAAAATTCAAGTATCAAATAAATTAACAAACAACTACACACACACACACATACAAAGAAACAAACAAAACCCACTGATTGCATTGTCCTGATAAATTCTAAGCTACCATGATCTTGGAGAGTAAATGCACACTACCCAAAATCAATTATTTATCGGAAACCTGTTTTTAATCCTCGTGAGATTTAAAATATGTAGAAACAGTCAGATTATGCTAGGAAGGACACCTCAAAATACTAATTAACATTAATGAAACCTATTTTGCATAATTGGAAAACCACCCGAGTAATGTATTCACACACTGGTCATCTCAAACAGGGGAGGTGGTGATATTCACTAGGTGTGATAGGTTTTATTGAAATAAAAGGTTGCTTGCTTGTTTTCAACATCACTCCCAAGGTACTTTTCTTCCCAAAATATGGTTGGTGACTTTCTGCAGAGAAAGAAAATGATAAATCTGTTAGCCTTGTCATCACGGCGATGCCATAATTATACCCATGCCGAGAGGGCAAACCTCCTACTGTCACCAAGCATCCATCCTGTGCCGTGGAAACGGAAGCCTTGAGTAGAGGGGAGAGTGCCGGAAAAAAGGTGCGGCACAGGAAATTATGGACGTGACAAGAACCTGGCTTCTGGTTCGGTCCAAAAGCCCTTCTAGCCCAGCATCCTGCTCTCACAGCGGCTAACCAGATGTCTATGGGAAGCCTGCAAGCAGGACCTGAAAGAAAAAACACTCTTTCATTGTGATTCCTAACAAATTGTATTCAGAAGCATACTGCCTCCGGTAGCGTGGACAGCTAGCTTTTGGAGAAATTATCAAAGCAGTTAAAACACAGTAAACAAAAAAGGCCACAGTCCAAAGAGCCGTTTTGGCTTGTTCTGTCCTAGAAGAATTTGGTTGTTGTTTTTTAAAGCTAAGAATTGCTGGCCCTCCTGCCATGGTGGGAGGCTGCAAGCTTTGCACGTGTGGCCATTTCATTATGTTTACTGCAGTGCCACCCTGTGGCGAAAGTCAATTTCACAACTATATTTCCCCCCCTGAAGAAGTGTGCATGCACTCGAAAGCTCATACCAAGAATAAACTTGCTGTATATTCTGGCGTATAAGACTACTTTTTAATCCAGGAAAATCATCTCAAAAGTCGGGGGTCGCCTTATACGCCGAGCGGAGAATCTGCGGTCGAGTATATCTCAAACTCTATATTTTAACTGGGAAAGTTGGGGGTCGTCTTATACGCCCAGTCGTCTTATACGCCGGAAAATACGGTAGTTGGTCTCTAAGGTGCTACTGGAAGGAATTTTATATCCCTCCATCCACCCCCACCCCCCGTTTTTCCATCTTTGGTGGTTTGCCGTGGCTTGCCGAAACAGAATCTTTTTTTTTGGGTGGTGTCAAAAAACAAAACAAAAAAAACAGTGCAGCAAAAACACCTGCTTGATGTTAACCTGCAGGGAGTCACCTGCCACCTGAAAAGACTGATTCCTTGTAAATGTTGGTTCTTAATGAGACGTTTTGATGCCACTTTACTTTAAACGTATGTTAAAATACAGGCTGGGGGGGGGTGGTCTGTTGATAAAAGGCTGGTCTTTTTTATTTATAAAATTCACAGCACGGTTCTGGTGGGTGTGAACTCCACTGGATATAGAATATTTTAGTCCAAGGCGCACACCTGGTCAGGATTTAGTAATGACTTGATTTAGAGCTTCACGCGCTCTCTGATGTGTTCACTGGGCTTCTGGATTGTGGGATGACTTCACAAGCAATGGGAAGAAGCCCATGGGCTTTCCCTGATGTTATATTGCAAACCGCCCGGTGATTATATTGTAAACTGCCTTGTGATCATTGGACAAAGGGCGGCACCAAAATTTAAAAATTAATAAGTAAATAAATATTCACAGCACTCTTACATAACAACCTCAATTCTCCCTCCAAACACACACACAAACAAACAAACAGCAAGGAAAGTTCAATCAGTTCTGCTTTGACATTCTTCCCAGTCCACTGCCTGTGCCAGCAGCAGGGGCGAGAAGGTCAACAATGCCGTTTTTATTTTGTTTGTATTAAATCGCAGTGCAAAACTTGCATTTATGGGGGCCCATAAAGCGATTTCATAAGAGTGAGGGATTGCCAGCTACTGAGATGCTTATGATAAGCGTTTATGGACCTTTTCCGCCTTGCAAATTGCATTTTATGTACAGGAACAGTTAACACACAGCCATGTTGCTGAATACATCATTGAATCCCAGGCCAACCTTGTCCCTACAAGATCCTAGTTACAGGTAGGTAGCCGTGTTGGTCTGCCGTAGTCACAACAACAAAAAATTCCTTCCAGTAGCACCTTAGAGACCAACTAAGTTTGTTATTGATATGAGCTTCCGTGTACATGCACACTTCTTCAGATACACTGAAGCAGAAGTTACTAGACCCACTGCGAAAGTGCAAGTAGATAAATAGGTACCGCTCCGGCGGGAAGGTAAACGGCGTTTCCGTGCTCTGCTCTGGTTCGCCAGAAGCGGCTTAGACATGCTGGCAACATGACCCAGAAGCTGCAAGCCAGCTCCCTCGGCCAGTAAAGCGAGATGAGCGCCGCAACCCCAGAGTCGTCCGCGACTGGACCTGATGGTCAGGGGTCCCTTTACCTTTACCTATTAATTGTCTTGCAGCTGTTGTTTGCCTTATTCATATGCTACTGTGTTTGATTGTTGTTTTAATTCTACTGTGATTACCGTGTGCTGCTTTGAGCTCGACCTTAGCTGTTGGAAGAGCAGTACAAATATTAAACCAAATCAAAGCACCTACCATTTTATAAAGCTGAGCCTTCAAACGATTTGTAGAATAGTCAGATTTTCTCTTTTCCTCTTCCCGTCTTTTTCGCACCTCAGGCAGCTGCTCATAGATGCTAAGAGAGCAAGAATAAAAGGACGAGATTACTCTAAAGAAATTGCTCCCAAATGAATCAGCCATTGCACTGCTGAGTGAGCGCAGGGTTATATGGAGAAGCAAGAGGGAGCTTAAAAGAGTCAAGCTGATCTCTTTGGTACATGTGGCCGAAACACAGACCTGCCTGCCAGGTCTCAGGTGATCTGCAGAAGCCTAAAGTTGATTAAAAGACCCCTTTGAGCCTGACTGTTCTTCTTTCAGTTACCGTACTCCCTTTGGCCAGCGCCAGGCTGAAAGCTTTTCTGACAAATCCCAGATTCCAGGATCTGCTGTGGGCTCAAAAAATTGCAACAACTGACCTCTCTCAGTTGTGGTTTTCCAACAGATCGGGCCTGCTAGCCTCACAGAAACAAGACACCAAGCGTATGACAAAGAGGAGCGGCAAGGGTCGTCCTGCTCTAAGAAACGGCACCAGACCATTCTACAGAATTCCTTATTTGGCTCATTTAAAATAAGCACCAGAAACCAGGGCTGTAGCAGGACTGAAAGCTGGATTTGCAGGATTTATAGCCGGGGACTGGACATGAACTGCCATCCTCTACCCACAGAAGCAGACCATTTCAAAGGGTGTTGGTTTTTAATCAGGATGGGCAAGGTTCCTAAGTCCATGGGCCCTGTAAAGACAGCTGACAGCTACGGTTGCTTCACGGGGCTCTAGCAACAGCCAGGATCCCAGCTGTTAGAGGAGAGCTGTTAGCAGCTGTCCAGTGGGAGCTGGGAGCCAGGAGTCAGTGTGGCGGTTCGCTCAACCTGCACAGGTCCCCCAGACGTTTAACGGTCCGTTGATACCTGCGCTCACCACTTTGTTAATTAACCGCTGCCACCAACCAGTCTGTCTGGTATTTACTTCACTCAGTTCAGTCAAGGAGAATATTGGAACAAAACTGTTTTATTTGAAATTTAGTACATAAGCATGTGGTTTCTGAATAAACAGTACTTTCTTGGTTGTGTTCTTGTTAACAACAGTGCCCAACTATTTCTCCCACCCCTGTTCCTACTCCTTCCCTTGCCACCCTCCTTCCAACCTCTCAATACCCACAACAAGCCCCCTAGACAAAGACAAAAGACAAGCCTAAAGACTAAAGAACCAAAGAACCAAAAGACCAAAGAACTAAAGAACTCTCTTCCTTCCTTGGGAGGGGTTTATATAGCCCACATAACTCCGCCCCCTAAAGGTTCTTTCCTGGTTATTCCTTTTAACTCCTTCCATGCCATTCCTAAGTATGGGTGATCGCCACAGTCAGCAGTCAAGGTGGAGGGCAGACCTGGGAGGACAAGCCAAGGAGTCAAAGCTAGGAAAGGCTTACTGTTGCCCAGACAAATTCCTAGCCTTTCCCAGAAAGCTTTTATAGTTTGTCCTAGTGCTGAGAGCCAATGGCCAGGCCTCAATGTCGCTCCCATACCCAGGTTACCCTTTACTTTCTAGGAAGATGCTCTAAGTCAGAGAGAGCCCTGGTGGTTCATCGCACGGGACGGATGTGCACAGAGAGCTGTGCTTCAAGCTCCGACATCTCCCAAGGGAAAGGAGTGACAGCAAAGAACTTGGTAAAGATTGCAGGGAAAGCAAAATGATGGTTGAACGGTTGCAAAAGCAGAATAAAGAGTAATCACGCTTACGCAGGAGAACGGCTGTGAATCACTCCCAGCGCGTTTCCTTAAAATACACTCCTGGTTCCCAGCTCCAAAAATGAAGTATCTATCAAATCCCCTTTAGCAGTTAAAGGAATGAGCTTGTTGGAAAGAAAGAAGAGTTGTACGCTTGAACATTCCCTGGGGGGGATCTGATAAATATTGCAGAGAAGAGTAAAACAAACAGCTCATTTGGAATAAAGACAGGATGTGTCCCTCGGTGATTACGTTCTCACCACTTCATCTGTCCCCACAATCCAGTAACCCGATCGTCTGTCTGATCTCTCCCTCCTATGCACATAATACTTATCTGGAAAACTGCCATTAATAAACAAACGAAGTCAAAGCCAGTTTATTGCTGAACAGAAGATGAGGCTTTACAACATACCATAAACAAATCCCTATTCTTTAGGCATTAAAATACCCTGGCTAAAAATGTACGTACAGCCAAAGCTAGAAAGATTTGTGTTCCTGTAACTCTTGTTCCCACAGGAGGAGAGATATCCGGAGCTGGCCTAACTGCAGAACAAGGCAAGATGTGTTCCCCAGAGAGAGATTTTAGGGTGCCATTAAAGACCTATCTCTTAGTCTTACCTAGTGATGTGAGGTGAGAATATTCTCATTCTTGAGAATATTCTCCACAAACTGTAAATTCCAATGTAAGAACCAGTTTTACAACCACATTTAAAAAACCTAGTAAATAATAAGTCAAGCTGTGATATTGCCAGTGTAAGTAATGAATAATGTTTGAGGAGTCAATATAAATTTATAAACATTTGAGACTTGTTACTTAAAGCCTATTTTTTAAATACAATTCTTTCTTGTGACAATTTATCAGTTATAATTTAAATATGTTGTGTGTTGCCTTACTTGTCTAAGCAGATAGTAATTTGCATTTCTGATGTTATGTAACTTGTCATTAGTGATTATTTGTGTTTTATTTTCTGGAAATAATAGCATTTATTTTAAACTTTATATTGATTTTATTAGTGTTGCACTGAAAATACTGTACCATGTAAAGGTAAAGGGACCCCTGACCATTACGTCCAGTCGCGGACGACTCTGGGGTTGCGGCGCTCATCTCGCTTTAGCGGCTGAGGGAGCCGGCGTACAGCTTCCGAGTCATGTGGCCACCATGACTAAGCCGCTTCTGATGAACCAGAGAAGCACACGGAAACGGCGTTTACCTTCCCGCCGGAGCGGTACCTATTTATCTACTTGCACTTTGACGTGCTTTCGAACTGCTAGGTTGACAGGAGCAGGGACCGAGCAACGGGAGCTCACCCTGTCGCCTGGATTCGAACCACCAACCTTCTTATCAGCAAGCCCTAGGCTCAGTGGTTTAGACCACAGCGCCACCCACATCCCATTGTGCCATGTAGATATGTTTATTAAAAAACGTACTCTTGTAGTGGACTTGAGTTTTTTATATATTCCTTTTACTTTAAAAGCTACTGTCAGGAAACCCCCCTCCCCACGACAGGTAGCATCCTGGGAGAGCTTGCAGTACAGGGAACCACCCCCTTTGTTCACCAGTTCGTCATCCCCCTCCTCAGCAGGAAGCGACCATTCCTCCAGTGGGGAAGGGGAGTTAGAGGCAGGAAGTCGGCGCGGGGGCTGTGAAGAGATCACAGAGCCTGAGCACCAAGGGGGAAGCGGGGAACAGGGACAGTTTCCCGCACCCCGAGTTCGCAGACAGGAAAGACGTGGAAGGGGGAGGCGGGGGTTCAGGATCCCGCGCCTCTTTTGCTGGACCAAGAACCGGAAGGGTTCATTCCCGGACTCTGCAGAGGGATGAGATGGACGTTTGAACTTTTGCTTCACTGTAAATATCTGCACAATAAAGAACTTAGTTTTTAGAAGTGCTGCGTTCGACTGCTTTCTCATGAGCAACCACTGAACGTCCTTACAGCTACATTTCATACATACATAACATAATTAGAATTAAAAGTTGATGGTATATATACGTGGCAGGCTAAGTGATTAACTTGAGTCATTCACATTGGATTTTCAATTTCAGGTTTGGTGCAAAAAATATAAGAATGTGAATTCACTGCATTGCCCCATTGAATTAAAGTATCTGTACAGTTTTTGGTTGCGATCTGAGTAAGTTTACCCATGAATAAACATGTATAATAACTAATTCTATCATTTTCAATGCATTAAAATTATATCATTTTCAATGCATTAAAATGAATATTCTCCTAATTTAAATGAAAATGCACTAATATTCTCATTAATCAAGAATATTCTCCCAAATATTATTCTCGAGAATTTAACAACAGTAGTCTTACCCATGGTGCGTAATCCAGCAGAAAGGTGTTTTACATATCTCTTGATCATTTCAAGATAGCCTGTGAGCAGCTTTACCTGACTAAGCCAAAGGCCCATCTAGGCCAGTGGGCAAACAGATGCTTCTGTGAAGTCCACAAACAGGACCTGAGTGCAGCAGCACTCTCGCCACATGTGATTTCTAGCAACTGGTATTCAGAAGCACCCTGCCTCCAACAGTGGAACTAAACCAGGCATAGGCAAACTCGGCCCTCCAGATGTTTTGGGACTACAACTCCCATCATCCCTAGCTAACAGGACCAGTGGTGAGGGATGATGGGAATTGTAGTCTCAAAACATCCGGAGGGCCGAGTTTGCCGAGCCTGAGCTAAACCATGGCCACGGTGGCTAGCAGCCATTGTCAGTCTTATTGTCCATGAATTTATCTAGGTGGCCATTGATAATTCTTAAGGGAGGGGGTTCCGCACTTTAACAATGTGGTGTGTGAATGATTCCCTCCTTTTGTCTGTCGTGAATCTTCCAACAATCAGCTTCATTGGATGCCCTCAGATTCTATTATTACTAACTGTCCTGTGGTATCAATCAGCAAATTTGTCTACTATACTGCTTACCCATAACACTTCCTCAAAGGGATGCCCTCCTTCCCTAAGACCCTCCTTTTCCATCACAGAGAGGGAGCCGTCATCATGGCAGTGGGATGCAGCTCTCATGAACCCAAAGGCCCTATCCATCAACCTCTCTGCCTCTTTTAACTTCTCCAGGCCAGCCACTTTCACCTTTCTGCTGGGTTGTGCCCCATGTAAATTAGGGGTGGATAAATTATGTGCTTTGGATTTTCAGGCCCCAATATCTATGGCCGATCTTGTGCCTTGTTCATTTTCTAACTTGTGTTAGAAATTTAATATATGAGGTTTATCCATATTTTTCCAGCCTTACCGTTTTGACCTCTGAACCATTTCATTCTTGGAAATTGCTCTTCTCTTCTGCATAGCCCTGTAGTCTAAACAAAGTAGGAAAAGTGGTGAGTACAGCACAATTCAAAACGTTAATGCGCCAGACAACTGATGTTCTCATCCTACAAGATGCTGTGCCAAGACAGAAGCTCATAAGATCTGGTGATGCTAAGAGTGGGCCATGGGAGAGACATCAGTCCTCAGAAAAAAGGTTCACTCCCGCAGAGATTGCTCTGTGGGCTGGATTGCGTCTGCGCAGATGCGATTTCCGGCGCAGCGGAAGCAAGTCCCCGCTCTGTGCTGAGTGGGCAGCTCGGTTCGGGGGCGGCTTGTGGGCCGCTTAAATGACTCCCGTGGGCCGCTTGTGACCCATGGGCTGCAGGTTGCCGACCCCCTGGTCTTGTGCTTCATGTAAAGACCTTTGTGCCAATCTGACCAAGAGATGGGAGCTCCTCCCTCCTGACCCTTTTTGGATCACAGAAGCCGTAGGGGCCAATACAAAGCTTGGCAGGCCAGGACAGAAAGATGGGAAGGAGCAATGAGACGATAAGCTTCTCAAAGGAAGGGCCACAGTTTAGCTACAGCAGCATGTTGCATAGAGACTATAACATGGGAACTGTCACAGTGGTACCTCTGGTTACGAACTTAATTCGTTCCGGATGTCCGTTCTTAACCTGAGGCACCACTTTAGCTAATGGGGCCTCCTGCTGCCACGTGATTTCTGTTCTCATCCTGAGGTCAAATTCTTTTTTTTTAAATTCTTTTTTATTATTTTTATACTAAATTACTACAAAAAATAAAATATACATTCACATACATTCTTTCAGTTTTGGCTAACATAGCCATGACTTCCCTCAGACCTTCCACGTGGCATTCAGAATCATTATCTTATTATTATACTTCTTTAATCTACCATTGCTTACATTATCATTCATCTCTTTCTCACTCTAACTACCATACTTACAATGATATTTCTACACATTAACTACAAAGCTTCTTGAAGACCTATTAGCGTATTCAACTGCAAATTGTTTTTTCAAATAGTTCGTAAACTTTAACCAGTCTTTGATGAATTTCTGGTCCCGCTGTTCCCGGATTCTTCCCGTCATTTTATCCAGTTCTGCATATTCCATCAATTTCACTGTCCAGTCTTCTTTTGTCGGTATTTCTTCTTGTTTCCACCTTTGTGCTAGCAAAATCCTAGCTGCAGTCACTGCGTATTGGAACAGCTTAATGTCCATCCTGAGGTCAAATTCTTAACCCGAGGTACTACTTCTGAGTCTGTAACCCGAAGTGTTTGTAACCTGAGGTGTTTGTAACCCGAGGTACCACTGTATAGGTTCAACACAATTCTTTAAGAGGGACTGCCACTCCTTCTCAGAAAACCCGTCTACCTGCCAAGCCCCCTTCCTACATACCTGGGTGACCCCTCCTCCCTTTACACCTCACCCACCATTTTGCCTTTCGTCTCAAAGCCTGCCCCAACCCCACTACTCACACAGCTCTCTCCAAGCCCTTTTCAAATGTTGCTGGAAGGTGCTTCAGAATGCAGATTCCCAAACTGCTCTCTGAAGCACCTCTGCTCGACCACTGCTGCAGTGAGATGTAACCGAGGAGGGAGGCACTTCAGAGAACAAGCAGTTTGGCAAACCAATCCTTGAAGCGCCTGCCCCCCGCCCCCACTGAACAGCACTCCTGGCCCTCTGGCCACCCACACTGCTTGCTTGCCTGCCATCCTGCCGTCATGATGCGGTTGGGTCAACTCCAGCGTGAAGACAGCCTTACATTTTTATGTATATAGGAAGAAAAGGAAAAGAAAGGAGTTCTGGATTCTGGGCCACTGTACCACCTCACTAATTCTATTAACAGCCTTGCAAGGTAGGCCAGTATTATTATGCCCATAGTGCCTGGAGCTGAGAGTGAATACCTCGCATAACCAAAACACAGGAAAATGTTGAGCCAAGGACGTTCTTGCTCACACCTCACATTTTTGCCACTACTCTATACACTCCAACTCTTAGTTGCCCTTGTTCCAAGTCCAAAATGATAACGTGTGTTGCAGCCTAGAGGGGGTGGGGAAACCCTGGATACCTGTGCATACACCTGATATTTTACCCATCAGCTACTGCCTTTACTTTTACATATAGCTGCCAGCCTCTCCCTGTGCAACAGCTAGAAGCATTCCTGGACAGATAGGGATGAATCTAAAAGGAAAACACAGTCCATAGAGTAAGATGGCTTTCAAGCTCTCTTCTACGCTGATTTTTCTGCCATGGAGCCCCTATTTCCTACACCTCACAAAGCATGTTTTATGGTGCATTCTCAGGTCATATAGTATAACAAGCACACTGGGTTGCTCAATGCCCACTAAGGGTGCTTTAGAATGCACCCAACACACTCCCTCCAAGTTTTACACACTGAAAATGAAGATTTGCTTGTTGAGTGGGCAATCTCTCAGGAAAATAACCTGCCATTATCTCTGATAAACTTGGTGGTTTGTTTTTGGTTTTTTTTAAACAAACCAGGCATGCCTGTCTTTCACTGCCTCCCGCAGTTTGGTCAGACTCATGTTGGTAGCCTCAAGAACACTGTCCAACCATCTCGTCTTCTGTCATCCCCTTCTCCTTGTGCCCTCCATCTTTCCCAACATCAGGGTCTTTTCCAGGGAGTCTTCTCTTCTCATGAGGTGGCCAAAGTCTTGGAGCCTCAGTTTCAGGATCTGTCCTTCCAGTGAGCACTCAGGGCTGATTTCCTTCAGAATGGATAGGTTTGATCTTCTTTCAGTCCATGGGACTCTCAAGAGTCTCCTCCAGCACCAGAATTCAAAAGCATCAATTCTTCGGCGATCAGCCTTCTTTATGGTCCAGCTCTCACCATAAAACTACTACTATAATGCAAACACACACACACACACACACACACCTCACAATTTTGCAACCAAGTAAAATTAGCATACCATGGGCAACTGGAGCAAAAATGGCACTTGCTCTAGCTTTACTGCTTTTCTAAACACCCTTCACCACCACAGGAATGTGCCTTGCTAAAGAAAGAAAAAATCCATGGCAACAATCATCTATGAACAGCCACTGTGCAGAAAAATGGCCATGCAACGCTCAGTCACAGCTTGAAGGTATTCTTAGTTGTTTGGGGTTAAAACAGGGCAGCTCTCCAAGCCTACAGCACACTGCCCATTAGCCTTTTCTGAACATAAACTGGCTATTTACGCCATGCCATGCCCTGCAGAGAGACACGACGTGTGTCCATCATTACTGCTAGGGAAATATATGACAGCCTTGATCCAAAGAAGTGATGTAACTGTGCAGGAGCGAGCAGCACACACAGAGTCTGGCTGCTTGCTGTTTCTGGTAGGGAAATTTCCACTGCCAAATGTAAGGATAAACAGAATAGAAAATTCTTTCCAGTAGCACCTTAGAGACCAACTGAGTTTGTTCTTGGTATGAGCTTCCGTGTGCATGCACACGAAAGCTCATACCAAGAACAAACTCAGTTGGTTTCTAAGGTGCTACTGGAAAGAATTTTCTATTTTGTTTCAACTATGGCAGACCAACACGGCTACCCACCTGTAAATGTAAGGATGTAAGAAAGGCCTTGCTGGATGAGGCCAGTGGCGCATCCTGGTCTCAGTGACCAACTAGATGCCGCAATGGGAAGGCCACAGGCGCGAGGGCCACAGCCCTCTCTCCACTTGCGATTCCCAACAACCGGAATGCACAGGGAGCTTAGACAGACAAGCTGCTTGCCTCTTCATGCGCTGGCTTGTTTCAGCAGGCAAAGGCCTTGCCCAGCTTCTCCCAGACACATAACACCCCTCCTCTGGCATGTGACCCATGTCTATAATAAGGAAGGCACCTCTGTTAGGAAGATGGAAACTTCTTCTGTCTTCATGAGCATTAAATAATTCTTCTCTCTCGCCTTGGAGAATGCTCTGCAGTTTCCTTTCTTCCATTATTAGCTTAAGGCGTTTCACGCGCTCCCCAGAGCTGGAGATGAAATCGGGACGGTGCAGTGCAAGAGACTCCTAAGTTGGAAAACAAAAGTAAGAGCTGCTTCAGAAGCTCCACTTAAGGCTGAGGAAATGTCAAAAATAGCTAACCCCATTAACAAAGCACCGGAAACATGCCTCAGAAGAAGAGAATTATTCACGCAATGTACAGAATATTGCATCTACAAAAGGCGAAGAGATCTCTCTGTGGGTCTTGTTAACAAATGCTTTGATCTTGGACAACCAATTGGAAAGATACCAGACTGGGAATAAGCGTAGCTACATTTTTGTAAAAGGGATAAGTACTTAAGCTTAAACAAGCTGGTTGGAGTGTGCACATGGGACAAAAAAAAGTCTCCGTGCAATGAGGGAGGCCTCTCGGTGACTGTAAATGAAATGGATACATGGGGAAATTAACACGGTTCAATATTAGTCTTGGGGAGGGGGCTTCACAAGAGCCTGCTGGCTGCCAGATCTGCCAAAGGCAATGGAAGCAGGCTGAGAGCGCTTCTCCCATCCTTACAACCCCCTTGCCATCAGAAGTGTAATGTCAAGCGCAGGAAGCGTGAGAACTGTTTGATTTGGACTGGAATTTGAAGGCAGGGATAAGGCTGGTGAGTGCAGACAAACAGCTTTACATTTCCCCTATTCCATAATCTGAACCAGTGGGGGTTGTGCAAACCCCACCTGCCCAGCAGTTGCTAGCACCATCCTTTCCCTGCTGGCGCATGCCATGTTTATGCTAAACAAGGGTGGGCTCCATCCAGCAGAAAAGACTGGCCCTCGGAGCCATTAAGAGTTAGAATAAGGGTAGAACGGAAGGCAAAGTAGGTTCTGTTCTGTTCCTGCCCAGCCCTTACATATTTTAAAGAGGGAAGGGGACAAGACAGACACACACAGAGGCACACATGCTAAATCTGTTAAACTGATGGGTGGCTCAATTCATCTGACAACCAAAGCACTCGCAAATGGGAAAGCCAAAGCCAGGCAAGCAGTCCAAGGCAGAGCCTGGATTTTACCTGCAGTGTCATTTTCACAAAAGGTGGGGGCGGCTTATTCTCAACGTCTCTCGGTGGAGCCATCAGACGCACCTGCAGCTCGCTGTGATCCTCCTGCCAGTTTTTCTCCCGGAGGGGCTCTCGCCAGGGCTTCGGGTCGGGCATGGCTTCAAACCAGGAGGGATCAGGATCAGGATCAGAAACGTAGCTGGACCCACTTCCCTTTTTGAAGTCAGCTTTCAAATCCTTTGCCGAAACAAACCAGGAAACTCCTGGGGCAGGGGAAAGAAAAATGTTTTTTTTAAAAAAGGAATGTAGTGTAAACTGTTCATTCCCGCTGCAGTTCACTTATAAAAGACAGGAAGGCACAAAAACAGGGGGCTACCTCCGCCATTGCCCCCTTTTGCTCTGGGCTGTCCTCTGCAACTGTAAAAGGTCCAGGAGGATGCTCGGAGCAGACATAGGCACATCACAGTTGCATATATATAATTTAGGGGTTCAAGGGATTTAGCAAAGATAAAATGGCACAGAACAGAGAGTGAAGAAGCATGGAAGCAGCAGACAATCCAGGAGAGGCAGTCAACAGTTTAGTACATAATTATCAGGCCTTTGCAAAAATGTTGGTTGATGGGATTTAAAGAGAGATGGAAAAGTATAGCAAATCATTATTAATTATGGATTATTCTCAACAGTCTTATTTAGCTTCGGGGTTCAGCATTTGTTTTCTTTGTTGAAAGAATCCTGGGGGGGGGGGACCATAACGTATGTGCAGGGAGGGGGCAAGATGGCAGAGAGAAGCAGCGGTGAATCCTTGGGCTTCTGGCTCTTGTGTCACGGCAGCTTACTGGGAGGGAAAGGGGGTTGGGGTTGTTGGCAGAGGAAACCCAGTGCCCCCACTGGTATGCCCACACAGTGATGACCCCCCCCCCCGCCATCTCTCTCCCTAGAAGCCATAGTGACCAGAGACTCCTGATGGGCATGCTGGTTTTTGAAATACCATAGAGTCATTCTTTCCTCTTGCATCTGAGAATCTTCCCCTCCCTTCTTTATACCACCAAAAAACAAGGAGTGGGCTATGATTTGCATTGTCTAAAACCAGAAGTAATAAGAAATAAAAACCAACAAGGTGTGGAAAAGTAAATACAAAGGGTATTGGATTTACTGTCAGCGTATGGTCAAAGCTGAGGAACAAATATTCCCCCTCATGCAGTATTTGTTTAAAACATCTTGCTATGCATAGTTTTAATCGGTCTGCTATTTCATAGCTTTAGGAGACAGATAGCAGAAAATCCCCAGATCTCCAGATGATTAAAGGAATTCTGTTTGCTCCTGGTCCCAATTTATTAGCACGTTTAAAGCCTTTAATTATTCGGGGTGTCTGGAGGCCTGTCTTCTGTACTGGGGTACTGCAGCCACCAGGTGAGGGCCTGCTGCATGCCCTGCCTTTGAAGGTGCAGAGGACAAGGGCACAGGATCCCACCTCCTCCATGGAGGCATCCAGGCTGTGAAATTCACTGGCCCAGGTGGTCTGGCAGGGGCCACACACCCTGGGTATTTTGGCAACCGTTTAAACCAACTTTTGAGGGCTGCACTCTCTCCCTGATTTCATTTTTGTAGGTTAAATAAGTTGTTTTGCTGCCGAGTTGTCTTTTGTTTTATTCTTCATTGTTCTAATATGATATGATGTTTCCATGTTTTGCCTGCAGCGCTGACAGCCCTTTCAAAGATGTGGGGTGTGAATTATTATTACATAAAAAAAACAAAAAAAAATAAGAGCAGCCTGTGACGTAATTTAGAACCCTTTTTCTTCCTGGCCTAGCATGTGCCTAGCATGTTGTGTTGTGCTAAACAAGTTTAAGACAGCGGTAGTAGCAGTACCTGCAGGGTCAGCGTGACTGCACAAGAAAACCAAGCAGGAGATCTGGGGTTGGGGTGGGTACTCCCAAGAGATGCCTCTGGGGAAGTGGGCCTCAGAATCTCTTGCAATTGGAAGCTGAGCTGCACTTCCTGCATTAAGCAAGGCAGGGGACCTCCAATCCCCTGCTCCCCGGGATTGTGCAAATTGCAGCTCAACATCATCTGGCAGGCCACAGATTCCTCACCCTTGGATTAAGCAATGCAATCTTCCTGCTTTGGGGTAGTTTTGAGAGCAGGAGAGTTTTGGAGATGAACAAACATGAACTAGCATCCCAACCCCGACGTTTTATTTACTTCCTTGCGAAAGATAACCTGGAATTTTCGTTTATTTTATGCTTATGGCCAAATCCTAGAGGCAGGCTGACACAGACTCACCTGCCTTCGTCTTGCCCTGAGGCTCTTTGTCAGAATTGTCTGACTCTCCATCTCTAGTGGAACCAAAGATTCATTCCGCGGATAGCCGTGAACAAGCCTATCAACAGGGGCAGGACAGGGAAATCGGCTACAGGAGAAACAGTAGCACATGTAACTCCCTATCAATCTACTGGTGTGTGGGTAGAATGGGGCGTTTTGTAGCCACTTTTGATTTGTTATGATGTGTGTGCTCTCTCCTCTACGTGCACCTAACTGTTGGTTTCTATGGCACCATAGCAACAACAGACAAAACTCTGGAGGACCATGCGAGTCCTTCCTCGTTCACAAAAGATGCAACGCTTGTCAGAGACCTTGCCGCCACCGTGGCCTGTTCCTCCTTGGCTTTTTCTCTGCAAGAAGCCTGCCGTGCTGCCTCCTCTGCTTGCCCTTGCTTTCCAGAAGGAACCCATCCAGCTGAGCAAATTCGCCCTCCGTCCCACTCTCGGGATCTTCCTGCAGCCTCGCTTGGCTGGGTGTCGGAGTGGGGAAAGTCAGGCCGACATCTCGGGTGTGCCTCTTGGTTGCGCTGTTCACAATCTCAAAGTCTCCTGGGGTTCAAAAAAAGGGGGGGATTTGATACTGGTATGTTCTGAACACGTTTTATGTATGTATATATAGCTTTAATTCTATCGGTGTTTAATTGTATTTTATCGACTGGTTTTTCTATGTTTACCACAGAGGCTCACACATTGCAAACTGATGATGAGCTAGGCTTGAAACAGTCTGCTGTAGACACATGAACATATACGCACATTTTTGTTATTAGTAATTAGCAGAATTTGAAACTTGCTTACATGAATGGATGGATGCCAAGTCACAGTTGACATACATACTGAATCATAACTCTGCTTTTTTATATATTCTGGAATTAGATCCACATGTGAAACCTGCTCTTAGTTATTAAAACAGAAACAAGATCTGAAAAGCAAAAATCCTGACTTCTTCTTTTTTTTTTTACTCTCCTCTTGGTTTCTGAGTCTTTAAAAATATGAGAAATATACAGTATTTTTGCACAGAAACTGGAATGTCCAGGACTTGCAGAAAGGGAGAGGATGACAGCAACATCTCCTTCCTTGAGATTTTGAAGGATGCTCAAGCATCAATGCACAGTGCCAAGAGCTATGTAGAATGAAGAATGACACATACACACAGCAAAATCATCAGATATAGTAGCCTAGCTACAGGATTGATTACTTCCATGTATTGATTTTGTCACATGTGCTTCCACGTTCATTTTCTGAATATGCATACTTGCTTTCCCCCCAGATATACATTAGTCTATAGAGACTTCCGGCGAGGACGCCATTGCGGGCGGTCGTGGGTCGTTTCGGTAGCGAGACGACCCAGGCCAGCCCGGGGGTAGGAGCCCCGCTACCGCACAGCGGGGCTCCGCTAAAACCGTGGATCGAGCGTTCCGCGGCATGGGCACTCCAGCGAGCCCACTATGGCACTGAACCCTTCTCTCGTGCCCCTTGTAAAAGGGGCGCGGGAGTGAAGGGGCAACTGTGCTGGGCTGAGGAGACATGCCCCAACCGGGCTGACGAAGCGGCGGCTGCCGCCGGCACTGAGCGCGTCGTTCTATCTGATCAGGGGGGGGAAAAAGGAGAAATACGGAGGCTGTGAGTACGGGATTAATTGGACTTAAATTAAATTGGCACTCCGGGAGGTACGTTAAAAAGGAAGCCCGTTCCTCCCCTTTGTTAAACGGAGAAAATAACATTGTTTCCGATGGTGACTGCTGCCGCAGTAGTGGATACAAAGTTTCGATGGAGTTGTTTGACAAGTGAGACTGATTGAATCCCCTTTAGGGGAGCTAAATTGTTGGAAATATTTCTTCTTGAAGTTGTTGGAATGTAATCTTTCCACCCTGACTCTGGGGAAAATGGCGGCGGAAACTTATGGTTAAAGATGGAAAAATACTGAAACTTGATACCCTATGCCTACTTCCACTATGATTGGTTTCGTTTTTAAACTGGCTCTAGACTCAGAATTGACTCATGAACAAAGGATTATTTTTTTGAAGTTAGAATTGCTAAATCAGAAATTAATCATGCTGAACCAGGATGTTGAAGAGAAGCTATATCCCACAGGAAAGACTTATGAGACTTTGGCTAATTTGGAAGGAAACCTTGGCAGGGAACTTGAGGGAATTTTTGAGAAACAAAGTACAATGACTATGCAACTCTGAGACGAAGGAAAATCCTGTTGGGGTGAGAGACCCAGGATTAGAAAACAACTTATATCCAATTTCTGGGGTGAGAGCCCAGGAATGATGGGGAGAAGATTTGTGAATCTACAACTAGAAGATGACTGGAATTTTGAAATGGAGATGCTGGAAGGTGATGATCTGTGTACCCTGAAGTACCCTGCAAGGACATTTTTGGACTGTGTCTGGACCTGTGGATTTATGGAAAGACAAAGAGAGGACATTCTGGACATTGTTGTTGGAGAGAGATGGAGAAATGTCTGGGGGGAGACCCCGAGATGGCGGAGGAAAATGGCTAGAAAAGGGATAGGGTGAGAATATTTAAAATACAACTGGGATGGTCCACCATGGTACCCTGAAGTCAGTGTGTTAAGATTTTAAGAATTTGAACTAGTGAAGAGATATGTGAATGTTTAATTAGCAGCAGTTTAAGTGAAATAAGATATAAGATTTGAGTTAAGAAGTAATAGGATGTATTTTGAAGTAAAAGTAAATATTAAGAAGTTTGTTTAGATTTTTTTGGATGATTTGAATTTTAGAAGTTATTAAAATAAATTAGAATTGGAACCAAAGGAGAGATAACGGGGGAAGTCACCCCACCTAGATTCGAAGAAGAATTTTTTTTTTGTCTTATAAGCAAGAAAAAGAATTATTGGTGTTCTTAGTGGTGGTTTGTATTTGTTTTTTACTATGTTTTGAATGTTGTGTATGTGTTGTTTTATGTGTTTTGTTGTTCTTTGTTTTGAAAAAAACCAATAAAATATTTATTTTAAAAAAATACATTATTCTATAGAACAAGAAACCCTGCACTGTACAGAGTCTGGGTCCAATCACTGAACATGTTGTTGAACCCACACCATGGGTTCCGAAATTTCGGAAGACCCTTCTAACTCATTTTTCAACCTTCACGGGCATGAGAACAGAATGCTAGACTAGGTGGAGCTCTGGCCTGGTGCAGCAGAGGACTCCATATCTTAACAGGGAGAACCTTGATTTAACCCAGGGGTCAGCAAACCTTTTCAGCAGGGGGCCGGTCTACTGTCCCTCAGACCTTGTGGGGGGCCGGACTATATTTTGGAGGGGGGGATGAACGAATTCCTATGCCCCACAAATAACCCAGAGGTGCATTTTAAATAAAAACACACTTTCTACTCATGTAAAAACACGCCAATTCCCAGACCATCCGAGGACTGGATTTAGAAGGCGATTGGGCCGGATCCAGCCCCTGGGACTTAGTTTGCCTGCCCATGATTTAACCAAACAAAACACACCGAGAACCATGCCTGGTTTATGCAATGTGGAATTCCTGCACCCCTCACCCTGCCTCAGAGAAGGAGGGCTGGAGCGCATGTCCTCTTAGGTCCCCTCTAACTCTAAAACTCTTCATTCTGCCAATAATGTATAGAACTGCAGCAAACTGGCAGTTGTGCCTGGCTCCAGTTTCAATAGTGGGTGAGGATTGTACACGGTTGTATATAACTGGCCTCCATTTTTAGATAAGTATTGTCCCAGAACAAAAATCACACAACAAATAAGAGCAACATTCACATCATCAAATAAGGAGTGAAGCTCCAACCATCTCAGCAAGAGAACTGACATTTATCAGCAAGAGAAATGACATTTATAAAGTTTATGACTGTGCTTGCAAGTGGGAAAAATACCACACAGAACAAGTCAGTTCTCTGACCCAAGATTTATTCCGAGGCCAAAGTCAAGAAAGCCCACAGTATGAACAAAGGAACTACCTACTAACATCAAAGAAGCCATTGAAGGGAAGGGAAGTGCCATTTCACCGGAGCTCAATTTGTTATCCATTTTTTGAAAGGATCTGAGCTGCAAAGATGTGCAGGCAGAGAAAGCTCTGCAAGCACGCCTGGCTGACTGAAGTAAGAGCGAGGGACTCTGAAGAGGATCACAACAAGAAGGCAAGAGTCATGAATGAGAGCTGCTCACCTGCCTGGACAGCCTTGTTCAACATCCGCCTGCTCCGCTTGTTACTGAGAGCAGGGCTTGGTCCAAGGGAACTGCTGATGGTGGAAACTGAATCCGAAGAAATGAAAGAGTCTGTTGCCTAAAGGAAAGAACCAGGCAGGTGCATAAAGGTCTCAGAGGACTGCAAGTTCATTTGTCGGTGTTTGGAAAGGAATCAAATCAGCCAATCTCTATCACAAAGAGCACCACCTTGGCTCTGAAAAACAAGCTAGCTAGCTTTTTAGAACACAATGTCCACTATCCATTCCCTTCAGAAATCGCCACTTCTGTGGTCGTGAGGATGAGGCAATTATCCCCCCTGTTCATGGCTTCCAGTTTGGATGAATGTTAAATTGCTTGGTGGGGAAGTATGGAAGGAAAGCTACTGGTTGCCATTTGGGGTGAGACCCCCAATATAAGAAACCACTTTGGCATATAAATTAGCAACAGTGGGCACGATGCCCCCCCCTTTATTATGCCATGTCCCCACCTATATTATGAAGTAGGACAGTGTTATTATTATTATTACAATTATTATTATCATTATTATTATTACTACTGCTACTACTAAAATTTGTGTGCCACCCTTTGTTCCGAGATATCAGGATGAATCACAGCATAAAAACACAGAATAAAACAACAAAGTACATAATAAAAAGAACAAAACCAAAACAAAGAAGCCCGTTGCAACAAAAACATTTAAAAGGACATGGGCTGTTAATCAGCCCAAGGCCTGGTTGAAGAGGATCGTTTTCGCCCGGTGCCTAAAGATGCTTAATGAAGGCACAGTTAACACCATGTCACCTGCTGCTTACGAAAGCTAAAGGACAAGGCTGACCTTTCCATACTCTTACACACAGAGGCCTCAGCTCAGCTGATGCAGTGGAGGAGGAGGAAGACGGAGAGACCCCAATTAGCCTGCCTCCGCCTCCGCCCAAATAGCTTAGCTGAACTTCAAGTTAAAGGCTAGCTGTCACTCTTTCCTTTCACCTGTTGTATGCAGATCATAAAGGTAAAGGTAAAGGGAACCCTGACCATTAGATCCAGTCGCGGACGACTCTGGGGCTGCAGCGCTCATCTCGCTTTACTGGCCGAGGGAGCCAGCGTACAGCTTCAGGGTCATGTGGCCAGCATGACTAAGCCGCAACGCCATTTACCTTCCCGTCGGAGAGGTACCTATTTATCTATTTATCGAACTGCTAGGTGGGCAGGAGCTGGGACCGGGCAACGGGAGCTCACCCTGTTGCAGGGATTCAAACCGCTGACTTTCCGATCGGCAAGCCCTAGGCTCTGTGGTTTAGATCACAACGCCACCCGCGTCCTTACGCAGATCATAGATCACAGTAAAAATGTTGCTGTGGGTTACCCCCCAGGTTCCTATGCCACATACGTACCTGGGTCTCTTTTCTTTTTGGCTCAGCATGAGCCGTTCTTTGGTAGTCTGCGGCCCTGTCTTTCCTGCTCCCCTTGGCGTACTTCTCCGAGCGCGTCTTCTGGTGTCGGATGGTGCTGTAGAGCTGGGACAGTTTGGGGGACACCTGCACCCTGTCATGCCCAAAGGCCCGGATCAGCCTCTCTGTGTCGATTGTGGAAACGGAAACGCTTGCCTCCGTCCGAGACGCAGTGTCCGTCTCTGGCTGAGTCACTTCTGAATCGGAGGTGATGTCGGTTAACACCCTGGAATCTTTCACAGGCCTCATTTCAGAAGAGGTGTCGCTCAGAATCGCCGAATTCCGACGCTGCTCCAAGTTTCTATCCATGTGGTAAAGAGCTGTGGCACTGCCAATTTTACAATGCCTAGATTTTGATAGGCTTGTATTGCTGGTGGCCTCTGGGCTTTCTTCCACCTTCCCTCTGGGGCTACGGGTTGCCACTCTACCTTTGTATGCCTTATTTCCTTGGAAAGTGATCTTCTTTGACTCTTTTCCCTTTGGTTCCACTTGGACATGGACATCTTCATCCTTGACAGGCACCAGCGTGTGCCTAACCGGGTTTTGCAGAAGTCTGGCTAATCTGTCAAGTCGCTCTACCAGAGACAGCTCACTTCTGCTGCTGCAACTCGGACTACGTTGCTGATGCTGCTTTTGACGCTCCAAGTATTTAGCCCAGAGTTCATCTAAACTGCCTGTGAAAGGAGCACTTTGCATCGTTGGGAGATCGGCTACCCGCTTCTCTTTTAAGCTGCTCCTTTGACTGCTTGGATGAAGCTGGTCTTTGGACAATTTGTGGCCACTTTTCCTCACATCAGGCTGCTGTAGTTCCTTACTTGGAGAGCCTCTCTCCAAAGTCTCATTGAACCTCAATTCCTCAAGCACACTGTAATCTGGCTCAAAATTCAGTGGGGAAAACCTCTCCTCTCCTGTTGGCTGGTGTGGAGAGAAAACTGCCTGACCTCTTTCGGATGTTCTGTCGTACTGGAAGATCTCTTTTGAAGGAAGGGCTGGACGCTCTTGCACTGCATACTGTCCCAAGGCATCGTTCCCAGCGAGGAAGTCAATTTCATGCTGCAGAGGCACTGGGTGATGCAGGTAAAACTGAGCAGATCTGAACACTGAATGGGTAGCTGCCACAGATTCCAAGGGATTTGAGACTTTGGGAAGGGGGAAGGGAAGGGAAAATGAAATATTTAAGTTTGGCTGGAAAGAAACAGCTACAATACATGATCCTTCTCATTCTAAATTGACAGTGCTATTCATCAACTCTAGGCACAGTCTCCTTACATGTTTAGTTTACTTTCTTTTTATACATTAATTTGGGGATTTATATGCTCCCTTTCAAAACAGGGTTCTCCCAATGTGACATACAATTAGAAGAAGGTGTCAAACCATACCTTGAAAAAAGTAACTTTAAAAACAAGACGACTGTGCTTAAGGCGGCCAACAAAAATAGTACAAATTATACAAAAAAGAAGAAGATAAATATAATGAAAAAGTGACAATACAAAATGAAAAACAAACACAAGGGAAGTGAAACAAATAAAATTAATAAGCACAACAGTTAAAATCCATTTCAATGCACTTCCAAGTTCGTTTATGGGCCAGAGCAATAATAACAATAATAAATGGAGTTGTACAAATGAACTCAGAGAAGACTAGTTTCTCTGCGCAACCAGTTGTCTACTCCTCTAATAGACTAATAACAAAAATAATTGCTTATGCTGGCCTAGGCTTGTGGAATCTTGTCAGGAAAATAAAACGGCAGCACAAACTCTCTCCTCAAGCTGAAAATAAGGCTGTGCAAAATGGACGGCTGCCTGCATTTATTCGGGCTATTGAATTTAGATTATCTAGTTATAGGCTGTGGTTTTTCCCCCACTCTGGCAGAACACACAGCTCTCCACACACACACCCTCACCCGAGGCATGAACATTTCTTACTTTGCTCATCTCCCCAACGATCTTCTGTCCTCCCTTCCTTCTAATACTAACATTTCAAGAGTTGTGTATGTCACTCCATGGCAAGAGCTGATCAAAGGCACAAAGGCAAGAATTCTCCTTTGGCTTCTGAGCATGCTGCTGCGCTGAGATTTTTTTACGTGGAAACACAGTCAGTTACGAACCTATAAAGCGTGCATGGAAAAGCTCATATATTCTGTCCACATTCTCCCTAAAATACTACGCTGTTCTGCTCTAATTCTTTTGGCATTTGCAAATTCTGTTTAACACCTTTCCTTCCTTCGGCAGTGAGAGAAACTTTGGCTGGCTCGTTCTGCACTGCCAGAGGATACTGAGTGAAAGAGCACAAAGAGAAGACCAGGTTTCTGGGTTCGGTTATGGAGCCAAGCAGTGGGTCCAGAACAGAAGCACTGGTTCCCAATTGGTGGTCCATGGACCCCAGAGAGTCTGCCTAACACACCCGGTGGGTCTGTGGCTCCATTCACATAACAAAATCTACCACAGAGATATCGAAAATTTCAAAAGTAGGAGATCCATGGCCACAAATGGGAACAGCAAGCACCACACTCACACGTATAAAAACAGTTTGTAACTTTTTCTAAGTCTGATTTCTGGGCCAGAGGTGTGTACGATCTTCCTGGAGGTTACAGTTGGGGGAAGGAAGGGTTAACCATTTACTCCCCAGCTGCCCTTAAGAAGTTCACTGCCCGCTCGAGCTGTTTTTCCAGGGATCCCAGCATCTAATCATTTTGCCCTTCGTTTTCAGAAATCATCTTCATGCACAATCTTTTGCTGATGAATAAAAAAAGAGAATCCTTTTCATGGCATGCTAAAACTATCCTCTGGTACTCTTGATCTGAACTGCTGTTCTGTTCCTTTTGTGATTGTGTGATTTTGCAATTTTAGTTTAATATTTTAATGATACAGCGGTACCTTGGTTCTCGAACTTAATCCATTCCGGGAGTCCATTCAACTCCCCAAACCATTCGAAAACCAAGGCGCTGCTTCTAATTGGCTGCAGGAACTTCCTGCACTCAAGCAGAAGCCACATCAGACGTTCGGCATCCAAAAAACGTTCGCAAAACGGAACACACACTTCCCGGTTTGCGGCGTTTGGGAGCCGATTTGTCCGGGAGCCAAGCCATTCGAGAACCAAGGTACCACTGTAGTGTGTTTTTGTTTTCAACCAAGATATTTTTCTAGCTCACCCTGGAAGCATTTAGTGACGGGCAGATTACAGCAACAGCAACAAGTTATTTCAGCTCCCATAGCAAAACAATCATTCTTGGGCCACTCCGAAGCTAGCACAATACATAAGAGGCTTCAAAACCATAATAAATATTCAGATGCCCCAAAAGCAGCTCTTGTTCCACCTTCAGAGATATAGGAGAACAGTCACCTTTGTCGCCTTCCTGTGCTCCTGCATCTTCTCCTGTCCAAGCCTCCTTGGGAATAGCCCTTTTACTATAGATGCCCTCTCTGTGCTTGACTGCTACAGGATTTGGCGGAGTTTCATCCCCTGAGCCAAGTGCCTGTGCTGGAAATTTTGGAGGAGTGGCATCATTTGAACCTGTTAGCAGAGAGAGAGTGGGGAGACCAATATATATGTATATATGTGAAAGAGGACTGGGAAATAAAAAGTACATTAAAAAAAAAAACCAGACCCAGAAAAAATAAACATCCTGCAGCAGCGCGTTTCTGTGTTGTAACAGTTCTAAAGTCTACAACGGAAGCCGATTTATATTCTGGGTCAACAGCACTGGGTCATCTAACATTTTCCCAATTAAACGAGACATATCCCAACTCTATCAGTTAATTTAGTTCTTTTAAAAAATGGATGTATGCTTTCTAGGATTACGAGCAACCTCATTACTGAACTCCACTGCGGTCTTGGATGGCTGCTACAACCAGGTCCCCTATGTAGGCAGACTTCGCGTTTGTGGTCAACCTCACGTGGAAGAGATCACTCATTATCTGTTAGCCTGCCTCTTATTTAGAGATCCAACGGATTGCTTTTTGAAACCACTGTTCACACAAGCAAACAGGTACACCCTGGCAGAAATGGTTGGGGTTTCTTTTGAGTGAAAATAACAGCTTCATAACACACAGGAAAAATGAGTTAGGTGGAATCACCTCAAGTTGTTGTGGTGATTCAGAGGTTTAACCTGAAATCAAGCTAGATGGTTCTCTGGTATCTTCTCTCTCATACTTCATGGATGTTGGCTTATACTATGGATGAATGTTCTGTATTATTTGCTAGAGGTCTGTCATGACCTTCAGCTAGATAGAACAATAAACTTACAAACTGAACATTACAGAACTATGTTCACAGAGTTCCAACCACTAGCTATGCCTTCTTGGTTCCAGTTCCAACCAAACAGGATAGGCAAACAACAGAACCTAAAAGTACGTGGGGTCCAATTTTGACCATCAGGGAGAAGCTCAAAGCTATTGCCTGCTTTGAGGAAGAAAGACTAATAAATTCATGCCAGTCTTGTGACTGAACTTAACAAATAAGAAGCACCTTCCAACACCTTAGAAAGATGGACCAGATGAGAAGGCATCTGTTTCCAATTCAGTGGTAGGGCTCAGCATTATTCGGACCTACTTTACAGGTCAAGTAGTAATAAAGGCAAGCATGCCTCTGAGTATGTGCAGAGTACAGGTTACCTAAGCTCTTGTACAAATACAGGCAACGCAAACATTTTGGGTCTCTGTTTAAACTGAACATTGCACTGCTTCCCAAAATACTTCACTGATACCTTACCTAAAGGTAAAAACACAAAGAAAACTGGAACCAAAGAAGGAAACACTGCTGGAGGGGGAGAATGAACTAGAATGAAGCAGCAGTTCGAAGCAGAACCAGGAAAATTAAAGACGTCTAGGGTCCACCAATACTGGTAGAAAGAAATCATTCTGCCTTTCTAGCTACTAAATTGTTCCCCTTGTCATTCAAATCTAAAAAGCCATTTCACACCAAAGCTTAAATGAAGCATGCATATGAGTTCTGTTTCTGCTCTACAACTATTGTCAATCTAGACTATTGCAGCTCAACTCTATTCAACCAATTTAAACACAGCACAACAAACTGCTTACGTTCTTGCATTTTATGACAGGTCAGTCCCTTGGCTCTGCTGAGAACAGCCATGGTGCCGAGCAGCTTAGATAAAAGTTTGGAGCAACAGGAAATACCTGAGTGGGAGCTCTCCATGGTAGTCTCTGATCGGACCCGCGAGAGCCTGAGGGTTTCTTTTGGACAGGGAACGTAGTACATCTCTGAGCTCCCAGGTGGTTTATATGGCAGCAACCTTGGTGTACCTGCAGGCATGGGAAGCAAGGTAGACAAGACAAGGACGCAAGCTTAACACCAAATGCGATACCACTTTAACCTTATGATCTGTTGGTATAGCTCGGATCCTAAAGGTACACACCTCAGACCATGAAAAGGTCTGCAAGGAACAAGGCTCTCACCTGCCTTGTATGACTTTTCCATCCCACAGACACCGTGGCAGTGGATTCACAAGCTAAACTGGTAGATTTACTCACGTATCCCTCAAGGAGAAAGTAGGTCTCACAACTGAGAGAGGTTAATATATAATATGAAC
Organism: Lacerta agilis; assembly: GCF_009819535.1. NCBI lineage: Eukaryota > Metazoa > Chordata > Lepidosauria > Squamata > Lacertidae > Lacerta > Lacerta agilis. The sequence goes on from NC_046320.1 coordinate 70,040,834, forward strand.
AGGACTGCCTTCCTCATTAGGCATAGCTCTTCAGATCAAAGGACAGTAAATTAAACTTCTCACCAGCCTGCCTGTTCAAAACGGAGTTGCGGCTCACGGGAGCAGCTGCAGGACTCAGCATTTCATGACTCTTTCGATGAGAAGGTCTCAGAGCTTCCATGTCACCGCTGTCATTGCTAACAAATATCTCTGCAGAATAGGTTGCCTTCTCAGGGCTTTCTGTTGTTATTTGAGTGATGGCATCCGACGACATCCTTTCTGTCTGGGAAGAGGCCGTGGTTTTTAAGTTCTCTTCGGGACTCTGCCAATACGAACCCAGTACTCTTGTGCTTCCTCGGTCTGTAACTGGAAAAATCTGCCTGATCTCCAGTGGCTCCTGACTTGGGGCTGGTTTTGCCACAACTGGAACATGGGAATGCTTAAAGTGAGAATCTGGTGAAGGTGACCTTGGAAAGTATGCGGAATCCTGGATGCTTGTGAAACGTTCTGTGGGTTTCAAATTAGAGGTAGCTTCTAACGAATGACTCGGGTCACTTAAAGTTGCTGGATGAGGGTCACTTTTAAATCCACCAGCTCGCCTCTTTTCAGTGCCAGCATCTATTAAACTAGGAAGAGGCAAATCCACATGCTTTGGAGAGAGAGTCATGTGGACACCAGACAGGGCTTTCCGGGTTGGCGATGAAGGAGAGACTGGAATGGTCATTGAAATGTGATCTGGGGAGGAAGCGGGTAACAGGTTGCTGCTTCCAGCCCTGCATAAATACTGATCAGAGGCAGATTTCCTCTCTTTTGTCAATGTACGTTCCCTGCCTGTAGGAAAGTGTGGCTTAGGAATACCAGCAAAGCTTCTCGAGCCATCTTGAGAATCATCCTCTGCCTTTTGTTGAGGTGGGTTGAAGGGACGGAGAGGATCAGCCATAGTTTCTCCTGGGTTAGATTTGTTATCAGAAACGTTAACTGAAGGTCTGTTGTATCCTTTTAGCCCAGTAAAGCCTTGGTAAGCAGCCTTGGTTTCTTCCCGATTCTCTGTAACAGAGTGGACCTTTTGATCAGAGCAACTCGTCTGGGAATTCTCCATAGATGTAGAACTCTTTTCTTGAGGATATGCCTCCTTGCTGACAACCATGGGCACATGCCGATGGCTGTCTCCACCCGAACGAAATTCAACGCTCTTGTCTGGCACACGAACGGCTGTCATGCTCACTGAAGGGCAGGGTTGAGGAGTTCCCACTTGCGGCTTATTAGACTCCAGCTGTTCATTGCTAATCGACTGGGTTCCCAAAGGAATGGCTTCAGGAATGCTGGCAGGGGGCACACGGGAAGGCGATGTCCTTTTACGGGATGCAAAAGTAATGGATGTGATTTGTTTGGCAGATTCTGTAGAAGAGGTGTCCGCAGCCAACTTTGCCTGTGCTGAGGCGCTCACTTCTTTTCCTGGGACTGTCTTGGAGGTACCTGTCAGCCCCTTCAGACTTGTGTCTGTGGCGATACGCAAGGGAGTGTGAACATTGTGGCTGGAGTCTGAGAGATTCTCTGAGTGTTCCAGTGGCTGGTCACTGACATGACTTTGGTCACTGGTCAAAGACGTAATCTCAGAGTCATCCGGAAGGGCATGGTCAGTTCTACATACCACCCTAGGCTGGGCTGCACTTATTACAGGGCATTCAGCTAGCTGGGAGTCTTGTATCTGAATGTCCTTTTGCAGCTCACTGTCACTTGAAGTTTTTGAGAGTTCTGTGTCTGTCTTCAGGATAGAACTGCAGCTAGAAATTCTTTCATAGCTGTTTCCCCACAGCCCATCCTGTCAAGAATCCGAGACAGACAAAAAGGGCATACTTTAATAGTACATATACACAACAGCAAAATTAGTTCAACAAATTAATTTAAGTAATTATTTTTAATTTGATCTGTCACAATCAATGGGGCAGAGATAAAACCAATGAATCCTGCATGTACAAACAACTGCCAAATTAAGAAGATCAGAGGACTTTGTCTTAAAGAAGGCTTCCTAATCTAAATCTCAACAAATCTTTGAAGAATAGAAAAGGAAGTGGACCAAATCTCTTGCCTCCAAGTCCCAACTTGGTGTCAGACTGCCTCCAAACAAGGCACATCATGCCAAGATGTCAGCATGGACAGAGAGAGTCAAAGTTAACCCCGATTTAGTGGCACATATAAACTAGGGATGGAGTTTAACAACCCAAATCAGAAAAATATGAATACACAGGCAGAAGTTGTGAAGGCACCGATGCTATCCCACCACTTCCTTCTGACACTTCTAACAAATCTCTATCACTTAGATCCTGCATTTAAAAATAAAAGTATTCTCAAGGCTGCTTGCAAAGTTCAAACATAAAAAACCCATCAAGATCAAGCAATTAATAGACATCAGTAGAAAAATCTAAGAAATCCAAAGAACAGGGAAGTTTGTCATTAAGAACCTTTGGGAATAATAATACAGTTAGCCTACACGTTAGCCTTCAACAATTTTATTCTGAGATCTTGTGATGAAGGGCAATTTTTATATTATATTATAAATTATAAATTATAAATGTTGTTGTTGTTGTTATATAACGTTCTGGGAATTGTGCCTAAAGTCAAAAGTTGCATAGAGTCAAAACCCATTAGGTTCAATGGCAGGTGGGATTGCCAAAGTCATTCTTCCTAGAACTACTTTCCTCCCCTTCTTGTTTGTTATAATTTTACTTTCTTTAATTTGCCACGTGTGTCATGCTGAATGCACATAAGTTAAATGAACACAAGTTAAGGCTTACTTTAGTCCCACCCACCCCTCCCCTCCCACTTTCAGAGTCTATCTAAAAATGTGGCGCCTTGGTGGATTTCCCCAGGGAGAAAACTGCACAACTGCAGTATCACCTCCCAAATGTGTATTGTTCTCTGGTGCTCCTTATACAGTCCAGCAGAATGGCATTTATGAAAAGACGGATCTGCCTGATGCACAAAGTAGGTCTACGTTCTTGCAATCAGCACAATAAAAATGTAAAGGTTTTATTAAACGTCAGTTAAAGGCAACATTTAATTCTACACTTTACTGACAAGTGGGTTTATTTGCAGAGGCACCTGTGGATGGCTTCACAGAGGCAGGCAATTTCTAATATAGATTTGTATACTATTTCCAACAGCTCCGGTGTCACTCAGTTTAATCTGTTTACCGAAATGCCAATCTAAATAATGCATGGGCAAAAGAGAACGGCATAAGCTTTGAACTCCACTAGGCTCTCTTCCTAAAAAGAAATAAAGAAAACCCCTAGCATGTGAGGCTTGCAGCTTTACTGAAACGAAGCGCACTTTGGGGCATGCTACGGATGGAGATTGCCCATTAAAATAGAATGAAAATTCTCATCTTTTCTGCAGTTAACGTCAAGTCTTTTGTGAGCCAGAGAGAGAAATTATAAAAGCTGCCATTATTCCTTTGGAGGCAGCAATACAATAAATGCAAAGAGATACCCTCTTGTTTACCTGGTGTAGTAAAAACCACTTCTTTGGCACAAGTAAAAACAAAACAAAAAAAACACCAGCCAGCTTCAGAAAGAAAGGCTGAAACAAAACGCATCTTTTCAGAGCAAAGATCACACAGCAAACTGTCAGTCAAACAAACAAACAAACAAACAAGGAACCTCTTTCAGATGCATGCAAGAAAATTCAGCAACTCCAGCTTCCTGGAGTGCAAACTGTTTCTTGGAAGCAATTAGAGAAAAAACAGATAGTATTCAGGTGCATTACTCAATGCTTCAAAACATGCTGCAAACCCTCACCTCACCCCCACGTCAGCGCCAGAGGCAGAGGCATTGTTCTCTTACGCTGGGAACAGACAAGACAAACAGGTACAAAATCAACAGGCATTTATATCTATGAGTTGTTCAAGAACATAAAGCAAAGATGCTGCCTGCATTAAGGAGTTCTTTACTACAAAAGGTCTCCCGACTCACCACCGCCGCTGCAGCCCCAACGTCAAGAAGCACAGTCGCTTCTCACATTACTCTGTCATACGTCTCTATCGAAGACATGTGCACAACTGAAAATGACTGGCTAAGGTGCGTGTTTGAACTTTTGAATAATCGGATACAGGCCTCAAATGTGCTTTCTAAAAAATATTCAAGAAACAAGCCAGCAGAAGCATCCCTGAGATGAATTATTATTATTATTATTATTATTATTATTATTAATCTCAGGGATGCTTCTGCTGGCTTGTTTCTTGAATATTTTTTAGAAAGCACATTTGAGGCCTGTATCTGATTATTCAAAAGTTCAAACACGCACCTTAGCCAGTCATTTTCAGTCCTGCACATTGTTATTATTATTATTATTATTATTATTATTATTATTATTATTATTATTGGTTTCCCCAGCCACTCTGGGTGGCTCCCAGCAGAATAGTTAAAACACGATAAAACATCAAACGTTAAAAACTTCCCTGTAAAGGGCTGCCTTCAGAGGTCTTCTAAAAGTCAGATACAGTCGTACCTTGGAAGTCGAACAGAATCTGTTCGGAAATCAAAGTGTGGCTTCTGATTGGCCAATCAGAAGCCACGGAAGCCCCGTTGGACTTTCAGGTCCCAAAAGAATGTTCACAAACCAGAACAATCACTTCTGGGGTTGCAGCGTTCGGGAGCCAAAATGTCTGAGTCCCAAGGCGTTTAGAATCCAAGGTACGACTGTAGTTATTTATTTCCTTGATATGTGAAGGGAGGGTGTTCCAGGGGGTGGGTGCCACTACTGAGAAGGCTCTCTGCCTAGTTCTCTGTAACTTCACACCTGCCAGTGAGGGAATCAGCAGAAGACCCTCAGAGGAGGGCCTCAGTGTCCGGGCTGGACAATGGGGGTGGAGATGCTCCTTTGGGTATATGGAAGGTTGGGAAATCTGTAAGGTTATTGTTAGAAGAAGAAGAAGAAGAAGAAGAAGAAGAAGAAGAAGAAGAAGAAGAAGAGTTTGGATTTGATATCCTGCTTTATCACTACCCAAAGGAGTCTCAAAGTGGCTAACATTCTCCTTTTCCTTCCTCCCCCACAACAAACACTCTGTGAGGTGAGTGGGGCTGAGAAGTGTGACTATCCCAAGGTCACCCAGCAGCTGCATGTGGAGGAGCGGGGACGCGAACCCGGTTCACCAGATTACGAGTCTACCGCTATTAATCACTACACCACACTGGCTCTTGGAGAGCAAGCTGTATGAGTAACCCTGAAAGCACGTATGGAAGTGGGATATGCCCTAGGCAGCCCTCTGAGGCTCATTCCATTTCTTCTGAAGGAGATTCCTGCATTGCAGGGGGTTGGACTAGATGGCCCCTGGGGTCCCTTCCAACTCTACAATTCTATGATTCTATGCCAACACCTGGGAATAAGGTCAAGGCTGTCCTGCCCACTCTGGACAATAAATATTCCATAATGGAAGAAGTTTCATAAGCAGGCAAACTGCCATTCCAAAAGGTAGGGGTGGGGGCACATTTCCTCGGGGACCGTAGTCAGGAGCTGTTTCCCAGTGGTGGGTGGGGCAAAACCTATAAACACACACAAAAGCTACACAAAAACACATACACAGAGCTACACAAAACACATCACAAACACACACTATATGTAAAATCCCCACGGCACAGCACTTCTCCCATGCTAATTCATGCAGATTGGCGAGGGGGAAGGTATTTTTATCCCCATCATGGCAATGAGGAGGCCCCTCTCTGCTCCTTAGCTCACTGGTGAGAATCAGCTGAGAAGCAGAGGAAGCCCAGTCAAAGGCCGATTTAGGGGAGCATGTACAGGTTGCAGAGGCTTGGGTATGGCACCAGGGATGCCGCAATTTAGAATGGAGTGCGAGAAGTGGGGGGGGGGCACACCGAACATTTGCATCACACAAGGTGCCACAGACATTTGAGACCCCGAGATCCGCCACTGGCCCAGTTTTCATCCCCATTGCTGCATGCTGGGTGGGGAGAGTGAAATCTGTGTGACATGAAGGGGTTGAAAATCAGTTCTCTGCATAGATCCTCGGATGACAGAGGGCACAGCTTTCATACCCATTGCAGCAAGATAGGGAAGGGTTTGTTTGTTTTTAATGTCATTTCAACAATTTGTAAGCCGCTCAATTACAGTCATCTCTAGGCAGTGTACAGGAGACTTAATACAATAAAACTAAGACTGGGTTAAAACTTTAATTATTACGTGATTTTTTTATTATGAACTGGCAGTGTTAAAGTGAAAGGTTACTGAAATCTGGCATTATATATGGTGATTCACCAGAATCAATGTCTTATTATTTCTGGCAACAACCCAAAACAGAAGCCAAGCTGGGACCGAAAGAGGAAATGATCAGTGGTGACTCACTATGACACCAGCTGTGTGAACTTGCCCTCAAAATGTGGGGCAGATTACTACAGCTCCTTTGGATTTTGAGTATATTAAGGAAGGCAGGTATTCAGCTATGCAAGTCTCACTTATTTCCTGTTTACGCTTTTCAATTGACAATGTGGTTTTCATAACGAACTACAATAAATCTGCAATGTAAGATCTACTAATTGCAATATAAAACTAAAAATGTGTCTGTGCATGCATGCATGCACCCCCATGCATGCATACATACAACAAGCCTAATTTCAGTTTCACTGCCATAAAGGGACCCATGACAGTTAAGTCCAGTTGCAGACAACTCTGAGGCTGCGGCGCTCATCTCACTTTACTGGCCGAGGGAGCCGACGTTTGTCTGCAGGCAGTTTTTCCAGGTCATGTGGCCAGCATGACTAAGCTGCTTCTGGCAAAACCAGAGCAGCGCACGGAAATGCCATTTACCTTCTCGCCGTAGTGGTACCTATTTATCTACTTGCACTGCGTGCTTTCGAACTGCTAGGTTGGCAGGAGCTGGGCCTGAACAATGGGAGCTCACCCCGTCACGGGGATTCAAACCACCAACCTTTCAATCTGCAAGCCCAAGCGGCACAGTGGTTTAACCCACATGACTAAGCTGCTTCTGGTGCAATGGAACACCGAAATCAGAGCAGCCAGCATGACAACTTAAGCAAAGTTTAGTTTCACTCTAGCAGAATCCCTGCCTAACATTATGTTTGAACCAGGAGTCCCAATTTAAAACAAGTTCTGTTAAGTTTCACAACAAGGCAACTTCACACCAGGCTTGAACTTGGCTTGTTATCTATTTTACCGTATTTTTCGGTCCATAAGACCGCCACGCACCCCTTCAGAACGGCTCATCCCCGCTTTTTTAAAAAGGGAGCCGGGGAGAAGGGGTGAGCCTTCAAAGCAAGCGGGATGAGCACAGGGCGTGGGGTGGTGGAGAAAGCAGCAGCATCCCCGCTGCTTTCTCCACCACTCCGCTCCCTGCCGCCGATTCCAAAAGCCTGCTTTTGGGATTGGCGCGCAGGGCGAGGGGTGCAGAAAGCAGCGGGGATGCTGCTTTCTCCACCCTGTGCCCTGCCGCCGATCCCAAAAGCAGCAGCATCCCCGCTGCTTTCTTCACCACCCTGCGCCCGGCACCAATTGGTGGCGGGGAGGGGGTAGAGAAAGTAGCGGGCAAGCAGCGGGAGTGAAGCAGATGTTGCTGGATCTTTTCGTAGAACGGAGGCGCGGGGAGGATCCAGCAACATCTCCACTGTCGCCTCCCACCTTCCGCCAAATGCAGTGGGGGTGGGGGGAGGCAGCGGGAGCGAAGCCTTCGCTCCATAAGGCGCACCAACATTTCCCCCTCCTTTTTAGGAAGGAAAAAGTGCGTCTTATGGAGCGAAAAATACGGTATTTAGGGAACTTGTATACAGCTTCACATCTCAGAAAAAACCTCTAAGCGGTTCAATGTAATAAAATACTTCAGATATAAATGCAATAAAATACTGCAGATATAGATTTTTTTAAAAAACCTATAAATACAAAAAAACCATGAATACATTAGAAGAATTTGATTATTAAAATAGCAGAGTCAGCGACAGAACAGAGTAACCATCCTTTTTATGAATCTTATTAGCTTAAACTAGGTTCCCTGCTTCTAACATAATGCTAAGCTGGGCGTCTGTAAAAGTGACACTAAACTCTACCCAAGTCTTCCTCCTGGCCATATTCTTCCATGTCTCATCCTCACAACACTAAGCCATGGTTCAGAATTTATGCGTGCACACTGCCAATAACACTAACAGCTGAAGTTGTGCTATCTATGGTTCAACCAAGCTGCACATTCAGCTCATATCAGAAGGGCTATAGTTCGGTGGCAGAGTGCAAGTTTTGCATGCAAAGTCTCTGCTTCAGTCCCCATAACATCCAGACAGAGCCAGGAAAGACCGGACTTCTCACAACATTCTGACTTGCACTGCAGTCAAGAAGGACCATTTCCTTGCCATCTGAATGCAGGGCACATATTGGAAAAAGGTGACCTCCATAATATGCATATTATAAATGTTTAAACCAGTCATCCAGTTTCCAAAAATCCCAAGCTATGTGGAGATGCTATTAAAAGGTCACCAGCACTGGGCACATGGTAAAACCACACCACTGGGAAGAAATTATTGCTTTGTGCAACTTTTTAAAAAAATAATTCAGCAGTTGTAAGATGCTTGTCCACAAGCAAGAGCTTGTGATTCTGTCCTAACCCTACAATGCTTCCTAAATCTGCCTCCTGGTTTCCCCTGGTTCCTTCTTACCTTAACATTTCCAGCTTTCCTGGCTCTCAAATGCTGCATTCTCTTGATCTCTTCTATCATCCGCCGGTCTTCCTCATTTAGGTCAGCCTCAGCATCTGCAGGTTGAAGAGTCAGCTTCAGTTTCACCCAGGCTGCCGGAGAGATCACAGAAAATGAGAGCAGAGGTTTACTAATTCAGTCTGATGTGCTGGCAGGTGGTCGACGTTCTATTAAGATAACTGCTATGGACACACAAACCAAGAATGATTATTAAACAGGGAGTTTGAAAGACAGCAATATTAACGTATGTCCTGCTATGCAGGAATTGTTTCAGCATGTCTGTTCAGAAGAAGAAGAAGAAGAGTTTGGATTTGATATCCCGCTTTTCACTACCCAAAGGAGTCTCAAAGCGGCTAACATTCTCCTTTCCCTTCCTCCCCCACAACAAACACTCTGTGAGGTGAGTGGGGCTGAGAGACTTCAAAGAAGTGTGACTAGCCCAAGGTCACCCAGCAGCTGCATGTGGAGGAGCGAAGACGCGAACCCGGTTCCCCAGATAACGAGTCTACCGCTCTTAACCACTACACCACACTGGCGTTTCAGGACATGTTACCTAAAATTTTGCAGGATTAATTTCTGATTAGAATGATATTTTTGATGATTCTTGGGGAAATACTTCCTCGACTTCTTTTACACTTAAACAATAGCAATTGTGCTTCATGGAACTCCTGAGGTTCAATTGCTTACCATGTGCTTTTTCTTCTTCCTCCTCAGCACTCTGGAGTATCTGGGCTGCATGCATTACAGGGCGTTCGTCTTCCAGAAGAGTTTTGACACGAGCAGCCAGGGAGTCCAAGCTACTGCTGTTCTCGCTCTCTTGGGACGCAAGATTCCCTTTGCTACAGGCTACATGGGCTCCAGCCGAGATTTGTTTCTGACTATGTTCATTATGCTTCTCCTCCTCGCCCCACTGTGTTGTGAGTAAAACGGGACGTTCACACCGCAGAAGATTTTTCACTTTGATACCCAGCGAGTCCACACTGCTGCTGTTTCCACTTCCATGACTACCACCTGTTTCTTTCCTGGTTTTCTGCAAGACTTGCTGGCCTTCCTCCCAAATATTAGAGGCGCTGTCTAAGGACCCTACGCTAGATGTAGCTGCCAATTCTTTGAGATCTTTGGGGGTAAACAACTTGCTGTCTGCAGCGCTGTCTACAAAGACAGGCAAGCTTTTATTTACTGTGGCACTATTACAACCTTCAGGTTCTGATCGCCCAACAGGCTTCACCGTCCTATGTTCTTCAACCGTTACTTGGGATGGTGGCCTAGACTCTTCTGGCAGAATCTGATCACTGCTGAGGACATCCGCAGCTAGCTGGCCATCACATTTTAAGCTACCAGTGAAGCTAGCTGTTTTGGAGAGCACATTGTAGCTGTGAACACTTTGCCTAGCCTGCGTCTCATCCCATGACCACATTCTCTGAATTCCTGGGCTGCTCCCCTTGAGCAATCCAGAATCTCCGGAGCCATCCATCTTTTTCATTTGTTTTAATGAACTGTCCAGGTCTGTGGAGGAGATGGATGAGGCGGATTTAAAGTTTCGGCTTGGGATTCTAGTCTCTGCCTCTGCCAGAATTTTCTGGATCTCTTTTAATGTTTCAGATCCTATAAAGAAACAATCTTTTTCTCCTCCAAGGAGGACAGCTGAAGAACTGGGTTTTTGACTTCTGCTTTCTTCATCTTTTCCATGAGCCAAAGAGCTAGGCGAGAGCTGGTCTTGACTTACACCAAGTTCCTTTGAATCAAATCTGTCCATCAGTTTCTGTACACATTTTGGAGATCTCCCGTCACCAGAATGGATGTGGGACAGCCATTCTGGGGTTACGTGACTCTGCTCTGCTGTCTTAGGAGGAGCTGAAGACTCAAAAGTGCCTTCTCTCTGCTCTGGAGTCGGAGTACGTAGCTCCAACTGATAGCAGACAGTGCTGTCCTGATTGAAGCAGTCTCTGGAAGGCTGATGGGAGAACTCTGAAGGCAGGGGATGATCAGTACCAGGATCCGACCCAGCTGGGGCGGGCATACCATGAACAGGAGAGTCAAAGCTTGACTGTATAGCATCTATCACAGAGGCCGAGTCTCCTAGAAGGAAAAGAAGAATGGTCAGAACTCCAAGTATCCCCTGCCAGTGTTCAATAACCGCAAGTCCTTGTCAAGAACAGAAATAACATGGTGTAGGTTATTATACCGGAAAAGTAAATAATTTGGAGCATAATAACCACCAGAGAGCCAGTGTGGTGTAGTGGTTAAGAGCGGCAGACTCGTTATCTGGGGAACCGGGTTCGCGTCTCCACTCCTCCACATGCAGCTGCTGGGTGACCTTGGGCTAGTCACAGTTCTCTGAAGTCTCTCAGCCCCACTCACCTCACAGAGTGTTTGTTGTGGGGGAGGAAGGGAAAGGAGAATGTTAGCCGCTTTGAGACTCCTTCGGGTAGTGAAAAGCGGGATATCAAATCCAAACTCTTCAGAGTCAGGTTCACCAACATACTCCCATTTAAAATCTTCCCAGTTGCTTATTGGTCTGTTTCCATATGGCATGGGAAGGAAGACAGTGCTAAAATGACCGTCTGATGACCCAGGGTTAAAAGGTAACTGAAAGTGCAGTCAGTGTTTTATCAGTTTTCTGTTGGGAACAACCTCAAAGACAGGTAAAGAGCTACTGGAAATTTTATATAGGAAAACTGGAGGATTGCTGCCAAATTCAGGAAACCCTAATGAACGAGGGACTCTTGTCTGATCGCCTTTCAGAAATAGGAAGTCAAAAAGGTAGCTTCACCGCAAATAAAGTGTGAACACCTGAAAAGAAGATTCATGTCAAAGTCTTTACAAGTATCATGAGCAGTAGGAGAAACCCATAGGACCCACAGAGTAACTCAGACAGGGCTTTTAGTACAGCTGCCCCTGTTCCATGGAGCAGCATTCCTGTCAAGATAGGATAGACACCCACTGTCTGCAGTTTCCAGAAACTGAAAGTCCATTCTGACGGACTTTCCCAGTTGGGTAAGCGGATCTTTGACACGAGTGTTTATTTGTTAGGGTGTTCACTTCAAATGTATGGGTTGTTTTTGCGTTTTCAAGCTGCCTTGAGAGCAGGGTTTAGGACAGTGGTGGCGAACCTTTTGGAGACAGAGTGCCCAAACTGCAACCCAAAATCTACTAATTTATCGCAAAGTGCCAACACGGCAATTTAATATGGGATAATAATTAATATACTGTAATAAAATGAGTGGAGGGCTGCCCTGAGTTGTTGGGGGGGGGGCCTTGGAACACAGTTGTTTTTTTTGGGGGGGGGGAGAAAAACACTCACACGCCTTATAAACGCTTCCTATGGCATGCGGAGCAGAAACAACACATAGAGTTTTGGGGGACATTTCCAGAGCTTTTTTGAGGGGCTTGGATCACAGTAGGTTTTTTTTGGTGGGGAGAAAAACACTCACACGCATTATAAACACGGAGCAGAAACAACACATAGAGCTTGGGGAGGGCATTGCCCAGAGTTTTTTTGGGGGAGGGGGTTGCCAAGACTAGCAGAGCTTTTGGGGAGGGGCTTGGATCACATTTGTTTTTTGGGGGGGAGAAGAACACTCACACAAATTATAAACGCTTCCTATGGCACAAGGAGCAGAAACAACACATAGTCTCAAGGATCGCAGGCAGCAACCAATCAACGAAAACCCTTGACAAAGCCACCAATCACATGAACTACAGCCTGCTGGCTGTAAAAAAATCCCACCAATGGCGGGGAGGCAGGAATATAGCTGCTTTGGGGAGATAAACTGCCTCTAAGCTGCTGCCGGCAGGCCGGGAGCAGTTTACTGATAAGGAGGTGTGGGGGGAAGCTGCTGGCCAATTTGAAAACCCCAAACAACGGCACTGCTGGTGTGAGGCGCGTGCCAACAGAGAGGGCTCTGCGTGCCCACTCTGGCACCCGTGCCATAGGTTCGCCACCACTGGTTTAGGAGGTGGCTCCATCTAGCTGAGCATTTGGTTTCCAGTGGCCAGCCAGGAGCTGCTGGGAAGTCCACAAACATGGCATGAGGGTAACTGCCTTCTCCAACAACTACCGTTAGCGATGATGGCTATTAGCTGCTGACAGAACCACCTACCTTCCACGAATGAAGCTGATTCATTTCCTGCCCTTACCTTCCGATAACTGCAGGCGCCGCACTAACAAATCATTGGACGTCTTCAGTGTTCTGAGCTCAGTGGGAGAGAATTCTATTTCTCTGACTGGTCCTCGGGGCATAAAGGGAGTCAGTATGGATGAAGGTGACTGATCGATGCCCAGGTTATGGAGGTAGACCTGATGCAAGAAGTGAACGCAATTAATCTGGGGCAGCAGTCAAGGACTGCCACGTACAAATAAAAATTTCGCCAACCACCACCATCCCACATAAACAGCACAAAACCTGAAAGGTAGAAATAATTCCACATGCAACTCTCTACAACACACAGCATGGGAATCTGTTCGTTCGGATTCTGTTCATTCAGTCACCAACACTGCAAAACCTCTGTTTCAGGGTGGGGAACTGGTGACCCTACAGACGCAGTCAGACTTCGACTCCCATCAGCCCCAGCCAGCATGGTAAATGGCAAGGGGGGGTGGGAACTGTAGTCCAGTAGTAGTAGTAGTAGTAGTAATTTTATTATTTATACCCCGCCCATCTGGCTGGGTTTCCCCAACCACTCTGGGCAGCTCTGTAGGATCTAGTTTCCCAGAGGTTGGCCACAACTGTACCTTCATTGGTAGAGGTTGTTGTTGTTCAGTCGTTCAGTCGTGTCCGACTCTTCGTGACCCCATGGACCAGAGTACGCCAGGCACGCCTATCCTTCACTGCCTCTCGCAGTTTGGCCAAACTCATGTTAGTAGCTTCGAGAACACTGTCCAACCATCTCATCCTCTGTCGTCCCCTTCTCCTTGTGCCCTCCATCTTTCCCAACATCAGGGTCTTTTCTAGGGAGTCTTCTCTTCTCATGAGGTGGCCAAAGTACTGGAGGAAGTACTGGTAGAGGAAGGTACTATAAAACTGAGAAACCTACTTTCATGCTCACAACTGTATTTAACTGGATTCGGATATGGTACAAGCATACATGTGTGTACACACACACACACACACACACACGCCCCTCCACATTCCTTTAAAAGCCCAAATAAGCTAACACTTCACAGCCCTTTTTTCCAGCATGATTAAAAGCCCTTCCACAGCATATTTCTTCCTTGCCAGAAAGGCATTAATTTCCTGATACCTAAACTATATGTGGAAATGAAGGCGAAATCACAGAAGGGAAAATCTGTCATATCTGTGTATATTAAATGCATGGTTTATTCTGGTAAATCGGTCCTGGCACTGATTTACAAGACAAATTCCCTCAAAGGCTGAAGGCAACGTGGCTGAATCTCAGATGCCAACCACAGGTATCCAACGAACATTTTTGTCAGGTGTAAAATAAACCCCCAACCTTTAGGTATTTCTCACAACTCTTAATGAAAAGGTGCCAGGCCACCTTTTCTAGGCCAATAGGTGTCAAAAAGGGAAGAGTCTCCCTTGTCTAGGCACTGGTATGCAGGGATTATTACTCTTTTGGACAGCATGACTTCCAATGAAATGGGCATTACATCTGAAGGGAGATTTAGCTCATTTTCATCAGGAACAGGGACTCACCTGCTCTTCCCTGCCCTGAAGTAGCACCAGGCTGGGGGAAATAATGGCCACAAAATGTGCAAGACTGGGGTGTTGGGGGGAGAGTTATGAACATGTATTCTTCCAGTTCCCCCTCCAAAGCAGGCCAGGGCATAGATGCACAAAATTACATTTCCCCTTAGAAAGGGTCTGCATATGCCAATTGCCATGTTTAGAGGTGTGACAATCTCTGAAATGAGATACAGATACTATAAAGATATAAACCCAAACTAAACTCAACTCAAAACCAAAAAATCAAAAAACGGGGTGAGTGCCCCTAAATAGCTATATAACAAATTAAACCTAAACATACACAAATAGTAAACTAAACTGAAAACCCTAACGAGATGCCGGCTCTTTACTCGTTTCACTGGATGTAGTCAGTTTCCTCAGAGGGAAATTAAATTCTAGAGACTAAAGGAAGAAAGCTTTCAAAACTGCAAAAAAGTAAAGGACTGGAGAGCAGTAGGGGGAATTTCTCCCAAACTGTTTAATACAAATTAAACACAGGTTAGCTAACCTAAATGGTGTAAATACCAACAAAACTCATTAATCTGAAAACATGAAGCCACACGGGCTCCTACAACAAGCTACTAAGGATACATGATCAAGACTGTGTTTAATTTATAGTATCTCTATCTCGTTTCAGGGATTGTCACGGCTGAGGCTTTATACTTTTTTGGTCATTATATCCCGTGACTGTTTTTTTGTCTTTATGTTTAGAGGTGTGGAATTATTTCTGAGCAGCTGAGGCTGATATGTGTGTGTTGCTGCACTATATTTGCAAACACTGGCGGGACAGGGTAGCATGCAGGCATTTGCTCTGGGAGTTAGGCTGAAAAGAAGCAAGCCACTTGTTTCCTTTCTGCATGGGTTTGAAAGGGAAGGAGGGAATAGGCTTGCTTTCTCTGAGACTAACTCTACCCACCCTGGGGCCTTTGAACTGCAATGGGGGTGGGTTGCCCCCCTCTAAGCCATAGGGGAGTTAATGGAGCCCATCTGCTCTAATGCAGCAGCTTTTGGATCAAGTGAAGGAGCTATAGATATCCCCAACCTAAGTGTGCATTCTACTGCAAGCAGTGTAAACAGATCACATTTCCACAAACAGGTAGATGCACGTTCATGTCTGTGGGTCCTGCTCCAGCAAGTGATCAGAACATGGAAAACTGCTTTCTCGCTCAGATTGCCTTAGTTAGACCTGGCAAGAAGATTGGTGGGGAGGGAATATAAAAAGAGGAAACCTTTCCTCATCTTTGTCCTGCCCCTCTTCTGTTCTGTGCCATTTGGGGTGAGGTGGGGGTCCTACATTTCTTGATGCTAATTCCGAAGACCAAATTGTTACACCAGGAAAATCTGGCACCAAAAAAAAGGTAACAGGGAGAGAAAACTGCTTATTCCAAATGTCTCACAAATTCATAAGTGAGCATGTATTTATTCCAGGAAACCAAAAGGGCAAATATTAACAGGCAGCCACCATCAAAGTAATTCTTTTATTACCAAAGACCAATTTTCAGGCACTGCTGTTAAAAAGGCAGGTGGGCATGCATTCCATGTCAGCAGTTTGCATGCTTTCATGCTAGAGATAACTTGAAAAGAATAGAATATTTATAGGGTCTGAAATGTGCTTTGCCAGGAGTTTGTTGTACCAGCTTCTTCTGTTGTTAGAGACATGTGGGTGTGAATAATTTTCTCCCTTAGACTCCACTAAAAGCTGGGCTTGTATCACAGAGTAGATTTCTGGCATGGAGTATCACAGTATGTCTGCCCAGAAGGAAGAGACTGGAAGGTCACAGACAGCTCTTCAATGCAATAGTCAGAAAACATTAAGCTCCTCACCACTTAGCCATCCTGTCTTGTTCTTCTCATTGCAAAGACACTGATTCACTTCTTCTGTCATGCCAACAAACTCAGCATATGCCCTATACGATCCATCTTACAAGGAATGGCTTGTGCATTCGTGTTATACAACAGTCCTCACCAAAAGACCATAAGGCCTCAGTTTAATGTACATAATTTGTCCAAAGCTGCCCTCCTCTCATCTACCCTTGGAAAGAAATTGGGCAATTTACTATGCCACAAAGGAAGACGATTTTTCAGGCATTTTGTTTGAAATGCTTCAAAATGTGACACATTGAGAAGAACAAGAGCAGAAGGGTGGATTAGCAGATTAGGCAGATAAGGGGGGGGGATCAGGAAACCACTTATGAAGCTATTTTCTTTGAAAAAGGAACTAATTACTTAAGTTATTAATTTTTTTACCACTCCAAAGTATATTTTTCCCATTTCCTATGACAATGCTGAGGTCAATATATTTTTCACTTTTTTGTCCTTTTTTCATTTTTTTACCACAATGGTGATGGTTTCTAATTTACAGTTTTATTTTTCCTATTTTCAAAGTGACAAAATATATATCCTTGGGCACCGTAAGGCAGTGGGCACATCCAAAAATGTCTGGGGTAGAAGATTCTCTCTGACACGCTCAATTTTGTACATCCCTATTTGAGGGATATTTCAACTCTGAACCTCCTATCTGCCATGGTAGAGTCTAGTTTCAGTCCCTTCTACAGATTTAACCAAATAGTTGCTGTTTTGGTATAAATTCTACCTATGTAATTAATTACGTTCTTGAAGCTACCAACATGAGTTTGACCAAACTGCGGGAGGCAGTGGAAGACAGGAGTGTCTGGCATGCTCTGGTCCATGGGGTCACGAAGAGTCGGACACGACTAAACGACTAAATAACGTTTGTATGTTTGATTACTGGCTCCTTGGTTTCAGTGCTAATGGCGATATTAGAAAGATCCAATTACCCCCACCCCCTTTGGTTCAAGACTCCTGTCCCTTCCGTACATGTGGAGATGAGGACTTCTATTTTGATGGAAGGAGAAGTATTTGGCAAAAAGTACAATGCACACCTGTCTCCAACGGTTAACAGACTAGAAAGACCCACAGGAATTCATGCACATGCACTATAAATATACCATAAGATGAGATGGCTGTGGAGCACATGTACCAACTGTAACTGCAAACAACAACGTCTTAAAATACTGCGACAAAATTAACTTACAGGTATTCTTTCTTCGATGTTTATCTCCCTGTCATATGGAGTTTTGAATACTTCTTCCAAACTGCCATGCAACTTTCCAGAAACACTTGAAGATCGCATTGAAGAGCGTCTTGAAGACTGTCTTGAAGAATGTCTCAAGTCAGCACAGCTGCCTGTCCCAGGACTAGCTCTTTGATTCAAGCTATCTGGTGAAACATCACTAAAATGGCCCATACTGATCTGGTTGGTACAAGGAAGAAAACCTGGCAATTCTCTGGTATTATCTTGACAGCCATCTGTCTTTTCTTGGCTACCACTAAGAAAGTGGGCATCTTCTCTGAGGAGTTCAGCAACTCTTTCACTGGAAATAAAATTATCTGGATTTGGACCCCTTCCTCTAGTGGCACTTTCACCAATTTCTTCATCGCTGGAGACAGTGGAGACTAGAACAGCTGTATAATGTTGGGTATGTGCATCCTCAATGTTAGCATCACTCTGCTTGACTCCAGGCACTCCTGAAACTCTTCCCTTGTCTTCTGCTGGATGAAGATCTTCATTGTGGGACGCTTCATGACCTACTTCAGCCCTTGGCATCTCTCTGCTGATTGCGACCACCGAGTTTTCAGACTGAGACCTGGCAAGTGGTAGCACCTGTGGTGGGTTTTTATCATAAACATGCAGGTTGGTCATGGAGTTTGGCCCATAAAAAGATGCTGCCAGCCCTGCCTTAAGATCAGCCTGGCTCTGCTGCTTTAACAAAATGCAGTTCAAGGAATCTGCTATTGCACTGTAGGCCTTCTGCCTAGGAGAAACGCCACTTGAGCCATGTAAAGCCAAGGCATCAGACATCCTCTCAGCTGACTGACTCATGTTCCATGCCCCAACCTTCTCCATGAAGTTGAGAGAAGGTAGAGACTGAATCCTACCTTTAAGAGGATACAGAACATGGAGACCACCACTGTTTTCATCTTTTGACGCTTGTCCACTTTGCAGGGCAAGTGGCTCTCCCGCAGAGGGTGTGCAAGTATCCTCCAGAGAAGGTATGCGAGGCTCTTCCATGGAAGGAAGGAATGTATTGGAACAAGAGTTATTTGAGAACTCCTCGTGTAAGCAAGGGAGAGAAGACTGAAGAACAGCTTTCACCGGGTATGTCATAGCAGGAACTTCCCGAGTCAAGCTTCTAGTTGTAAAAATTCCCGGAGTAGAATGATGAACTGGATGAGCCAGATGTACAATGAATGATCCCTCATTAAAGGAAGGTGAAATTCCGACATCTTTATGTTCCCTCTCTATACTGAAGTCTGAATGCATTAATTGACTTTTGTTCCCCATCTGGATTTCTACCATGTTACAGATATTGCCATGCTCTGCAGCTACAAAGACTGGCTGGTGGGGCGCAGTGGCAGGAAGTTTAGCGTCAGCAAAAGCCGGAACAAGCTTCTTTTGCTCCTCAAATGCAGCTTCAGAAACATGCTGCAACTCCTGCTCGTTCAGAAAAGGGTCTGAAGATATCCCAGCGGTGATGCAAGAATCACCCAAACCCATCCTTTGTCCCCTGAAGGACACATTTGAAATGTCTGAAGATAATTGTTCTGAATTGCCGGCATTTCTAAAGGACTTTCCCTCCGAATAAGAGTGTACGTTCAACGAATCACACTCAGGAACAGTTCTTCTTTCTTGCCCAGGTGGTTCTACAATTGTTTCCAACTCCCTTTCCCCAAGAACCACATTTTCCATTAGCGGGCTCATTTCGTTTTCAACTGGATCCTTTCCCAAAACGCTTTTGCCAGACGAACTCTCGGAAGATAAGAAGCCAGAATGCTTGGATAACCCCACCTCTTTCTCCAGAATTTCAAGGAGGACAGGTGCTGGCACACGGCTGTCCAAAAGAAACAGATCCTGTCCCCAAGACTCATTCCGATGAAGAGACGTTGCCAACTGCGGCTTTAGCTGCTTCTGTGAACCTGGGATTCCAAAATTCTCATCGCTGGAGCCCAAGGTTTCAGTCCTCGCACCAAGGTGCTGTGTATGCTGCTCACTATAATGAGCCTGTTCCCTGGGAGTGGGCCCAGAAAAAGAAAGGGGATGCTGGGATAGACAACTGCCGAGGCTGGTATTGCTAGGTGCCATGGTGCTGAAAGCCAAGGGATGCTGAGACAGTTTAAAGTAATCGGAGAGAAGAGAAGAGTCTGAGCTGACATCTGTGGCTGCCAGCCGCACAGCTTCACTCATCCGCAAATGACTTGAAGACTCTTCGGAAGCAACTTTAGAAGCATCTGGAGTCCCTCTGAAAGAGAATTGGGGGTGGGGGCCAGAATTACAACCCTGCGCCTTGGACCCAGAGAGAAAAGATTTCCAGGTTCAACACAGCTCAACATTCCCCTTCAAAAAGGTATTTTGATAAGGCACTGTCTCTGACAACATACAGGCATGATTTTGTTACGATGAGCTTCTGGCTTTCTAATGGTTTGGGGGGAGTGAAGGTGGACCCCTTTGGCTGAAGCAGCACTAGAATCAAAAAGCCAGTGGTGGTGGAGCGGTTGAAGTGCTGGACTAGGAACTGGGAGAGCCGGGTTCAAATCCCCGCTCAGCCATGAAGCTCACTGTGTTGACCTTGGGCCAGACGGTCTCTCGGCCTAATCTACTTCACCGGGTTGTTGGGAGAATAAAACAGAGAGAAGGATGTGCACCATCTAAAACAACACAGTAACAGAGTACAAGAGAACAGTAGAACAGTAGATTTACCCCACCTCAAAGGAGCAAAATCTGTTCCAGTTTGCTGAAAGAGGGTCTCGTTGAAGAATGTTCGACCTTGCGTTGAGTATGTTGTCATCAGTGGGAGATTGGGAGAGAGGCGACTGTCCTCGGCTTCTGTCAAAATTACAAACACCATGGTTAAGTGGCAAGACTGAAAAGTCATGGCTTGCTAATCAAAGCCTTACTAATGCAAGTGCCCTGCCAACTGGCAGGAGCTTAAAAAACCAAATGTGGTTGGAAATGTGTAATACAGCAACTTTAAATGGCTAAAGATGAATCAGACTGAAAAGCACAGATTTCACATATGGTATAGTCATTTCTAACATTAAAATAAATTTTATAGTACAGCTTTAGGGGAATGTGTGACATTCCTCCTCTTAGAAAAAAACCTCATATGTCTGAGAGAAACATTTACGTGTATGTAAATCAATGAACTTTGCCTCCCCTTTTGAGCATACACCAACTGGAGACTTGATAATCGTTAACATCTATAACCTGAAATTCTGCCTATATTTCAAAGAAGCTCATGCACATATGCCCAATCTATTTTTGGTGGTTCCTATTAGCTGTTCCGCTCTTCTGAGGAAGGCAACAAGCTTACTTAAAGAAATTCATTTTTGCCATTAACTCAGCAGGAAGGATTATTTTAAACAGTACAAAAAGAGTTTTAAATCTTTTAATGCAAAAAACAACCAAGAAAACCCAAGCTTCACCAAGTAGGATGATCTAATGCATAATGGGTCAAATGAAATGCAAATTAGAAATCAATGATTTTTTCCCATCACATAAGGTCTTAATGGATGGATTTCTTATCGGTTTCTTTTAAGCAGCAAGAAAATGCTTCAATAATCATAAAAATGTTGATGCAGAAGGTCCCCCCATCTATCCACAGTCTGTAGAATAATTTGATCATAGAGTTCCTTGGCATCCATCTGTCTCGGGAGACTATGGAAGTGTGCTTTTGGGGGTGAAGTCAAACTGTTGGAAGGTTGCAGTGCCTGCCATGGCCGTAGAGAACGATACGGGAGAGACATGTTTTGTTGCAGCTGGGGCAGATGAAGGCAGCCTTCGTGTTGCGTTTGAATAAATCTTTGTGACACAGAGTTGGTCTGCCAATGGGCCCAGTGCCTGAAGCCAGCTCCCCATAGAGCATGTCCTTGGGGATCATAGAATATGTTTGATTTTGGAGAACACAAAGCCTACGGCAAAGCTTCGTAAGAAGCAAAAAAGATGCAACACAAGTGCAGTCTCTCGCCTTCCAGCTTTTGGAAAAATGTTTTGTATGTTTGTTTGCTTGTTTTAACAACCTACACCTTGATCCAAATCTCGTAGATCTATCCAGGGCCAGAAAAGAAAATGCTTTGGAGGCTGCTATTTTACCTTTTAAACACAGAATTCACCAACTTAAGCTCTTCCGTTTTCATGTTTATTAAAGAAATGTTCATGTAGCAGGAAAGGCTAAAGAAACCAAGTCACATGGAAGTGCCTGGGAACCTCAGAAGCCACAACTGGGGTGAGAATGGGAGATGAGAGGGCAGTGTTGGTGATGGGGCTCCAATGCTTTGGGAAGGTCTCGTCCCTCACCCTTGGGGATTGGTCCTGCAACTTATGCCCATTTCTGTCTCCCTGCTTGCACCACCTCCTCCTGACCACCGGTCAAGCCTGCCAAAATATTTAAAAGAGCTTTGGAAACGTATCACACAGAAGCAGGTTTGTGCAGGTTTCCTTCATTTTCAGAATGCATCCTGTTACGAAATGGAGGATTTCTTGGCCTGATACAGAATTTGAATATCCAGCCCAAGGTAAATAGGCTATAACCAAAACGCCATAAATAGCAATGCCTTGAATATGCCACTGTTTCCAAGAGCTTGCAACAGGCTAATATAACCTTGTATTGTGTTGTGAGTTTCCCAGCAACCAGGTTGCAAGTAAGAAAAAGCGTCAAAAACAAAAGGTCCATTTTCTGCCTCTCCATTCTGCTCTTTCCCCTTGCGTACTATACTGTTAAAAGGAACAAAATGTGCCTTATACAACTCAGTATTCTCTATTCATCCATCAAAATATTAATACTCTCAATGCATTTTATACAAAACGAGTCATTAAAAATAAGGGACAAAGGTTATTGTTGAATATAAAGATTCACACAGTTGTTCAATGTTACAGATGCTTTACAACTTCCCTATTTAAATGCTACAGAAAACACAACAGAGAATCTTGAGAAGCCTTAGAGCTTAATGCACTTAATATGGAAGACGTTTTTCAGGCCCTGACTAAGCGGAGCACATTCTCACGGAGCTATGAAAAGGGCAAATTCTGAGCCACAGGTTATCAGAAAAGGGAACAAAAATAAAAACCCCAGTAGAGTATCATAATGCCCTTATGCAAATATCTATGACATGGTCTGTGTACAATTCAGGTCACAATACCTCAAAAAGGGTATTATACAGAGGTAGAAAAGATGCAGAAAATGCAAACCAAAATGATCATGAGGCTTGAGCACCTTTCCCTACGAGGAAAGACTAACATTCGAGGCTTTTTAGTTTTAGAAAAATGGCAGCTAAGGGAGGACAAGCAAACACTTGCAGCAAGAACTAAAAGCAAGCCTGTGTCCTCAAGTCTTAGGATATGCTTCATCGCTGAATGTTACAAATCTTATCACAGACCACCTCATTTCTTAGGCCAAAATACACTTCCGTATTTTTAAATGAGTTAACCAGGGGCTTGGAAGAGGACAACCTAGTAGAGTCAGACGTATGTCGGGCAGAGAAATTCCTCCTTCCCCAGAATATCAAACTCCCAAGCAAAGGATGCTTGAAACACAACCAAGTTTCACCACCTCACATTTCAAAACAAGGTCAGCGAATCAAACCAGAGATGGGCAACTTCTTCAGCATCTCAAGACAGCGCTGGAAATCTCATGAGCTGGAATACGGCAGCTAATTTCACATTAGGCCATGTGAATAAAGCTCATGCAAAGATGGCCGGCTGCCAGTTGTAGCTGGAAGGCACTGTGCATTTCTTCCCTTAACACAGGGGCAGACAACAAGTAGTGGATGTCGCGAGACCCAAGACCTCAAAATTGCAAATTCAACCTTTCAGATGTCACAGAGTTTGAACGCATGCTTTTTAATGCATTCCCTTCTCCTTATGCCTTGAATATAGTGGGCCTAAAACTGTGTTACTTGCCCAACACTTCCAACCTGTCAGGGAAAGAGTGCCTCCTCGTGAGGAGGAGGGGGAGAGAGGGCAGCAGCCCAGAGATGGGGGGAGAGAAAGTGACTCATCAAGGGAAGAGGGTTCACTGTGTTATAGGGAACCGCAGCCAATAATCTCCACGGACACTTCATCCTGACCCAGTCCCCGTCATGAGATATCTCCTGAGGAAAGAGAGGTGCCAGGGCTTGAGAGGGAAGGACAGAGACCCAGCTCCGTCAGCCACAGACCGGCGGAGGGTGAGATGCCAGTTCCGGAGGAGGACCAGCAGAGAGGGGGAAGAAGGCGACGCAGACGTCATCTAAGAATGCCAAGGCTGTGGTGTTGGCGGGCAAACAGATGCCTCCCAGTTCCGGAAACTGATACCGATTGAGCAGACATGTTTTGCAGAGCTCTTGCTGTAAATAGCTAAGGCACAATAAATAGTTATAGTTAAGGCAGGTATCGGTGGTTACTCATGAGCAACACACTACAAAGGGAATGAGACCCTGACACAATCTATCTTGTAGTGAGGTCCAAGGTCTTTGTACACCATTATTCGCTTCTTCAAGGTATCTGAAGAAGTGTGCATGCACACGAAAGCTTATACCCAGAACAAACTTAGTTGGTCTCTTAAGGTGCTGCTGGACAATTTTTTTAATTTTTAATTTATTTTGAATGCGTCAGACCAACATGGCTACCTACCTGAATCTAGAACCATTATTCGCTGTTATGCCTCCTTCTACAACCTGGTTAAAAAGTTACCCAGGATTTCGGCAGGATGGTACCCAAGAGCCCTTTCTTTGGAGCAGAGTGAGGGATGGGAAGAGGAACACATAAGCATTGCCTTTTCAGCCACCCCAAATCAGAAACAAGCCTTTCTAATCCATGCACAATACCTAGCCGTATTCTCAGAAACAAAATCAATCAGCTATTCCATTACACAATCTAAATCAGGTTATTCACAAGTTACACTGAAAACCTATTAAATTTTATGTTGGCTGGAAAAATTAATGGAGCTTTGCTTTTCTCTAGGGAACTGCAAAATCATCATCTCAACTCTTGCCGGTTGTGATGGTTTTGGGGAAACGTTAACAGCAGTGTTCTGTGGAGAGACCTATTAGGTCCCAGAGCAGCAAATGATACCAGTCACACCATCTTTGGGTGTCTGGTGCAAAAGAAGAGCAATTCTTCTTCCCACTGTCAATTCTGAAGGTCGCCTCCCTCGTTCATAGCTAAATTTACCAAGCAAGCAAACCTGATCCTGCATCATCTTACATCCTGCTGCTGACAAACGTGAAAGCCAGAAATCAGAATGCTGTTTGCTGAGCATTTAGAGGTGGAGGCAAAACCTGAGCAGAGCCCTTCTTTGTTTT